>NW_026596091.1:983271-1002627 GCF_907164565.1 Psammomys obesus | reverse complement strand
TGTGTGTGTGTGTGTGTGTGTGTGTGTGTGTGTGTGTGTGTGTGTGTTGGGGGCGGGGGACTTTCAGCCTTTTCATTCTGCATTCCTTAACAGGAATAGGTCCGAGTTTACATTTTCTCATGTTGGAGCAGATCAACTTTCAAAACCGAAGTTGAAGTTTTTAATTTCCTTTCTCTGAGAAACTGACCTGAGCTGCCAGTGGATGTTGACCTGTGGTGACAGGGAAGACTCCTTGGTGCTTCAAAGATCACAGGCTTATTTGGGAGGCTCAAAGTTGGAAAATGGCACCAGCACTAATGGGATTTGCCCTGACAAATTTGCAGGAAGATCTTAGTACTTTTAAAGAAAAAGTTCTTTGGCAAGAAAGAAAAATTTAGCAGAACTCTTTAACTGCTGTGTTACTCAAGCAGCAGCACCCCGCCCCACTCCAGCCTTCCTGGGAACTAGCTCTTGGTTCAGTGCTTATGTGCCTGGCATTTTGCAGCCTGCAGTTCATTTCAACTCACAGTACCCCTATCATCTCACTTCACAAAGTGGAAACTGTGGTATAAGCAGGAATATGCCTCAGGGGCCACAGGCAGATCACACTCAGTGTAACCACCAAAGCACACAGTGACGTTCTGCCCCTTTCCCCCAAGAGATTCTGTTTAGGTTGTAGGTAATGAGACTACCATGGCTGCTTCAATCCTGCACTGGGTCTTCTCCGTCCTCCAGCCCATGGTGGCTCACAAAGCACCCGGAACAGAGGGCACCAGAGGACTGACTCTGCCCAGGTGGGTGGTTCTGCTCCAGGGATGTGGGCTGGGCCTGCACCAGTTGGGGGCACTCTTGCACTGGGACACTCTGTGACCCAGGACACTGCAGCATTAGCTACCTGGTTGTGAGTCTGAAGTTAGGCTGGATACTGGGACACCTGAGAGAGTTGGGGCTGGGGCTGGGGCTGGGGTGAGTTGAATGACTAACAAAGCAAACACAGAGAGGTAAATCTACTGTCTTGAGAAAGCACAGCTGGCAGGGCCTAGATTCTCATCTGGACCCATCCAACTCAAAGCCAGGCTTTTAACCACAGCCCCATTATGCCCTCTTGGAAAAAGCTTCCATAGTGAGGTTTCCTGAAACCCATTGATCACTCCAACTAGCACACACATCATCCCACACAGTTCTCACAGGTCCTTGGAGATGGCCTTCTTAGTCTGTTTTTCAGTAAGGGAAACTGAGGCTATTGGATGATAATGAACATCTCCTGGGTGACAG
The DNA here is from genome assembly GCF_907164565.1 of Psammomys obesus. NCBI lineage: Eukaryota > Metazoa > Chordata > Mammalia > Rodentia > Muridae > Psammomys > Psammomys obesus. Next base: position 1,001,373 of record NW_026596091.1, on the reverse strand, counting down.
AGCTCTAGAGCCAAGCTGACGATTATATGCTGAAAGTTTACATTCCTATGAGTTAGTACTTCCTCCTGACACCCATGACTACCAACAGAGGCCACGCACTGTGGCACATCACACAGACCTGTGGAGGCACAAATGAGGAAACCCAGAAAGCCCTTTTAAGTGCTGGAGTGCCATTCAAAACATGACCGGCTTGTTGAGCTGCACTCAAATCCCAGCTCTCGCTGTCCCCAGGCACTTGTGTTAGCCTCTTTGTGCTGCAGTTGCCTCCTCTTCAAGCAGTACTTTTCCCTTATCGGGTTACTATGCTATCGGATAACTTAACTCATAGCCGCATTTAGAGCCGGTAGTAGGACTGTTACACTTGTGGTCATTACTGCATCATGAAAGACGGCAGCCTTCCCACAGAGGGGCAAACCAGAGTGTGGCCTGGGCCACAGCAATCAGCTGTGCTCTTGTTCAGGCTCTTCTCACCTTTTCCTTTCACTCTCAGTCTCCTGACGCTCATGGCCGCCTGAGGACCACTGCCCATGAGTATAGCAGGTCCCACCTTTCTCTAAGCATGGTGCCTCTATGTTTATCTTGTCCTCCTTATCAACAGATGACATCTGAAAATCTACATGAATGGGCCCAGGCATATCGTATGCATCACGCCAAGTTTACTCTCTGCCTTGGGTTTAGATTTCCTATGCCAGGGCTTCTGTCTCTATCTCATAGTTTGGTATTTAGAATCTCAGCTAACTGGCCAGGTGTCCATGTTATTTGCCTGTGGCCTCGACACATGCCCTGTTCCCTCCTGCACTGCCAACCTGACCACTCAGCTTGCACTGCTTGTACTCCTGGCCTGGAGCCCCAAACTAGTTTTGTTTTTGTTTATTGAGTGTTGTGCCCAGTTCACGAACCCCAAAAGACCAGGAATAAACAGACTCCGCTGTAAATACATGAGGTTCTTTTTATTGTAAATTACAAGCTGCAGCTTGGGCCTACACAGCCCCACCGCCGAAGCGGTGGGAGTCGAGCGCCTGCGCCCAGGTTAGTTGGGTCATTTAAAGATTCTGGTCTATCCCAGCATGCCCGAGGCAGGGGAGATTCCTGCCTGTCAAGCATCTATTGGTTAAAATGCTACATTTTTAATCAGTTGGCTATAGGAAGGTTCCCAGACCATTAATGACCAGGTGTCCCTCCCTAGGGGGATGGTCCAGTTTCCTAGCAACTGTATCTCTAGTGGGTGGGGAAAGAATGCAGTGAGGTGGCTTTTCTCCTCAGGGCATTACTAAACTTCTTTACGGTACCTACTTTAGGTCTTAATAATAGCTGCTAATTTATCTTTTGGTCTCTCATTGAGCATCTAGTCTGTGTGGTGCTGTTTGAAGCTTGCTGTGTCAACTTTTCCCGATCTCCAGAAGCCACCTGGGGACTGCTCTTTGTAGGTCTTTGAAGTCAGCCACATTGCTAAGGTGCTCTAGGAGTGTTCTCTACCCTCAGGATGGGGCAGCTCTGCTCTCTTCCCTCAGTCTGGGTCCTGCCATTTCTAGTTCTCTCCCTTCTGCTTGCTGTTCCTAGATCTCCCATCTAGCACAGAAAGGGTAAGTGGCTGGCCTAAAGCAACCCATCATAGGTGTGTGGAGTTGGATAGTGACGAGAGACCCTCAAAGCATGTGTGGTTCACTCCTGGAAACCACATCCTGGAAGATGCAGGAGGTGCTAGGATCAAGGGCAGAGGGTCAGTGCAGTCTCAACTCCAATGAAGAGCACAGCAGGAACATACAGAGCTGACTGAGGCACAGGCCTTCTGTGAGCTTCTCACTCCAGCAGGCCCCCCTGGCAATGTGCCACCTTAGCCTGGGGTGGGGGCATCTCTCAAATGAGCCCTTGTTTATTGGAACCTTCCTCCACTGCCATTCATTTTCCTCCATATGAAGAGTGATTCTCTCATTGCTCATGTGCATGGTTCAATCCTCCTGTACTGAAAAAAATCCAGCAACCTTAAAATTGAGGTTCGGTTGGCAATAATATAATGGGGCTGTCTCAACCAGTTCAGTGACAAAAGTGCTTGCTGCCAAGTCTGATGACCTGAGTTCAATTTCCAGCACCTACATTGTGGAAGGAGAGAACTGACTCTTACAAGTTGTTCTGTATGCACCCCACAGCCTAGAACAAATGAATGTAATTTAAAAAGAATACTTCTCTTTGTATACAGTTGTTGTGTTTAACCAAGTAGATCAGCACACTGTCTCCAGAGTCCTTGTAACCAGTTTCCCTGTCTGCCCCAAACTCTTCCTACCTATCTGTAATGTAGAGTGAAGCTCAAGTTTAAAACCTACTATTGTGGATCATTGGGATATCATTTAACCTGCTCAGCACACAGCTTTCTTCTCTGGACAATAAGGACTGTCTTAGAAATGAAGCAGCACGCTGGGGAGGGGCATCAGCTGAGCAGCCTGTGTCCGGGAGCTCCTGATCTGTCCTGCCCACCCCAGGGTTGGGGGAGATAGGCCCTCGATGAACAGTAGTATAGGTAATTTTTTGTCACATGATATATATTTAATTCTTTCATCCCTGGGATTCATGCTCCTTTCCAGTAATTAAAAATGCAGAGGCTGTAAGAGCCACACACCGGAATTAGCAGGGGTTAATAATTTCCCATGTTTGCATGATTTTTTTTCAAATACAAGAAGTCAAACATTTTCACAGAAGCTGAAGTTCCTCCTTTTATGATTCCTATGGTTCTTCCATGCTCCCTTGAGGCAGCCTTGATCTTGAATGTGGGGCATAGTCTTCCAATCTCTCTCAGTGTTGTGCTCCCTCTCTGTGTGTGTTCATAAATCATACATGTGTTACATTCTCATGCGCAACAGCAGAATTTCAAACTCAACTTTTTTTCCACCCCATATTGTTTATAAGCATCTCTGTGTGGAAGTGCGGAGTCCCTCGCTCATTTTGAAGGTGATGTGTGTTCTGCTAGCCCCGGTCTCTGACATGCCAGGTGACTGCTTGCCTTTGCCTCTGTCCTCTGTGTCTCCCTCAGGAGCTCCAGGGGAAGACATTCCCAAGTTGGAACTGCTGACTCATAGAGGCCTCAAGCTGCCACCCGGCGTAGCCTGTGCCAACCCGTTCTCTAGAGCGTGTGCATGGGTTCACATAGGCCACCTCTGAGGGTTCTGCTCCCCATGTTCTCACCAGTCTTCACTATTTCTAGACTTTTCAGTTTTCGCCAAACAGGTTTGCTGTGTGATGGCATCTCACACTTATTTTCTTCCTCTCGTTTCTGCTCACAAGCATGCCCTGCATTTCTCTGTGGTTCTGAATATCCAATCTGTCTTGGGGACAGAGTTTTAAATTCTGTATTATATCACAGACCCCTTTCCCAGTGTATTCTTTCTTACGGAGTTTTCTCTAAGGAGCATATTGTCCTAAGGAAGATTTTAAATTTTGTTTTGATCAAATTGATCTATTTTTTTTCAATTATGTCTTTCTTAAGAGCTAAGTTTATAAGGTATTTCCTGCTAATGATTTTGAAGTTTGTGCTGTCCTTTTACATATGGGAAAAGCAAAAAATAAAGCTTTAATATTGTCCTTAAAGAAGGCTTTTTGTCCTACACCTTGGTTTGAACAGCCCATCTTTCCCATGCCAGTTTTTATTTATTTTTTTATTTTTATTATTAATTACACTTTATTCACTTTGTATCCCCCCATAAGCCCCTCCCTCCTCCCCTCCCGATCTCACCCTCCCTCCCCCTACTTCACGAATGCCCCTCCCCAAGTCCACTGATAGAGGAGGTCCTCCTCTCCTACCTTCTGATCTTAGTCTATCAGATCTCATCAGGAGTGGCTGCATTGTCATCTTCTGTGGCCTGGTAAGGCTGCTCCCCCCTCAGGGGGAAGTGATCAAAGAGCAGGCCAATCAGATTATGTCAAAGACAGTCCCTCTTCCCATTGGAACCCACTTGGACACTAAACTGCCATGGGCTACATCTTTGCAGAGGTTCTAGGTTATCTCTATGTATGGTACTTGGTTGGAGTATGGGTCTCTGGGAAGACCCCTGTGTTCAAATTTTCTGGTTCTGTTGCTCTCCTTATGGAGTTCCTGTCCTCTCCAGCTCTTACTATTTCCCACTTCTTACATAAGATTCCATGCACACTGTCCAACAGTTGGCCATAAGTCTCAGTGTCTGCTTTGCTAGTCTGCAGGGCAGAGCCTTTCAGAGGCCCTCTGTGGCAGGTTCCTAACTTGTTTCCTGTTTTCTTCTTCTGATGTCCTTCCTCTTTGCCTGCCAGTTTTTAATGGCAGCTCTGTTCTATACTAGGCTTTCTTAAACTTTTCCCACTCACAACCCCTTTTGTCCCCCAAAAGTCTATGAAACCCAGGGGATATAGGTCTATAAAACACATACGAACTGACAATAGATCATAATGAAATTTATTTAAAATCAATTCTTTATTATAAATTTGATTTTACCACTTACTAAAGACAAAAAGGAAATTTCATATTAATGAAATGTATGTAGCCTATTTCTTTTTAACATAAAGAATTAAATCTCCACTAAACATTTAATACTACAGGAAATAGAGCATTGTCAGTGTTTTTCATAGCTGATTGACATTTTGATTTTTATAATCATCAGCAGTGGGAGCACTGTCACATAAATACATACTACAAAATGGCAGGAGTATGTTCAGGACTACCACAGAAATTGCTGGAAATTCTATCCTAGTTTTCACCTAAAATTCATTTACCAGAACAGTTTTTTTTTTTTTTTTTTTTTTATGAAACTCAAGTCAGTAATTCAAAGATAGATTTTTAAAATCAAACACAATTCAATCCGGAAGTATACTGATTTGATGTATAAGGGAAATTCTGCCATTAAGGGTAGGAAAATAGGAAAAGTCTTTGCCATAAGGAATCCATTCTGTTTCTGTCAGAGCAGAAAACTGTATGTACAAAGTGTAAGTAAACTGCAGCTCAGAGCTTAGGTCTGCCCTGGATGAGGTGAGATGTTTGGAGCAGCATTGTTTGATATTTTATGGGACAGAGGCGTGTGCAATGCTAAGTGTGCTGGCTAGATTTTTCTGTATGCTTGACACAGGCTAGAATCATTCTGGAAGAAGGAACCCCAATTGAGAAACTGTTCCACCAGACTGGCCCGTAGGCAGGGCTGTGGTGCATTTTCTTGATTGACGATCAGTGTGGGTGGACAGCATTACCCCTGGGAATAGGATCCTAGATGGTAGAAGAAAGCAGCTGAACAAACCGTGAGGTTCAAGCTAGGAAACAGCACCCTCCATGGCCTCTACATCATTTCCTGCCTCCAGGTTCCAGCCCTGACTTCCCTATGTGAGTTGTAAACTGAAATATACCCTTTCCTCCCAGATTTGCTTTTGGTCAATGTGTTTTTATTTCAGCAGTGGGAAAGCAACTAAGACACTGAACATATATGTTGTATGTTCAGAACCAAAGCTGCAGTCAAGTCATGGGCTACAACCTGAGTAGGGAGGTCAGAAACATCTTTGGTTCATAGTGGGTTTGAATTTTGAATTAATTTTTTGTTGTCGCATACTCAGAGACATTTCAGTGTTGGGTAGTTTTTGGATACCTTTGCAGTCAGTTATGTGAATGGTCCTATGGGGTCACAACCCACAGTTTAAAAAGTTGGATCTATACAATATTGATAGACATATGATCATCTTTTCATAGGTGCTCAGTTTTCCCTGTGTACTAGGTACAACTACTCCACTTTGTAGGAAGTGCCTTACAAGACAAGCCCAGGCTGCAGTGAGAGCCCACAGCAAGCGGGTTTCACCAGGCCCTGACCACCTTGCAGGCACCATTTGCAGTGGCATTGTCCTGGGGTTGGGGTGTACTCACTGGGAAAGGAAAGCCTCGCTCACCAAGTGGCCACGGGTGGCTGCACTGCTCCGGGTGGCAGTGTGAGAGCCACACATATCAGCTCATTTAAAATCTAGCACATCAAACAGCAATTTCAGAAACCTCTAAATTGGAGGGGGGCGGGGGGGGGGCAATGAAGGAGGTCAGGTGACTGTTGACATCTTACACAAAGGATTTGAACTTGGACCACACAAGACTTATTGAACAGGAAGTAGCATAGTGTGGCCTCTGTCCTCTTACCTTCTAGGAAGCAGTACAGTTGATAAAGTGCATTGAGTCTGGAGATCTCGGGCCTGGTACAAGTTTAGTACAAGACAAGCCATAGCAGTGCCCAAGCTGGACATCTGGAGGGTAGGAGGGAAGGGATTAGAGGCTAACACCGGCGCACTGAGTGAGGGTTGAAATTACCCCAGGAAAATGCCTAGCGTTGTCTTATATGTGCGGTGCACCTACATACATTCTCAAAACAAACCAACACAGGCGGTTTTCAGCCCCTTCTGCAGCAGGTCTTAATCTCTTTGAAGTATCACCAGGTAAACTACGTGACACATGTATGCATGTGTGTGTGTGTGTGTGTGTGTGTGTGTGTGTGTGTGTGTGTGTGTAGGATGTATTTATGAACCCATGTCCTTAAATAAATGCACAGTAGGCTGCAGCAGGGAAAGCAGGACAGTGCACATTCTCTCAAAGCCGCTTCTTTTCAAAGATAAATAACAAGATGCCATAGTGATTATGACAATGAACACAGTCATTGGGATGGGCTGTGTGCAAGTAAGACCCCAATAAGCTCTTCGAAAAAAGCACAGCATCTTGTCACTCAAGCTCTTCCCTTTATTATTTGCCCTTATTCTGGTTCTGACTTTGAAAACGAGATCCACACTTGGAGCTTAGAGAGGAGCCCTTACAGGTGCCTGAGAGATCTCAAGAAAGCCAAAGATGAAAGGTTTCTATCTTCCCTGCATTCTTAGCTTAAGCTCACTAATTGGAAGAGTAGGTGGAATCATATAAAAATGGCCATCATCACTACAGATGATAATTCAGCTGATCTGACTGGTAAGTTTACCTTTGTGGTAGTACAGTGCATACTCAAATATCCACTCTGTTTTCTACTGTCGGTGTAGTAGCCAATTAACTGTATAAAATATTCAACATAATATTACAAAGGCTTTATGTTAAATTATTTTTCCCAGCTGTAGCCTACCCTAAGTGCTCTGGGTATGCCTGAGGAATGCCAGGCTAAGCTGTGGAGTCCAAGAGGTCAAGTGTGTTACATACATTTCATTTTTAAAAAATTATTTATTTATTCACTTTATATCCTAATTGCATCTCACCTCTTTTCCTATCCCCCTCTACACGTCCCCCCTATTCTCCCCTCTCCTTTTCCTCAGAGAAAAGGGAGGCCCCCATAGGTACCAACCCACACTGGCACATTAAATCACCACAGAACTAGGTACATCTTCTCCCACTGGGGCCAGACAAGGCAGCCCAGTTAGGAGAATGGGATCCAAAGGGAAGCATCAGAGTCAGAGAGGGGCCCTGCTCCAGGATCCACATGAAGACCAAGCTATGCATCTGCTACATATGTACAGGAGTTCTAGGTCCAGTCCATGCCTGCTCTTTGGTTGGTGGTTCAGCATCTGTGAGCCCCCATGGGTCCAGGTCATTTGACTCTGTAGGTCTTCTTGTGGAGTCCTTGGACCCACCGGCTCCCTCAATAGTTCCCCCAACTCTTCCATAGGACCCCCCAAGCTCTGTCTAATGTTTGGCTGTGGGTCTCTGCATCTGTTTCTATCAGCTGCTGGGTAAAGCTTCTCAGAGGACAGTTATGCTAGGCTCCTGTCTATAAGCATAGCAGAGTAACATTAATGGTGTCAGAGATTGGTTCTGTCCCATGGGGTAGGTCTCAAGTAGAGCCAGTCTTTACATTTCTGATGTACAGTATCTTCAATATACAATGGGTTTATCTGGAGATAATTATATAGCAAGTTCAGGAGCATCTGAGACATTCTAGCAGCTGCCACTCTGTCCAGCACTGTTCTGAAGGTTTTAGGCATGTCCAACCTGAAGTCTGTGGGCTGCAAGGATGGTCATGAATATAGCCCAACACAGAGTTGGTAACCTACATAATGGATATTTTGTTTTTTTATGGTTAGGGAATTTTTTCCTTTAAATAAGGACTTATTATGTATCCATTGCCTTTATGCTCTCTGTGTAGACCAGGCTGGCCTTGAATTTACATCAATTTTCCTACACTGTCTTCCAAATACTGAGATTTCAGGCCTGTCCCACCATGTCCAACCTCATTATGAGATTATTGGGGGACAATTTTGGGGAAACTAGGTCATGGTTCTTGAGCATAAACCTTATAGATGACAATGTCAAAAGGTTGAATACCCTTCTAGATGTACTAGCTTGATAATAGGTATGTAATCATTGCTCAGGTGGACCCATAGTCTGAACTCCTGGGGGGGACTGATTATGCAGGCTGCCATGCCTCTCCACTGAGATTTTTGACTGAATAGGTCTACATGGGAGTCCAGGAAGCTCTGGTTTTAATATGGACGCAGATAACCCCATTCACAGGTGAGTTTGAGAAACACTGAGTCCTGACCTCCCTCCACCTCACCTGAGCTGCCACAGTGAAATCTGTGTTTGTGCCTATGTGTGTGGCAGCAGCTGGACCTCTCCTTTCCACATCTATGAGCTGTCAGCTGGGAATTGCCCCAGGATCTGCTTCTGCCTTGTGTGGACATGCAGTCTGATGAGGTGCTCAAAGCTGAGCACAGTGTGTATGAGTCAGCGTCGCTGTTGTGACTGCCATTCTTCTATATTCATGGATACACGGAGTATGCAGAGAGGCCCTCCATGCCCAGTCGGAACACTGCCCAATATGGTGGCCATTTCCCAGCTCACTGCTGAGATATGTGTAAGCCAGACTTTCATGCCTGTTCTTACATGTGGAGCTCTTGCCTGCAGGGAAGTGGGTTGACAGAGAATTGGTGACTTCCTGCCTCAAAAGCACCCTGGTCTCCAAAGGCCTTAGACACATGAAGATGTATTAATTGAACTTACCATCTAAGAAGGCCAGTCTCTGCCTCCTGCACACATGTGCCAAGCCAGAAACCATGCTTACATTTACATGCAGAGTCATGCAATGTCAAATATCTCTCCTGGCTGCATCCTGGCTCCTATGGAAATCTAGGGTTTGGTTTTGAGCAGGAGACAAATGAGGTGGCAGCTGGACCCATGTTCCCCACTGGTATCCCTTTCATGTCTGATCTGCTCCCTGCCTATTGTAGAAATACAGTCTCAGAATGCAGAGCAAAAGTACATACAAGAAAGGCCAGACTGCTCAAGAGGCCAGCCAAAAGGGAGCCGGGGGGGGGGGGGGGGCTGGTTACATAAGCCTGGCAGCCGGGCTGTCTGTGAGCCCTATGACTTATTTAGCTGTCTGTCTTTTTGTGATGTTAGGCTCCATCTTTTCCAGCTGGCTCTCTTCTTCAGTGATTACATTAATGCTTGGTAATGGTAGGAAATAGAAACCTCTTCAGTCTTCACCATCCCAAGTGGCTAGATGAGGATATTCAACACCAGGAATGCCTGGGTAGGCCCACCCAAGGCTTTGGCAATCTGCTGCAAAAGGAGACAGCAGAGTTTCTTGTGAGCTTTCTCACAGAGCAAAATGTATTCCCTTTAAAGGCCAAAGCTAGATCTTGACCTGGTGTGAAAATGTTCTTTTCTCAAAGGTGAAATGCTGGTGCTGAGTGTCCTGGTGGCCCATATCATTCTGATGCAGCACAGGGTCAGCTCTGATGCTGGTCTCCACATAGGGGGTATTTTTCACATTTGTGAGTCTTAGAGGCTGAGAACTGCTGCTTTTTTTGCAGAAAGGAACAACATAATAAGCAAAATAAAATAACAAGGTACTGAAGGAGTCACTCTCTTAAGCCCTGTGTGCATAGTGGTTTTAGCCTTGCCTTCTGCTTTTTACACAGTGGTGACAACCACTTCAGGGTCCTTGAGAAATCCTAGCCTCGTTCTCCACTTCTCCATCTCCTGCCCACCCAGAGCTGGTCTGCTAGAGGCTCATGCCATTGGGTGCACAGCTTAGTGGTGGAGAGGTGGAGAGTGCTGGCTTACCCACCATGTCCAAATACCTGGGTTCCATTCTTAGCACAGGAGAGGCCAGAGACAGAGACAGATAGATGGGGGAGGGGAGGGAGAAAGAGAGGAAAGGAGAGAAGGATACTGCTTATGGCACTATCTCAACATGTGGCCAAGCATGGGAGGAAAAAGAGCAGCTTTGCTGCCTGCAGGCTAAATATATTGTCATAGGCCTTGGACTCATGGCAAAGACAACTTTTGATGGTGTGAAGAGCCTTCAGCACAGGACTTGTAAGGTCACATATGTAAGCAATGCTCTGCCTGGGAGGCAGAGCCCTTAGCTTCCAGTTAGGGCTGAGGGAAGCAAGGCCTGTCACATGTCCCTGAGCCTGACACAACACAGGCAAAATGGATGTGAGTGTTGCTCTAGGCTTTGTCCATTTCCAGAACCCATGGGGAACTCAGGAGATGGGATGGGGAACTCTCTGTCAGTTACCTATACCCACCCCTGCAAATATTGGTCTGTTCATCCCTTAGGTAGCCTGCAGGTCCTCGGAGTGACCCTAGAGTAAACAAGAACAAGATGAGATCATGTCTCCTGTGGATCCATAACAAGTGTCATTCACCTTGGCTTAGAAAAACTCTCCGTCAATGGAGAAGTCTCTTGCTTGAAATTAAGCCAGCTCCCTGGGACACTGACTTCATGGTTAGGGTGCACATTGTGACCTGGCTCAGATGCCATTTGCAGATTCCAAAGAGCCAAGGAGCCTTAAGGCAATGAACACATATTCTAGAGTGCTGCATTTTCACAACAGTGGATCAATGGGCCAGCAAGAGATCCTCCTTTCCTACCTTCCATTCAGAACCCAAACACCTCAGGGTGAATTTTAGAGCCCTGTACCCCTAGCACTGAGGTAGGAGCTGCAGGGGTTCAAGGCCAGCCAGAGCTACATAGCAAGATCCTGTTTCAAACAAAAGACAACTTGGCTAACCAAACAGACAAAGAAGTCAAAAGCACCATCAAAGAGGACCTTGGGAGATGTCCAGAATTCTTTGGAATCTCAGCAGAAAGCAGAGTTGCTGGCAACCAGATTTTATTCCAATGATCTGTGTCCTGTCTGCTGGAAAGGGCTTATTTCCACAGTGCAAGCTTTCCATATTCTCTTGAGCAGGGAGAGAGGGACTGGTGAAAATGGCAGTTTGGGGGATCATGAAGACAAGATATGTTAAGCAGCTGTCTGTACAGTTCTTCTTACTCTCTGGAGCCCCTCTCTGTCACCACATCCTGTTAAAACTCAGACTAGACAAATCTGCTCAGTATGCCTTGGAAAGCAGCCCCCCATCCCCACCACTATGCCTTACACAGCATCCCGAAAGATGGAGTATTTTATTGATAACTTGCTGGGTTTGACTCTCTGGGGACCTCCTCTGGCTTCCAGGAATGATGCCTACCTAGGTTTTTTCTTTTTTTGCCAGTTTGGGGAACACTGATTAATGATGCAGAGACGCTCTGACATGGCAAATACTTTTTCACTGCCAGGGAGCCCTAATGGATGGTGCAGCCTTTCCCTGGCTGGATGGCCCACAGGACTCTCTGTCCCCACATCACAGTGACCACTACATCCTGAGTGCCAGCTGGGGGTGTGGAAGGTACTGCCCACAGATTCAAAAGCCACTAGGAAGCCACTATTCAGTTGTTCGTTTCTCAGCTGGGCATCATCATGTCACAATAGACTTCAGGAAGTTCCCTGAGGCTTCAGATCAGTGTTAAGAGGTAAGAGATTCAGCTCAGTGGACAGCCAATACACTTAGCTAGAGGGGACTCCCTGCTCCTGCAAGCACCCTGTTTCTCACTGAGCCATTTTTAATGAGTCCCCTACTTAAGGCAATCAGTCCCATGGCTCCAGGGCTCTGAGCCTAGTTGGCTGACATTTCCAGCTGTCCCCAGACATGCTTTTGAGTGATCTCAGAGCACACACTGGCCCTGGACAACCTAAGATCCCGCCCGATGCCCCTTCTCTCATGCTGGACTCTCAGTACTATTTAGTGAGTTCCCATGGCATACTGTGCATGGATCAGGCTCTGTTGGCATATCAGAGACCAAAGTTGGCAGAAAATACTGTTCCCACAGAAGGGGGAAAGTCAGACAAAAGAACAAGAAAAAAATGCACACATAATTCATGTCATCCCTGTCCCTGGTGGTTTCTGTGATAGAAAATCTAAATTCTCCTTGCCCATCCTGCTCCATCCCCCTAGAGTTTTATACCTTCTCTCCAGAGTCAGGCATCTACCAGTTCATCCCACTGTGCTTGGGCTCCAGGGTCCTTTAGTCCTGTACTTTGAGTCCTGATTCTGGCCCCAGCCTGGCAGCTAGACTTAGGGCAAGTTACCCTGCCCCCTCCACTTTTATTTCCTCATCTTACGATAATATCTCCTCCGTTTAGGACTGTCCTCAGGATCAGAGAGTTGATGTACTCTTGTTGCTGCACGGACTTGTTAAAAATAGTGTCTGTGTCTCACTTTGCCAGTCTGTGAAATGTCTAAGTCAGAAGCCACTTGGCTGGCTTAGGTAGGCAACTTCATGCAGAACATTTTACACTGAGCTTAGCGCAGAGAGCAAAGGCCTTTTTCCTCATTCATATTTGTTAGCTGTTGCTGCATAACAAACTGTCCCAAAACTCAATGGCTTAAAATAACCCTGTCTGTAACTGCAATGGCTCCCATGGGCTAGTGAAGTGACAGAAGTTAGTTTAGAGTGTGCTGTATAGATTCTGTGTGGCTTGATTTTTCAGTCTTGCTCTCAGATTTTCACAACACATACTTATTTAGAGACTCGTATGGGAACAGCAGCTGTGAGGGGACTCATTTCTGGAGGTGCAGAGCCGAAACAGGCAAGATATTTTAAGGTATGGACTGGCCAGCATTTCTGCCTCCTTTTGGTGGTCAGAAAAATGGTCACTTGAGTACATCCCAAGTGATAATAGGACAGAGGAAGGGCTTCCCTTTAATGGAGGGAACTGTTAAGTTATGTGGCCTGGGGTAAGAAGGAGTGTGAGGTGATCTACCAAACTTCCCCAGAATCCCCAGGAAACTGGGCCCTTGTTCAAGGAAATCACCTGTATGTCCAGCTGGAGAAGAGCCCAGCCACTACCCAGGTTTTTGCTTCATATCATTCTTTCTGTGTTCAGATTTCCTAGGACGTAGTATGGAGTGTTCCTCCCCCAAAAAAACATGGTACAAAGATGGAGGGTAGGTATAAGAAACATGGGGTTGAGATGCCCTAGAAAGCACCCCTACTCCCACCCTTCATGCCAACCCTTCTTCTGTCTTATGAGATAAATAAAACTGTCAGCTGGGGCAAGCTGACCAAATAGGATGAATTGCCTCTTGCCATGCATTGTGCTCTCTACAATAAAACCCAAGTGGATGCTAAAACTGGTAAGGCTCTGTGAGGAGCCAGGGGGGCTCCTGGTGGCAAAGTTTCTCTGAGCAAGGTAATTTAACTGCAGTGCACAGAGAGGAGGAAAATGCAGAGTGGTAATTTGGAAAGCATACATCAGGTGCTTTTGAAAAAAAATTGATATTGTTGGTTATTTTTCTTTTTATTAAAATCCAGAGCCTGAGGACTGTTGTCACATCCTTAGTGAGTTCATTCGAGAAAGAGTGTTGACATTTCTAATTTGCAAATTTAAATATTGTCAAGAAATGGTTTAAATGCTCAGCTTGGCTGGGGAATTTTATGACTATAGGTGACAAGGGATGGCTCATCTCTGGGGAGACAGTAGAGGCAGGAAGGAGAGTGGAGAGAGATTTGGGGAGATAAGAATGGCTGACTTTTACTGAGTATGTCCTGTCTCGGTTCTGAGTGCTTTTCTCATGTATTTTATTTTATCTGACATTAATCCCACGATTTCCATTTTACAGTTGAAGACAGAGCCTGGGAGGTTAGAGAGCTTGCCCAGGGTCATTTAGCCATTCCAGAGCAAAGCTGACATTGGAAGCCAGTGCAGACTTTATGTCGTCACCCACTGCTGCCCAGTCTTGTGCTATAGGAGAGCATAGACCACAAGAGCAGGCACCCTGGGCTTCAGGTCCAAGCTCAGATGGCTCTGGTGGACTCTGACCTTCCATTTGTTAACTCTAACAGTATGCCAAGACCTGGGCTGGGTATGCATGTCCAACAGTGAGTAAAGACCAAGTCCCTGCCCTTTAGGGGTTTATAAGCACCACTCCTAAAGTATAGAGCTGCTGGGTAGGCACAGAGTGTCCAAAGGACACGTGTCCAGGGAAACTGGGAGTCCAGGAAGGCTTCTTCAACAAGCAACTTGAGTGGACTGCTCTGAGGGTAAAATTGGCTGTGGCGTTCTCGCACCTCTCCGCCCCTTAAGGTATTGTTTTCCTCTATAGCTCCTTCCCTTTTCTCCTCTTCCTTCCCCCCTTCCTCTCTCACATACCTTTCCTATAACATTTATTCTCACTCTCTGAAACTCATACCTGGAATCCAGCTGCCATGTTGTGAGAAGGCCCAAGACACCAGCAGCCTATGTAGGTGTTATACATCATAGCTGGCTACATAATCTGTGTGCTGTACTACTACAAGAAACCACAGAGTCTCTTGTTCAGACTCATTAGGCATCTTACGATGGTGACAAGCCGGGATCCTTTCTAAGTACAGGATCTTGCACAGCTGTCCAGGTGTACATCTGAAGCCTAGGTCCCAGCTGGAATCCCTTCATTCACTCTGGCTGTGTATCCTAGGAACCTTTCATGAGACTTTAGGCCTAGCCCCTGCTTATAATTGCTTCCCCACATGTTTTTTCTCAGCTTGGAAAAATTAAACAGACGTGCTCTGTGAAGTGAGTTTTAGCCCTGCTGTTTAGTGGACGGTGTTATTTACACTCTCTCTTTAGTCATGTTCAGCCCAGACGATCTAGGGACGGAGAGTGCATCTCTGATGGCTGGTAACCCCATGGCTTGCTTTGAGCAGACTGTGTTTGCTCCTACTTCAAAGAGGCTCAAGCCCTGGAACCCACTGACTGAGCCTGAGAAGAGATAAGCATCATTTGAGAATTGGGGGCTTGTACAAGTGACAGTGTTTCTGGAGTGCCCTTCTACTATTTACTCCTCAATAACAGACATTTATCAGATCCCTCAGGGTAACCAGGCACCAAGCTGAAGCTCTGTAAACAGTCCCTCTTTTCTTGCAATGGTGGAATAACTGAGATTCGGAAAGTTCAAGCGACTTGTCCAAGGCCTTTACCATCCCTGTTGGATGTTACTCGTCCGAGAAGGACACCTCAGTCTTTCAAGGTAGAAAGGGACAGTGAAGGGGACTGGATATGCCTACTGTTCTCTGAATGGTGGTGTCACAAAGTCACACAAACAGGGGACCACAAGGATGTGGAAGAATTGGGTAGGGACATCACAGCTCATTTCTTGATCACCTAGTCAGATCAAAACTTTAGTGCCCAGCTTGTGCGTCCCCCATCCCCTTCTATTGTGGCTCTCTTGATGGGGTAGCAGTGCGAGGTGAGGCAGTGAGATGGTGAGAGACCTCCAGCTAAGGAAGTTCTGAATTGAGTTATTTCAACCTCAGTTTAGGTGCACCCCACTTTTCACTATCCCTGTCTAATGCCTCAGTTTTGCTAATAGATGTTCCTCTAACTCCAAGGATCATCCAAGTCACCTGGAGGACCTATCAAAACTTACCCCTCAGGTTACAGCCTTAGAATTCAAGCTCCTGAATGATTGATTGCAAAATATGGTGCAATTTGTAAGCCACTGCTTTGGTTCAGTGTTTCCCAAAGTGTGTTCCATAGAACACTAGTTTGGTTCCATGGGAGGCTGGGTAGGTGTTATATAAAAGACAAGTGAGCAGGAAGGACATGGATGCTGTGTCCTCGAGGAGTGATTCCCAGTGTGTCTGCTCACTGGGCATCTCAGGGAACCTTTGACAACTTTTTTTTTATTTTATTTTTATTAATTACAGTTTATTTACTTTGTATCCCAGCTGTAGCCCCCTCACCTATCACCTCCCAATCCCGCCCTCCCTCCCTCTTCTTCTCCTATGCCCCTCCCCCAGTCCAATGATAGAGGAGGTCCTCCTCCCCTTCCATCTGACCCTAGCTTTTCAGGTTTCATCAGGAGTGGCTACATTGTCTTTCTCTTTGGCCAGATATGGCTGCTCCCCCCTCAGGTGGAGGTGATCACAGAGCCAGGCCCATGAGTTCATTTAAGAGACTGTCCCTGTTCCTATTACTGGGGAGCCCTCTTGGACACTGAGCTGCCATGGGCTACTTCTGTGCAGGGGTTCTAGGTTATCTCCATACATGGTCCTTGGTTGGAGTATCAGTCTCACCACAGATCCCTGTGCCCAGATTTTTTGGTACTGTTGCTCTCCTTGTGGAGCTCCTGTCCCCTCCAGGTCTTTCTGGCTCCCCCTTCTTTCATTAGCTTCCCTGCACTCTGCCCAAAGTTTGGCTTTGAGTCTCAGCATATGTTTTGATGCCCTGCTGGGTAGAGTCTTTCAGAGGCTCTCTGTAGTAGGCTCCTGTCCTGTTCCCTGTTTTCTCCCTCTTCCGATGTTTATACCATTTGCCTTTCTGAATGAAGATTGAGCATCTTACCCAGGGTCCTCCTTCTTGATTAGCTTCCTTAGGTGTACAGATTTTAGTATGATTATCCTATATTATATGTTTAATATCCACTTATAAGTGAGTATATACTGTGTGTGTCTTTCTGCTTCTGGGATACTTCACTCAGGATGATCTTTTCTAGATCCCACCATTTGGCTGCAAATTTCATGATTTCCTTGTTTTTAATTGCCAAGTAGTATTCCATTGTGTAAATATACCACAATTTCTGTATCCATTCCTCAACTGAGACAACTTTTCAACTAGGGGAAACTCCTGTGTCCTTCTTGGGAGCAGGGTTCAGACACAATTAGTCTGTAAAGATCCCAAAGAGATGCCAGAGGGTGGCCAGTTGCCAGTCACTTGGTTAGACTGGCCTTTTCAGTTACACAACTTCTCAGGCCCTTCAGTGCCCAGTGTATATTATAAACCTCTAAAAACAAAAATGGAGAGATAATTTTCTTAGCTTGGGCTTCAGAGATACAGGAGAGAAAAGACGGCATGGGTAGGGAAGAGTAGACATGTCAGCTTTGGACAGAATGTGTCTTGGTGAGAGGAGATGTGGGTAAGCAAGGTGAAAGTTGGAAGTGGACAGAATTTTGGACTTGAATGAGCATGAACAGTTTGTTGATGTTGTTAGATTGATTTGTGAATTGGAGATAATTTTGTTCTTGGTAATAGTTCTGATACTTTTTAGGCTAACTAGCCTTCTGCAGTGAAATCAATGTCATTTTGTTTGAGGGACACATGAATTGAGGATGCAGCTCTTGTCCTTCTGCTTAAAGCCTTCTGGACTTCCCTCCCATTCCCCTCTTTCACTCAAAGCCTGATGAGAGACACCTAAACTTTTCACAAGTACTCCCACCCCAGCCTTTTTGCCTAGTGTCATCAGGTGCACATTCACTTGGAAATTAAGACATTCTATTAGCAGTAACAAAGTAGGGCTACAATTAGTTTCCTTCTCATACTTTAAGATTCAAAAGAAAATACCGTGTTAGACTTTGCACTGGTGTGATAAATGTCTTCCATAAATAACCTGAGTCTGTTGGGGAACAGAATTTTGGCTCACAGTTGCAGTGTTCAATCCATACTATTTGACTCTGTTGCTTCTGGCCCTGTAGTGAGGCAGAGCATCATGGCAGCAGAAATATGTGGCAGAGGCTGCTCACACCATGACAGATGGGAAGCAGAAAGAGAATGTAGGAAGAGGCCAAACAAGATATGACCTAACGGGCTGGAGAGATGGCTTAGAGGTTAAGAACACTGGCTGTTCTTCCAAAAGGTTGTGAGTTCAATTCCCAGCAAGCACATGGTGGCTTATAACCATCTACAATGAGAGCTGGTGCTCTCTTCTGGTTCTCAAGCACACATGCAGGCAGAATACTGTATAAATCATAAATATATAGATATAGATATAGATATAGATATAGATATAGATATAGATATAGATATAGATATAGATATAGATATAGATATAGATAT
>NW_026596091.1:967389-983261 GCF_907164565.1 Psammomys obesus | reverse complement strand
GATATAGATATAGATATAGATATAGATATAGATATAGATATAGATATGACTTAACAATATACACCCAGTAACCTACTTCCACCATACAGGCGCTACCTCCTACTTTTCATCTTTATTCAGTAACACCACCATATTTTTGATTTCCCAAGGAATATGCTGTCTATTAGGTCATTCCTCAGGACCCGTATGCCTTCCAAGAGCCCACATGCTGGCAAACTAAGCCTCACACATGAGCCTATGGGGGACATGTCATGGGCATAACAAATGCAGCTGGTGGTTTTCCTCTTGCCCACTTAATCTGCACATGCACCCAAGCTTAAAGTCACTGTAGGATCTGGGCCAAGTCTCTGTCCAGCATCGTCATTCTCACATTATACTCACACTTCACACTGTAGTCATGTGGTTCCTCTCTGAACCATCAAGTGTGGCTCAGCCCTGCTGTCTTGACTGTTTCCTCAATACTCCTTTGTCTACGTTTTGAAACGAATGGCTTCTTGTCACTCAGGTCTTATTTTCAATGTCACCTCCTCAGGGAGGCCTTCCACCTCACTCTAATGAAAGCCATACATGATCACTATCTGTTTTGGTCCTTTTGAGTTCTCTGAGTATCCTTCCCCACTGTCATTTTGTTCTTGCTTGTTTGTCTATGGTCTTCCTCCTCCAGCAGGGAGGAATGGTGTTGTCACATCAGAAAGGCTCTGTGACGGTGTCAAATGATTGCACAGGCCAAGATTTCAGCTGGTACTTGAGCCAAGAATACTCATCTAAACTGAACTGTCAGTCAACAATGATGCAGAGCTTTTAACCCTCCTCTTTTGGGGCCTCAGGTCAAGGTTCTTTGCACCATACCAAGGTGCCGCTCATCCTTGAGAAGCTGATGACAGTTCTCTGAGCCTAGACTCTGGCAGTTTAGATCTGAGGTCTGCTGTGGTGTCTGCTCATGGTGAAATATGAGAGAGTGAAGACTGGCATTTTCTGCTGTTTCACAGCCAGTAATGGGAAGCTGGAGAAATTCCAGACTCTAAAAGAACTCAGGCAGGCCCAGCTGAAAATTGGAAAAGTCTGTGGTCAGAAATTCACAGTAGGCAGATGCAGCCTACAAAAGCACTTGCCTGGGTAGCATAGTAAAGGCCAGAGTATGAGGATGCATGGGAGAGCCACGGTGCCTGTGCAGGGAGACGTCCCTCTGGCTTCCTAACTATGGCAGCTATGGTATCAGAATGTGATATTGAGACCTGATTCCTAGGGCTGAAGACATTCCATTCATAGAGAGCTTGCCTAGTAAGCATGAATCCCTGGGTTCTATTCCAGCATCCCATAAACTGGACATAGTGGTGCATATCTACTATTCCAGAGCTGGTGGGAGGAAGATCAGAAGTTCAAGATCATCCTTGGATACATAGAATGTTTGAGGCCAGCCTAAACTACATACATAAATAAATACCCAACACAGAGAGCTACCAACATCTACTTCCTCCCTTCTTTCTACTGAGCACCTGTCAGGAGCCAGACTCAAATTGTTTCTGTTAGAAGGTTCTGGACATCCAGCTGTCTGGGCTCTTGCCTTGCTTTTCTAGGTGAAGTAAGGAGACATCAGAAAAGAGGAGGCATGCAATCCTTTGGAGCTCAGTAGTTCAATCTGTGGGTGCTTCATTAGGAGTTTGTGTTGTGAAACCCATTCTCTCATCATGTTGCTTCCCTCCCTTTTTAGAAGCTACTTGCTTGCAGGTGGTCTGGACACAGCTGCTTGCCTGGCCCAGGCAGGTGTTTATTCCCATCTTGTTCTCATCCATGGCTTCTATAAGCAAGGCCTGCTGTCCCCTGCTGACCTTTGTGCTGAGCTCAGAACTCCTAGTGGTGAAGCAACATGGAACTTTGAGAGTGCCTATGTTTACGTTTGAAGGCAAAGAAATTAGCAATTGATTTTTTCCCCTGTCAGTGTCTCCCTCTTCCCCATCCTTTCACCAAAATGACATTGTTATAATTGTGCTGTGAAAAGGTTTCTTCATGCATGCATGCATCCATTCACCCAAGTGTGAGTCCACAACAAAGAGCACAGCCTTTGAGTCAACCAGAGCCACCTTTACCACCAACTGACCTTGAAACCTGTCTTAGTGTCCCAGGCCTACTATGACAAAATATTACTAACTGGACAGGTTTAAAAAAAATGATACAGAAGTGTCAGTGTCCCTCTGGGAGTCAGCACTCCCTCTGAATGCTCTACCCTGCGGTGGGAGTGCCCAGCAGCGGTCAGAACCCACTTTCCTCATAGATCTGTCCCATGGCCCCATCTGTAGAGAAAAGCCATAGAGACCTGGACGTTCTCCAGCCCTTCTCAAGACCCCTTTCCCAGGGGGGTGAGGGCAAAGAGAATGGGTACCTGCCTGTTTGAAATCTTTGCAGGCCCATATCCTTTCCGTGTCTGATCTTTCTCAGAAGTGGAATTGACAGGTACACTTCCCATGCCCTGAACAGAAGGTGTGTGTTGACAATAGTGCTAGAGCAGCTGAGAGCAGTGGCCCGTGGTAGCCTAGAAACCAGGCAGCAAAAAGTGAGTTGGCCCAATGGAGTGCTGGCAGAAGCACCTGTCCCCCATCTAAAATTCCCTCCTGTGACCCTGGGCAGCACTCACCACTTCTCTAAGGCTTGGATATGCAGATAGAGATTGATGGCATCGATTTAAAACAGCCAGCTGTTTCCAACCTTTTAAAGAAAAGTAGGGCTGCTTTAAAAACTCCTTCCCAGAATCCCCTCTGGTGGGACTCAGATGCCTGTGAGAGTAGAGCAGCCTCCCTTGGAGTGGCCCCAGCCTCGTGCTTGCCCAGGTAACAGATGGCCTGATAATTTGATGCAATTAAGAGGAGCAAGTTGCTGGAATTTAATTAAGAAACAAAAACACTTTGAGGACACTTGCTTTCAGACAGGGAACTAAGGGCTGGGCAAGTGGTCTCACAAAGGTGCACAGTCCTAGCAGGACATAGGTGAGCCAGGGATGCAGGGCAGGGCCTGTGTGGCTGTGAGCTGTGACCCCTGAGAGTGGGCAATTGTGTTCTCAGACCTTCTCTCTTGCATCCTACCCCTCACTCTTTTCCCATGCAAAAGTTCACCCAGACTGGTGAGACACTGAGAATAAAATCTAACTTTTTTATTTGTTAATAAAATCTAAAAATAAAATCTTTGTCATAGGCTGTAGAGTCTGCCTGTGATCTGGCCCTCCCAACCTCTGCAGATCTCTCTAGAACCAGTCTTCTTTTAACCAAGCACTTCTGTTTCTCCAATACATAAACTGTCTTGGGACCTTGGTATCTGCTGTTTTGGCCACTTGGATTGTTCTTACCTGATAATCCTATGATGGTCCCATTCTCTTCATCCAGCCCAAGCTGAATGACTACTTCTGAAGAACTCTACCTACAGCCACTTTCTGACCTTTCTCCCACAGTGCCAAATGGATCTGTGTCTTGGCTTCTCACTTGTGACATCATAACAGCATGAAGCCTCACCACATGGGGTGGTGGTTAAAGTGGTTAAAGTGAGTAAAGAGATGAAGAATATACCTGTCAGGTGTAGCCCACATGAGAGGTACTCCATCAATGTCATTCACTGTCAATTTCATTCTGACAGTTTGAGCCCAGATTTGCTAGCCCACATTTGAGGCTCTAGAGAAAGCTTTCTTGCATACTTCCTATGAGGACAGGTTAGAGTTGCTGAGGGGAGGGTATTGTTCCTGGCAGAGGGGGCAATATTAGCAAATGAAAGGGTACAATATTGTGAGCTTGGAAAAGCAGGTAGGGTGGTATTAATAAATTATAATATTGAGGAGTATGGGTGGGAAATAGGGAGCCACAAAGACCCCAGGGCTCAAGTGGGAAGTAGTGATGGGGAGCATTTTCAGCAAGGCAGGCATGATCAGATCCTCATGTTGGAAAGACTGCTCTATGCAATTTCCCCTATATGACAAAGAGGAATCTAAAGTGAACAGTTATGCCACTGTAACTGCTCTTGAGGGGACCCTAGTTTGCAAATGTGATATGTCTTAGGTGATGGCTTTCTACATCATCCCTCCCATAATTTCCACACTCTTGGTACCTCTGCCTATGAGCAGGTTTCCCAGAGGGATCATACCATATGAGAAAGGACCCTGACTTCCTCCCTGAAGTCTAACTACAGCCTTGTCATTGTCTGGCCTGCTTGGCCTGGAGATAAAAAGCCCCTCTAGATATTAGTTTCAAGGATGCTAAGGCCACTGCATACCCTGAAACTGCCTCTTTTCTGCTTTCCTTGTAAGCCTCTCTAAGGGATCTACCTTGACCTATACCGTCCAATTTCACATCTTTGTTCTGAACGTGTCTCTTTTCTTCTTGTGGATTCTGAGCTGTTGTGAAAAAGAATCTGGTTCCAGAGTCCTGGTTCTTGGGTAAAGTTTACTGAGACTGTCATCTGTGGCTTACTCTGAGCTTATTTCCACCACCCCCCCCACACATCTCCCATTATGATGAGTGTGGCAAGATAGGTTTTGCCTCCCAGGTGTGGGATAAAAAGCCACATGGTCCTATAGAAAGGCTTTTTAATTAGCCTCATCCACAGATCAATTTTTCCTTTCTGTTCTAACTTCTTACCTCAATGGTTTTTGAGTAATTTGCTGATGTGTCTAAACTGCATGGAGTAAAAGATAAGAAGAGGTCTGTGGCTGACTGAGGAGTGGGAAGGGGCTTCCCTTTCAACACTCAAAGCACAAAGGCCTCTCTGCTGGGACAGCAGGCCTGGACAGCACACGGAAGGGAGGAAGGCTCCCTGGGAGCCTCTTCAATAAAGAGTTGGAGAATCTACTTCAACTGTCTTAGGATTTAAAGCAAAGATAAAAAGCCCGCACAGCTCTTCTGCTAGGGGAAAATGCCTGGAGGTGGGGGACACCACGAGTTTGTAGTCTTAGCACCAATTCACCTGCAAGACTAAGCCCCTGTTGGCTAGGAGCAAGATACTGTTTTTGTAGGCTGTACCCCCAACATAAGAAACTGAAGCCAAACTAACTCAATCAAAGCAAGGACATAAGTCAGAGAGGCCCCTTCCCCATTCTCTATTTTAGCCTAAGAAGATTTACTCAGTAGAGAATGTGGATCTCACTCAACTAGACTTTGTATGATAGAGGTGGAAAAAGCAGAGGGCCCAAAAAGGCTGCTGTGTCCAACGCCACTCATTCACACTTAACACCCACTCAAGCTCTTGAAAAAATATTTATAGAACCCCTATGGCATGCCAAATGCTGTTCTAGACTAGAGTAGTGAGCAAGAGATAATGTTTACGTGGAACAGTCAAGAAAGGGCCTGGAGAAAAAATTTAAGCAGAGAGATCTAGAGAAATATGTGGGAAAGACTCCAGGCTGAAGAAAAATAAGTACAAATGGCTTAAAGTAAGAATGTCTGTACTGTCAGGAACATCCAGCAAGAAGGCCAGCAAGGCCAGGCCACAGTGAGCTAGGACAAAGGCGATAGGTGCAGGCCTAGTCAACATGGTCACACAGCAGAGATGAGGCCTCACTGGCTACCAAAGTCCTCTGGATCTTATGCAAAGTGGGGTTGAAACTATTGAATGGGCAACAGTGGCATGGTCTGAATGAAGCTTTAGAAAGGTCTGTAACGGGCCAGGCCAATGGCTCAGCAGGTACAAACACTTGCTGGCAGTGCAAACCTAACAACTAAATTCAAGCTCAGAAACAGGTACAAAGACAGATATACTGGGGTACAGCTATAATCCCAGTTCTCCATAGCAAGCAGAGACAGGAGAATTATCAGGTTACTGGTAGAGCAGGTACTACATGAGATTGTGTTAGGATTTTCTGTTTATGAAAGCAAAAACTCAACTCAAATTGACTTCCATAGCCATGGCTTTCCAGTAAAAGCAGTCCCAGGCTCATGCCGAAGTTTAGTGTCTTTCCCCATGGGTAGCCCCCCACAGCTCGACTTCCACGAATGGCAATTACCAAAAGACCAAAGTATTTTGTTTTTGGTAGTTTAATCAGCAAAGCTGATGACCCACCCACCAAAATCACTTGCCCAGCCGTTAACTGCCCATTTCTGACCCAATCACTCTGGCCAAGGGCGTGGAAGATGGGGATTGATCAAGTCTTGCCCTGTGATCGACAATCTGGAACTAGAAGTGGTGGCAGAGAAGGCTCTTCCCCACCCCCAAACTGTGTACTAGAAGTGAGGGAAAATGGATACTGTGCAGGCAAAAATAACCGATTTCTACTACCGAGGCATAATGAGAATATTCTCACAATGAATGAGGATCCTGCCTGCTCATTTTTCTGTGTCACTGTGTGCTTTCCTGGAGACATTTTAAAAAGGCCTCATAGCAATGAGAACTGTGGCTTGCCTGATAGCACTTCTCAAAGCTTCCACACACATTATACAGCTGCAAAACATGATACCGCCGTACCCAGGAAAAGAACTTGAACCTGAAAAGCCAAGAGTCACATGTTCTTCAGTTATCTGACAAGCCCCGAGAAAGCAAAAAGAAAGACAAAAGCCCTCTCATTCAGCCATTGTATGGGGAGAATAAAGATTCATAATAGCTCTGGGGAGGGCTGTGGTTGGGGAGTGACCAGGGAGGAACTGGCCCGTGACAACAGCAGGGACATTGTATAAAGTGAAGATTTAGAGCTGGTGATGTCTAATGGCTGTGGACATCAGGTTTTGTGTTAAAGAGAGAGCTGCCTCTCTGTGAATTTTTTAGACAAACATTCAGGAACAATATAATGCACTTCAAGGCCATTCTTTGGCAGCTCTGTCAGCTTGGCCTTGAGAATGCAACCTGGGCTCATTGGCAGAGCATTCTAAGAAGATGACTGGCCGGCTTCATTAAAATAACAGCTCTGGCTTGCCTCTCTGCCTGTAAATGACATCTCTCACCTCCCGGAGTTGTTTGCTTTGAAGATTCCATTCTTGCCTGGGTTTTGTTGGCCTCTGGGGCAAATTTATTCTTACCAATTAAGGTCCCCAAAGCCTCAAATTTATCCATGAAATTGTTAACTTGCTCTTTCTCCCCACAATGGTACTGTAAGCCTGCTCATGTGTTCCAGGAGGAAGCAGCTAATAGTGCTGTTACCTTGAAATGCCAGAGAGGCCTCTGATATGGTGTAAAGATAGATACATAGTCAGCCTCTATGCCCTGAGGACATCTCCCTGGTTACATATCTGTGGCTGCTTCATCCTCCTGACTCTGAGGTCTGATTCAGGGTCATTTGCATCCTCAGTGGGTCTTTGGGAATTTTAAGTGTTTACTTGGAGAACAATATCCTCTTGCCTCCCTTCTTTTCTGTCCCCCTCCCAGTGCCCTTGAGTAAGGCTGTGGCAAGAATTGCTGCTATGCTGTGGGCCATGTTCCTTTGACTTGTGAGAAGTACCAAATGGATTGAGAGATGGGAACAGTATCTTAAAAGGCAGCCAGTTCCTGAAGGGTTCTGGGGCTTAGTATCAATAGGGGGTGAGGCTGGCAACAGTTCCACCACTAGCAATTTTACATTTGATTGCCAAGCTTAACCCCTGAGTCTCCATCCTGTGGCCTTAGAAGGGAAACCCAGCACACATCAAGAGCACATGTACTTCCAGTAACGTCAGTAACTGAACAAAGTTCATAAATCTTTCTAGATCCACTGGAAAGACTCTCACAACCCCAAAGCTTAACTCCCCCATGTCAGAATACCTCTCCTCACATTACTGCTACCTACCCCTCCATACTCTCCCAAGATTCAGTGGAGGCTCTTACATTTCTGTCTCCTTCAGTTCCAAGATGGGTGAGCCAGACCTGTCAGGGTTGCCTGCTTAATGCTCCTGAGGTCAGTTCCCCTTCTGTGTTACCTTAGCTCCTGCCTCTCCTGGGACAAGCCCCTCTTGGTAGCTGCCTGATAGGCTTCCCTGCTTCAGTTCAGACTGCAGTTATACATCATTTCTAAAGTGAATAGTTACCTCATGCCTTCTATTGCCTTCCATGACTCCTGCTTATCTTGGCAAAGCCCCAACCTCCAAACCCTGCCTGCCTTCCAAGGTTTGTCTGTGGACACAATGTTAGTATTTTGGAACACAACCTGCTTCTGGGTTACCTAGCAACTTATGATGTCATCATGTGTCGCCAGCCAGGTGGCCACATCTGGAAGGCGTGGTTACCTTGCCCCTTAAAGGGACAGCCCATCATGTGGTTGCTCTCTTACTCTCTCTCTTACTTACTCTTCTCCTCTCTCTTACTCTTCTCTCTTCTCTCTTGCCCTCTGGCTCTCTCTCTCAGCACCCCTCCCCCTTCCTCTCTCTCTCCCCATCATGTCCTGCTCCCCCTTCCCCCTTTCCCTTAATATCTACCTAATAAACCTCTTGCATAGAAGATCAGTTGACAGCCTCATCTTTTAATGATCTAACACACTCCACTCATACTCTGTGGTAATCCAGCTTCATTTCAAGCCTGTAAGCCTTTCCTCCTTCACCACCATAGGCCCTTTCTCTCTTGTCTCCTTTGCAGGCAGGTTCCTGTTTATTGTTCAAGATCTGTTAAAAAAAATCCCCTCCTCTATTCTCCACCCATCGAAAGGAAGATGCTCCAACATTTGATTTATGTTAAGTGAAAGCAGCAGGTGCTAAAGGTCACACTTCGTGTGGTCCACACGTTGTCTAGGTCCGCAGTCATGGGAGGCCACAGTGGAGTTGGGGCAAGCAATGGGAGCAACTACTGACCAAACACATACTTCCTTTTAGGGAGATGAGAAAGTTTTGGAACTAGATAGGAGTGATGGTTGAATAAAACCGTGCATGGCTTAAATGCCACTGCAGTGTTCACTTAATAAAGGTTAATGTTATGCTTCAAGTTCATTACTGTGAGAGAGACTTGAATTGCCTCTTCTGTAGAAGCTTTCCTGAACACACAGGTGGGGCAAACCTCTCCAGCTGTGGTGGTGGCCCTATTCCCATCACCTGCCGTCAAGTTCCAGCATAGCACCTCAATCCCACTTAGCTCTCTCATTATGTGAGAGAGAGAGAGAGAGAGAGAGAGAGAGAGAGAGTTTGCCTGCCTATCTATCTGTGTGTTTGTGTCCAGTAACCTATTCCTCATGGACCCCCATCTTGTTCAGCCCTTCTCAGTCCTCAGGAGCTGGAGAGAGAGAAGCGCTCCCCACAGTTCCCCCAGAGAGCTGAGCACTTCCTGCAGCAGAAAGTATTTGCATTCCAGCGCAGCTTCGCCACCTCCCTCCCCCATAGCTCTGGCCTACTTGCATAAATGCTGGCATCTCTCTTTTGGCTCATCTCATGGGTATTTCCTTTTTATTTACTAGTCTCTCATTCTATACCATCAGCACTTCACAGCAGGGCTTTGTCCCCCTTTCCTCTCCTTGAAGCAGTTTAGAATGATTAAAGACAAGTAGTGGCCTGCTGGCCTCATTGTGTCCCCCAGGGAAGTGGGGGAAGAGGCAGGGCACACCTAATCCTGTAGTGGGGAGTTGTGAGCCTGCTGCAAGTTGACATGGAGTTTTTGAGCATACAATCTGGAAATCTACTCTTGCTGGGCGCTGCACCAGCAAAGTACCTTCAGGGGATTCCCGGCCAGCTATGGCAGCGGTAGTGTCCCCCTCCTAAGCTGGAACTGAGAGGTATTACTAGCTTCTTCTTGACATCCAGTTCAACCCTTCTTTCTTTGAGAGCCCCCCACCCCCAACATCCAGATTCTGTCTCCTGCAGTTTCCCATATGCTGATGAGGCTGGGTTTGCTGACTGGCTCACTGCTGTCTCATTGCTCTTGTTCTGATCAGCCTGTGAAGAAGCAGGTATTATTGGGGGGTGGGAGGTCAGGCCAGCCCTGGCACCAGAGGGCCAAGAATTCATCCATGTTTTCTCCTATCTGCCAGCATGCTCCAAGCCAGAAACACTGCTCTTCACTCTGTCTTCCTATGGAACCTCTGCTAAGTCCTGGGAGTTCTGTGCCCTTAATTCCTCTCAGTGATCTTTTCCCCCATGCCCATTGCTGTAGCCTTACCCACATGTCACAGTTACTATTAAACTAACAGTAACCCCTCACCCTGCTACTTTTCCCCCCATTTCATCTATTTCTCTCACTGTATTTTTTTTCTTGTTGCTTCTATGGCAAATGACCACAAAAGTGGCTTAAAGAAACACAGATACATTCTCTTACTGTCAGGGAAATGGGAAGTTCCATAAAATCCACTTATGATTCAGAAGACAGCAGGGTTGGTTTCTTTTGGACTGTCCCGGAAAAACAAATTCCTTACATCTGGTGTCTGTAGGCTGCCAGCCAACACAGCTAAATATGGTCAGCTTTTGGGAGAATACAATGTAAAATAACAAATACTGTAGAGGTAAAACTCCGATTAACATAGCAAAACCCAACACTGTTGAATCTATGGTAGGTGACAGGCTCCAGAATAAGCCACTAATACCCTTTGCATTATTTAATACTTATGGTATCCCTATCAGACAGACCCTGTGTGTTACCATTCTTCCTTCATAGAGGAGAAAATGGAGGTCAAAAGAAGGGACAGAGGTGGTTGAAGACACAGAGCTTCACCAAGGTGCCACCAAAACAAACATCTAACATAGGGTGGGAAAGGACCATCCCTAAATTAGGAGGATTTCCTATGTGAGCATAGGGTAGAAGTGAGCTGGGCTTCCTTCTCTTGCTTACAACACAGAAAGCACTGGATTTTTCAGTACCAACTGGCAGGCACCATGTTCCTTGTCTGATCTACTTTCTTCTCCAGACTGGAAAAAGCCTGCGAGAGGGCCTTGGACTGGCTGCCAAGCTGACCTTGGTTATTGTTTCTTCCTCCAAACTTGGGGGGGGGGGATGGCGGAAAGGAAGAAAACAACTGTTCTACCACCAATCTAGACAACTGGTCACACTTCCAACCTATGCCAATTTTTTCAAATTCCATGTTCATGCCTAGTCTGCCTTCCTCATAGCGATGTAGGAAGTGGATTGTGCAACATACTATGTCTGTCTTATTCTGTGAGCTGGGCTCTCACAAGCTCTGGTGTTTATCCTCCTTAGCCAGGGTTGACTCTCAAGGTCAGCTCCACAGAGACTGCTTATTTATTGCTACTATTCTGTCTGCCCCTGGGTGGATGGGGTTTTATGGACAATTCAGCCAAAGGATTGGTTTTTTTGTTTTTGTTTTTGTTTTTTACCAGAGCTCAACACACAAGGCAATCTGTTTGAAAAACTGTAGATCTGGTTGTATTTTACAGATACACATGATGCAAGTCACCCATAATGCAGAGAAGCTGTTAAGTTGTCAGCAGCCATGGACAGGCTTTGTCATCTGGCATTGGCTGACTATGGCAGGAATGACCTTAGACACAAACTCAGCAACACATAAACTATCTTCTGAAACTCCACATTATGTCAACTGGCATTTTTTGTTTTGTTTTGAGACAAGATCTCATGAAACCTCAGTTGGTCTTGAAATATCTATGTATATGAGGATGACCTTGAACTTCTGATCCTCCAGCTCCTATCTCCTGAGTGCTAAAGTTCTAGGCTTTTGCCACAATGCCTAGTTTTAGATGGTGATGCAACTTAAATTTAGAGCTTCATTCATGTTAAGCAAGTACTTTCCCAACTTAGCTACATCTCTAGCCCCCATCAACTTATTTTTTAAATATTATAGTTTTTTTTCTAATGACTTACCAATAAATATGAAGAAAAGGAAACCAAAGAGCATAAAAATAAATACTTTGTACATTTGCATTTGATTTCTAGTTGGTATTCTATACTTATAGCTATAGTTTACAAAATAATATTATAGTTTGCATGCTGTGTTATTCCTTTTTCATTTGGTAGTATATCATGGGCATTTTCTAAATATTGCATAGCTAAAATTTAATGTTCAAGTATTGCTTTACATGCCTGCTTATTCTGAAGAAATCCTAATTAATTTAGGAAACCCCCTTTTATTGGACATTTAGATTGTTTTGCTATTGTTCTTTTATAACCTTGAATATCATTCAGTGGATCCCTTGCTCATGTAACTCATACTATTTTCTGAAGATAGATTTGTCAGTGTGCAATTACTAGACTGGAAGAGGTGGAAAGGGCTTTTGATATTTGTTGTTTTGATATTACATTTGCACGTCCTGTACAATTTATGTTCTCATAATCAGTATTTCACAGTAAACGCATTTCATCTTCTCAGGACAGCTTCAGCACCCTTTCCAATGTTTGTATTCTGTCCTCAAATCCACCCATGCATCTGTCCATCATTTTTTTCAACTTCCAGAATTATGTTTTTAAATATGACGGGCCATTTTCTTTTCCTTGAGTGTGACTTGGATGGGATATTATTAATGTCTCATTGTTAAGTAAGATGTTGATCACTGGTGTTTCTTGTTTCATTAAGAAAATGTATTGTGCTTTTAAACTTTCCAATATTAAGTCAGATTTTTAAAAGTCTTTTAAAAAAGAAAAATAACTGAGTTGCTTTTGCAGCCTTGATATAAGGGTTCATGCCTAGTCTTATTGCATCTTGTTATACTGTGGAAGGCCTGCTCTTTTCTGAAGGGAAACAGGAGGAGTGGATTGGGGGGAGAAGGGACGGTGAGAATGGGGTGAACTGGGAGAAGCAGAGGAGAGGAGGCTGAGGTTGGGATGTATTATAGGAAAGAAGAATAAATTATAAATAAATAAATAAATAAATAAATAAATAAATAAATAAATAAAATACTGGCTGCTACCTACAGAGATAATCATTTATCTCTTATCTCCTGTGATTGAGGCACATTCTTTTAATCTTCTAATTTGATCTACACTTTATTATGATAATGAATTCTTCCTAGTCAAGGCTTAATATTGTAATTTTTTGTTTTATGTTGTGGTTTTGAGATAGAATCTTGCTTTCCTGGAATTGCAGGTGAATGTCACTATATCTGGTTTAAATCTAACTTTCACTGTTTTTTTTTTTTTTTTAATTTTTGTGGTACTGAGGATTGAACCCAGGGCTTCACATAGCTGAGTCAGTAACTTACCACAGAGCTGCATTACCTGCTGTCAGTTTTCTCAGAGAAATCACTGAGTAGGCTAAGATTATGTCCTTCCCGGTATCTCTAGTCTATGTGACCTGCATGAGTGGAAGTTGAAACCTGTCAAACTCAGATGGGCTTTGATTCTATGCTGAGCACCATGACTCATTCCATTAGATTTCTCTTCTTGTAGCAAAGCACAGAGGAATTATCCCTTTCCTGAAGCAGAATTGGCTTAGTCACCTCTGCACTCCAGAGAACTCTAACACATGGCAGGGACTTGAAAAAGTCAATCCAAAATACTGGACAGTACAGCACAGGGTGACATTTTTCTTTATGAAAGCCTTACATGTCTAAGTCTGGTCTATATAGCCAAACATGCCTAAGCTATGTAGCCTCCCTCCACCTGTCCCTCATCCTGGTTTGGCTGGATGATGATCAACTTGCAAGCCTAGAGGGATAAAGTCACTCTGAAACTTGAGGCTAATGGGGATGGAAGACACAAACACCCCCCCCCCAAAAGGTAACCATGTATTATTGCATTCACAACGAGGCCAGCCGGCCAACTCCATAGGAGTGATTAACCTCCCTCCTTGATTCCTTGACCTTGGAAAAGATTTTCTGTAGTCTTTGCTGAGTACCATGTCTTTTAAAAAAGACTTTAGTTGACTCTGTGTGTGTGTGTGTGTGTGTGTGTGTGTGTGTGTGTGTGTGTGTGTCTGGTTGTGTGTACTGTGTGAGCGTCTGTGTATGTGTACTGTGTGTGTGTGTGTGTGTGTGTGTGTCTTTGTATGTGTATAATGTATATGTGTCTGTGTGTGTACTGTGTGTGTGTACTAGGTGGTGACATTGCTTATCTTTTATCAGTCTCTATCCTTCTTTGTGAATCAGGGTCTCTCACTGTGGAGCTCACCAGTTCAGCTACACTGGCTGGGTATAGAGCCTGTGAGATACCTCTGTCTCTGCCTCCTCAACCAGACCTGAGACAACAGAAGCACACTGGCTTTTAGGTGGATGCTGGGAACACAAAATTGGGTTCTCTTGCATGTGCAGCAAGCATTTTATCAACTAAGCAGTCTCCCAGGCCCCCAGCAGATGTGTATGGTAATTCCAGTATTTAGTTTTGTGGCTGGGATGGAACAGGTGCCCATAAGAGAAAGTAAACAATGATGAGCTGGAGTTTACTTCAATTCAGGTAGTAGTCCATCAATGGTTGCACTGTGAATAGCACCCTGTGGATCCCTGCATCAGAATCACTTGAGAAAGGTGCTTAAATGCAAATTCCTGGATTTTCCTATCAGAATCTGTAGAGGGAAAGCCCAGTTACAGGCATTTACAGCAGGGTCCTCTAGAGGTTCTTGTGCATACTTCCATTTGAGACTCATGTTTTGGGTGGTCAGTCTTAATTATGTTAGGAAAATATTATGTGAGGAAAATCTTCCTCGTTCACAGTCTATTTATTGACTGACATATCATCTTAGTCAATGTTCTTTTGCTGTGAAGAGATGCCATGACCATAGGAAAACATTTAATTGGGGCTGGCTTACAGTTTCAGAGGTTTAGTCTGTTATCATCATAGCAGGAAGCATGGAGGCATGCACTCGGATATGGTGTTAGAGAGGTAGCTGAGAGTTCTACAGATGCATAAACAGGCAGCAGGAAGAGTGAGAATCACTGGGCTTAGTTTGAACATTTGAAACCTGAAAGCCCACCCCCAGTGACATACTTCCTCCAATGATGCCACACCTACTCCAACAAGACCACACCTCATAATCCCTGATACTCCCTAATGACAAAGCATTCAAATCTATGAGCCTATGGGCGCCATTCATATTCAAACCACCACACAGACCTCTTTGTCTGCCTCTTCTTTATGGTAGAGCAGGGTTAACCCACTCAAAGCAAGAAGAGCATGGAGGGAAGTAGGAAGTAGGTATCTAAGGTATCTACTAAGGAAGTAGGTATCTCTAATGGATTTATCAAAACCAAACAATGGGCTATTATTAGAAATTTTAATTACTCAATAGCTGTCGGGGAAATTGTCTCTCATGATATAGGTGGCCCAGCAAGGCTTTGGAGTGCGTAACAGACAAGATGGCCCTGGAAACAGAACAACTGTGGAAAGTGTGGCCTGTGGAGTGGAAGTTGGCGTGCTGAGCACCTGCTCTGTGCTAAGTGTACTTTACTATGTGTGTTGTCTCTTCTGAATCCCTGCTACATACAGTCTTAGGCAGGTGAGGTCCTTGTCCTAGGTTGAATTTCTCTCCAGAAACAGATCCTAAGCAAAGGTGTAAGCTCTGGGAATATAGAAGTGAGATGACAGCAAAGGAGTAGGGTAAGTGTGTCTGGAAAGGTACGAGGACCAGCAGGAGTGTGGCAGCGAGCTGGTATCTCAGCCAACAGACCCTGGGTATTGTAAAACAGAAATGTAGGGTTTCAGAATTTAGAAACTGAAGAGCAGAGAGCTATCATGGTTGGGTTCTGGTGAGGGCCTCCCTCTGGTTTGCAGACGCTAAATTCCTCATCTCCCTTCTCAAGGAATAAAGAGGACTAACAAGCTATTTTTAAGGGTGTTAGGTCCATTTATGAGGTCCCTGTCTCAGACTTATTTCCTCCTAAAGTATCTTAAACTAGTTCCTGGACCTTGTCTCCAAATTTCATCACACTAGGGATTAGGATTTCAACATGTGGAGTTGAAGGGAGTGGATATTGACATTTATGTTAGTTAGAGATTAGTTATTGCCATGAAAGACTGAACCTTATTTCCACTGAGGAAATAGCAGATAGTGAATAACATCTCTCGTTCTCTCTCTCTTTCTCTCTCTCTCTGCCTGTCTTCCTCTCTCTCTCTCTGTCTGC
>NW_026596091.1:861325-967379 GCF_907164565.1 Psammomys obesus | reverse complement strand
GCCTTTTGAGTATACCAGCATCATATGTATGTGGTCATCTGTCCTTCATCCTTATTAGCTTGGTCCTAATTTTAAAGTGCTGTGTGTTGGTCTAAATGTTCTTATTTGGGCAAATCCACTGAACCACTTTATAAAAACAACCCCAAACCATCTTCACAGATCTTGATCCAAGAGACGTGTATCTGTGTTCCCTTATGGTACTACTCCATGTGCGTGTGGTTTCAAGGAAATACAGTCAGTGCATACCAGTCATTTCTCTTGCTATTTACACACAATACAACACTGTACACATCTTCCAAAGCCCAGGCTCTAATCCAGATCTTTTCAAATATCCATCTATGTGCCTTCACAGGAATACAGTCCCAGTTCACTTAAGAACCCCAGCCAATCACTCTGTGGTCTCCAGGTTTCTATTTCTATTACATTTATAAATAGACTTTATTTATTTGTTGGCTTGTTAACCTAGTTCCATAACTATGCAGTGAAAAGGCATAGACAGTTGCCTTACTCAGTATTCATCATCTTTCTCCACCCCCAAAAGTTTTGGGTACACAGTGGATACTCAATACATATTTGTAAGTAGATACAAATGTAAGAGGGAGCCATTTTTTTTCCTTCATGTTGATATTGCTTCTTTAATCAACCTATTGGTGGAAGAAAGTATTTGGGGCATTTCCAACCTTGTTCTTCTTAAATATTCTCCAATGTTCTAGATGTAGTGGTAGGAAGAACAATTCAGAAAAGTCATTCAACAATTCCTTGCCCCCAAAACACTTACCAACAACTATAATCCTTTCAAGCATTTTGTGGCAGATCCTGAAAGAAACCCAAACCAAGACCATTGGAGCTAGGTTGAGCTAACCATAAGCTAGGTTGAGAGCTCAGTTCTGGGACTGTGTTTTCTATACCATGAATGTGGTCATGTGATCAGCCAAGGATTAGAGTCATTGTAGGTGATATAAACAGTAAAAAATTCAGTTGTACATGCTGGAGAGGTTGTGGAGAAAGGGGAACCCTCCTCCACTGCTGGTGGGAATGTAAACTGGTACAACCACTTTGGAAATCTATCTGGCGCTTTCTCAGACAATTAGGAATAGTGCTTTTTCAAGACCCAGCTATACCACTGCTAGGTATATACCCAAAATTTGCTCAAGTACACAACAGAGATATTTGCTCAACCATGTTTATAGCAGCTTTATTTGTAATAGCCAGAACCTGGAAAGAACCCAGATGTCCATCAATGGAGGAGTGGATACAGAAATTGTGGTATTTTTACACAATGGAATACTACTCAGCAATCAAAAAGGAGGAAATCATGAAATTTGCAGGCAAATGGTGGGATCTAGAAAAAATCATTCTGAGTGAAATATCCCAGAAGGAGAAAGACAAACATGGAATATACTTGCTTATATAGATCTACAAGATATGATAAACATAATGAAATCTATACACCTAAAAATGATAATCAAGAGAGCGGACACGGGGTAAAATGATCAGTCCTCATTTAGAAAGACAGATGGGATGTGCATTGAACGTATGACAAGAGTCTACTGCAGAAGGCATCTGAAAAACTCTACCTAGCAGTGTTTCAAAGCAGACACTAAGACTCATAACCAAACCTTCGGCAGAGTACAGGGAATCATATGAAAGAAGGGGAGTTAGTATGATGGGGAAAGAGTAGGAGCCCCACAAGGACCAAATATATCTGGGCACAGGGTCTTTTCTGAGACTGACATTCAACCAAGGACAATGTATGGATATAACCTAGAACCTCTGCAGCCCATGGTAGCTCAGTAACCAATTGGTTTCCCATAGTAAGGGGAACAAGGACTATTTCTAACAGGAACTCAATGGCTGGCTCTTTGACCTCCCCACCTCCCAAGGGAGGAGTAGTCCTGTTAGGCCACAGAGGAGGACTTTGCAGACCTGATAAAACAGGGTCAGATGAATGGGGAGGAGGTCCCCCCCTATCAGTGGACTTGGAAAGGGGCAGGGTGGAGAGGAGGGAGGGAGGGAAGGGAGGGTGGGAATGGGAGGGAATGAGGGAGTGGGATACAGCTGGGATACAGAGTTAATAAAATGTAACTAATAAGAAAAAAATAAAAATTAAAAAAAAATTCAGTTGTAACATTCACAGTCTGTGAGCTATAGAAATGTCATAGTGTGCAAATATATATTTCCAGGCTACCAATCAATCTACTCCATGAGCCTGGAGTGTAATTTGTCTATTCTTCACCTTGACTGAGCCTCAGAAAGATTTGAC
Organism: Psammomys obesus; assembly: GCF_907164565.1. NCBI lineage: Eukaryota > Metazoa > Chordata > Mammalia > Rodentia > Muridae > Psammomys > Psammomys obesus. The sequence continues at coordinate 965,116 of NW_026596091.1, read as the reverse complement.
CTTGATGACTGTGGAGGTTTGATTGAGAATGCCCTTCAAAGACTCACATATTTAAATACTTGGTCCCCAGTTGGTGGAACTGTTTAGGAAGAATTGGAGGTGTGAGCTTGTTGAAGGAGGTATGACACTAAAGGTCAAATTTGATGTTTCAAAAGCCCATGACATTCCTAGCTCTTTCTGCCTCCTGCTTATGGTGGATAAAGATGTAAGCTCTCTGCTACTGCTCCAGCTCCATGCTTGCCTGACTGCTGCAGTGTTCTACCACGACTGTCATGGACTCATTCTCTGAAACTGTAAGCCTCCAGTAAACTATTCTATAACTTTCTTTGGCCATGGCATCTTAGCACAACAATGGAAAAGTGACTAAGATAATGACCATTGCTAAGTCCAAACCACAGGTACTGCTGCTTGTATTTTATCTGTTCTCTCTGGCCCTGTAATCCGGGCAGAGGATGTTCTATACTAGAAAGTGAATCCAGAGACACTTGGAAAGGCCTAACTCAGCTTTTATATAATACCACCGAGCCCAGAGCCTTTGATTCTTCCCTACCAGGAACATTGGTGTTTTTCTAGAAGCTAAAAGGGGAACTGCATAGGGCAGCTCTTTTCATGCTTTAGCAGACAGTGGGTAAGGACTGTGAGTCAGCCAGTTACCTGGGATGGGTAGTTGTCCCATCCTACTGGGAAGAACCTTGAGGATGGATTCTTCTTGATGAGATATATGATTCCAATGCAGCTGTATGTGAACACAGCACAACTTGTCTTCAGACACACGACCTACATCCCCTCAGGAGCATTAGGATAAACTTGACAAGCTTCGACCTTGTCCTCCCGGAATGTCTTCTGGCAGATAAAAGGCATTCCCACTCTGAAAACCTCTCCCTCTTTGTCTTCTGAATGAATGAATGACTCTCATGCCTCATATTCCCACCTTGAGCTTTGTATTCATTCAGTTTATATTCCCAAAGTTCCCTCTGAAGATGAAAAAAAATGATACATTAAAAATGATACATTAAATCAGCACCACACCATTTTCAGTGATGATCAGGGATGGGAGGGAAGGTGGGGAGATGAGGATTAACTGCAGCACCACAGTGTGCTGAGCATGGTGTTGTAGGTTCAAGATCCCTGCTACTCCAGAGTTTCAAGTAGAAGGGTCACAAGCTCCAGGTCTACCTGGCTACAGAGTAAATTCAAGGCCAGCCTGAGCAATTTGTCTTCAAATCAAAAGTAAAAAGATGCCTCAGTGGGTAAGAGTGCTTTCTGTACAAACACAATGACCTGAGTTTGGGTCCCCATCATTAATGTTCAACAAAGCTAGGCGTGTCTTGCATACTAGAGTGCACACCCGTGTAAATACATGCAGATATACTACACCCACGTACATTCCCATACCAATACAAACATGCACAAATGTAAGGGGGACATAGATGTAATCACTGCTGTAGCAACTGCTTAGTATGTGTGAGGCCATGGATTCAGTCTTCAGCATTACAGGAATAAATAAGTAACCAGAGCTCCAGATGTTATTTTCACAGAAAGCATCTGCTCCAGGTGAGATGTCCTTGGGTGCCAAAAAAAAAAAAAAAAAAAAAGAAAAAAGAAAATAATGTTATTTCCTGTCTGTTTAGCTGAAGAAAACACTCCCTGTGTGGGCCAATAATAGCCAATTAGAAAATGGTAATGTGTTTTGTAAACAAAAGGCATCACTATTTTTTATTTTATTATTGCAGTTGTTACAGCCTCAGAAGTGTGGCTCACATTTGTCTCTTGAAGAAAAAACAAAAACAAACAAAAAAGCATCTGTTTGTTGTCTAAGCATAAAGACAGTCACCCCATGCACAAAGAGTGCTAATAATTGTGAGTCTTTAATGGTGTTGTAACTTGCAGGTAGCAGCACTTGAGATGTCTGTTTTTGTTCTGTTTTGTTTTTCCCTCCATTTAATCTTCTCCAGATATGGTTGGCTTAGTATGTCGGCGGGCTTGGCCTGACAGGCCTGCTCTGAACTTATCTCTGAGAATGTTGGGGATGTGTGCAGAAATTCTCAGACCAATTAGCACTTGTTTCCTGAGTCTCCCCTGTTTCTCAGAAAGGACTGGAAGAGTAGACTCTCAAGGCTGCCTGGCTCTTTTGTTGCTTCCTGGGAAGTGAAAAGCAAGGCCTGGGTACCAAAGAAGCATGCTGGACCGCTCCGCACCAGCCCTGCCTCTCCCCTCCCTCAGCACCTCTGCCTTATACCAGAGGCTGTCCAGACTCATCACTTTGGCCCCTCTTTACTACCCCATTCCCCCTCTGACCTTGGTTGATAGTCACATAACAACCTGAATGGAACTTTGATTTTATTTCTACATTGCTCCATTGAGGTATGATTGACTTCTACCAAGTCCCACAGACTTTATGTTGAAGGGTTTGTGGACACACACCTGTTAAATCCTCTGTATCAGGGCTGGCAACACATATATCCATCGCCTCCCATCGTCTTCTTCAGTCTCTTTTATTACTGTTGTTGGGTTTCATGTGCATGTTTAAAATTTGCTAAGAATGGGCTTTTTAAAATGTTAATCTAGTGGCATTAATACCCTGCTGTTTGCCCATCAGTGGCTTCTCATGGTGTCTGGAATAAAATATAACTGCCTTCATAGGGTTTATCTGATGGCCTAAAAAGTCAGATGGTCCTCATTGGCTCTTAAATGTCTAGCCCAGCCCAATGTCTAAGGAGCCCTCTGATCACCTTGCAGCGCAACAGTGAAGGGATAGCACCAACTCACATGGTGTGCCAAAGTGAAGCCCCCCACTTGGTTTTGGGCAGCACCCATTTAGATGCAAAGGAGGCCCACAAGCCAGCTTACACAGTTCTGAGTACCTGGCCAGTACTTCCCGTCAAGGTTCCAGCCAGTCTTCAAGCTACCTTACCAAGCCAAGCTAACTTCCCTCTTTCAGTTGTTCCAGGTACCTCAAGCTCACTTTCAGGACACTTGTCCCTTCTATTGTTCTGCAAACCTCTACCCTCTGGAGACTGCCATTTTCCTCCTGCTGCTGCTTCCTCAGAGAAGCTTTCCTGACCCTGATGGTGAATTTGTTGCCCTCCTACATGGGAGTCATGTCCCAACGGCCCTCCGTGGCACCAGAAAGCTGAATACTGGACCACAGTAATTCTCGAATGGAGGGAAGAAAGAAGAGAAGTAAGGAAAGGAAGGAAAAGGAAAAAGAGCATAGAAGGGGGAAGCAACAAGAGTTGGAGCTTTGTGGAATGGATGCCCGAGCCCACAATGTGCCGCCAGTGGTCTCCATTAAATAAGATGGTCTTAACAAGATGAAGAAAATGTGACTCCTGGCTAGAGTCACATTTGACTCTAGAGTCACAAGTGACTTGCTCAGATTGCATTGTGAGACAGTGTGGAGGTTCCTGTCAGTGAAAAAAAAATCAGTTCATGAGTGCATCCTCCCTCCACCACCTGGAGAAGACAAGGACCCAGCCTCTCCTCCTGGAGGGGTGGCAGGCAAAGATTGGCAGACTTGAGGAGCCTTTGCTTACAATGCAGAAGTCAGACTTCACTCCCAGAGTTTTTCTGTTAACAGTCTTAAGAAAAAATCTCTACTTCTTTTTCTTTGGGACAGTGAGGTACCATTCTGTCTGCATTTCTGGAGTGCTACAGGGAGTACAGAACTGACACTTAGGAATTACAGCTGAATGGGAGATAAGGAAGGAAGGGGGTGTTTCCTTTGGAATTTTTCTCCCATTAAGAAAGAAGGCTTCAGCCGGGCACAGTGACACAAGCCTGCAATCCCAGCACTCAGGGAGGCAGAGGCAGGCAGATCCCTGTAATTTTGAGTCCAGTCTGGTCTACAAGTGAGTCCAGGACAGCCAAGGCTACACAGAGAAAGCCTGTCTCAAAAAAACAAAAGAAAGAAAGAAATTAGTATGCAACAATCTTAGCTCCATTTTCTGTTGTAAATTGGGTTTGAAAAGCAGAGAAGGCCATGGATTTGATTTCACTCTTTTCTGCTGGAAGCCAAGCACTCTTGTTTCTTTGGAACTATGAGCCGAGCCGTGTGGCTGATGGATGGATATGGGGTATTACTACTTGGCTGAACATCTTAACATTCTGAGCCTTCTCCCCAGGAGGCTCAGGCGTTTGAGGAAGTTCATAAGGAGTTTTCTTTCCATTCCTACTTTTTCTTTTCTTTCTTCCCATAGTCGTAGCTCCTGATAAAGGACTCCTGAAAAGCTTGAAGAATATAAATCTTCTGAGGTAATTGCAGTTGTGGTAGCCCAGGAGGACTGTGAAATAGAGCACAACCAGGAAGGGTGAGGAGTGGGGAGACTCCCCACTTGCCACCCTGGAATCTCCTCGGTGTGTGCAGTTCCCAAGGTATCTGTCTTCATCTGGTTGGACTGCTTTCACAAAGTGCCATCAACTGAGCAGCTTATAAACAGCAGCATTTATTTACTATAGTCCTGGGGCTGAGAAGCCCAAGATGAAGGCAGATTTGCTGTTAGCAAAGGAGTTTCACTGTCATACCCTTGTGGAAGAAATGAGTTCTCTCCAGAGTCTCTTTTATAAGGACACCAATCTTATCCAGGAGAGTTCTGCCCTTTGCCCTAAGCAACCTTTCCAAAGTCCCACCTCCTTAGTACATACTGGGGCCTAGGAGTTCAACACAGGAATTTGGGAAGACACCAAAATCACACCATGACACACTCTTAGGAAATAGAGACAGGGAGTTGACTGCATTTGGGCAGAATGGTTTGTGGCAAACAAAATTAGTTTTTTGGATTATTTTTTAAGGGTGCGGGGAAACTTAGGCAAATAATAATGAGGAATGAGGAGAGCAAGTTTTTTACCACAGGCAGAGCAAAATAGCTGGGATGACCCCAAATTGTCTGCCATCAGGGAGGAATAAACAGCCAGGGAACTGAAAACCAGAAGAATCAACTGGGAAATGTGCAACTGCAAAAACAAGTTCATTCATTCATTCATTCATTCACTCACTCACTCATTCAACAACTCAATCTTGTTGTGCTTTATTTATTGCTATAATCAGAATTTATGTTACACAAAGAAGGAGCAATAAAAGGTACCTCAGTGCTTGGTGCATGAATGGGTAAACCTCAAAAGTTTGCTCTCTACCTTTTTGGGAGAAAGGGAGATTTTTCTCACCCTTGTGGAAATGAAGAGCAGGTATGTGTTATTAATGGGTCAAGTTGAGACCTGGCTTTGTGTGACATCTACTGAGGTGCTGAGTGTAGAAATGAGAGGTAAGAAAGGGGGTAAGTTGGAGCCATGGATGTACAGCAGAGCTTGTCCAGACAGCTCTGCTTAGAACCACTCAGGCAGAGCAGGGAGCTGCCCTCACTGGCCATATCTGCTCTGGCCTCCACTCTCTCCACAGCCTGTATCTTCTGTTTTCCCCATTGCCACACCAGATTATAAAATCTCTACCCGCTATGTTTTGACACTTGGTGAAAAGAGCTAGTCATTGCCGGGAGTGACGATTCCAGCCATTAGTAGACAAGAATTTATCACTCAGGAAATCTCCTGCCCCAAGACCCTGGGCTGGGGCTGGAAAAGTCAAGGGAAAAAGGAAAAGGCAGACCCCTGCCCTCAAATGCTTTACAACATAAACGATATGGAGATGCTGGTGTGGGGTGCTTTGCTGGGCTCACCTGGGGCTAGATAGGGGGCTCTGTCTCCCATCCTGTCTGCCCTCAACCCTCCCTAATGTACGTTTTCATGCAGGTATTTACACGTGTACATGTGGGTGCAAGTGCATGTTGTGAACCTGCGTGTGGGAGCCAGAGGTTGACATCAGATGTCTTTCTCCACCATTCTTCATATTGGTTTTTGAGTCAGGGTCTCTTACTGAACCTGGAGCTCCTTAATGATTATAACTGTCTCCACCATTCCCCCATTCCTAGCACTGAGGTTATAGACACATGCCACCATGCCAAGTCTTTGCATGGCTTCTGGGAATCTGCACTCAGGTCTTCATGCTTCCACAACATACACTCCACCAACAGAGCCATGTCCTCAGCCCTGTTCCCATCTCTTCTAATGTCTCAGAAACCTGTCCTTTGTTTCTGGAAGTTACCATGACAGGTGTCAGTGTGAGAGCTCCCATTCTAGAAACGTTCCCTGGAAAAGATGCTGCTGCTGCAGACTGTGCTGTTCACAGACTGGAGTGCCTGTGGGAGTGATGCTCCTGGAATCCTCAGGACTTACAGCATCTCTACAGCCAGCCAGCGGGGGAGCTTGGTTTTTGCAAGTTAATAAGCCAAAGCTGCGTAAGTTTTACTGCAAATCTTAAGGGGCAAAGTCATCAGTCAATTTCTGGCTTAGAGGATGGATTTCTAATGTCGTCCGTCAATTCCTGTAGTCCCCATTTCTCTAGCCCTCAAAATGGGAGCTGTAAAACTCAGTGTCAGTGGTTTCGCTCTGGAGTTCATTTAACACACTTATGGAAAATTCCTGAGTCCTGTTTAGCACAGTTTCACATCTAACCCCTGAAACTCTTGCATAAACACTTGGGAGGAAGTTGAAAGGCCGCCCCAGGCCCACCTGGAGCAGTGTTAAAGGTCCAAGCTCTAGTTCTTTAGCTCAGTGCGTGTTTTATTCCTAGTTTGCTGGAAGTCTTAATGAAGAAGCCAACTTGGAGGCTCTGATCACCCTCCCAGCAAGAGAAGCCCTCAGAGGGTTCCCTAATTCATGTGGCCAAAACCATTACATGAGCTGACCTGGGGTGGGGTTCTGTCATGAGCTGTCTACCTGGTAATTACTAAAACAGCATAGAGAGACTATTTGAATTTCAGATATGGAAGAACTATTCCAGAAACATCCTGGCTGTTCCTCAGGGTGTCTTTTGTCCTCTATACCCCCAGTTTGGGGTGCAGGTTGGGAGCACTGAGCTCTCTCACCCATATGAGAGCCGGGCAACTTAACATTCTTTACACAGTAGACCTGGGAAGCACACACTCTGTCCCTTTCAGGGTTCTGAAACAGACTCTTCTGAATAGCTAGGAAGGGCTATGAGACCCTAAGTGGATGACTATCTTCTAAAGAGTTAGAGAGTAAACAAACAAAAATCATCTTTTAAAACTTATAAAACTCTTACTTTTTCCAAAATAATATATTCATTTATTTATTTATTTTTCTCTTATATATCACATCCTGACTGCACTTTCCATTTCTTCCTCTTCTCTTAGATCCTCCCCCTACTTTTTCTCCCCGAGATTCACTCCTTCCTTTTCCTTCAGAAAAAAACAGACCTCCCAGGGTTATCAACCAAACATGGCATAACACGTTACAGTAAGACTAGGCACAAACCCTCATATCAAAACTAGAGGCAACCCAGTAGAAGGAAAAGGCTCTCAAGCACAGGCAGAAGATTCAGAGCTAGCCCACACTCCCACTGTTGGGAGTCCCACAAGAACACCAATGTACACAACCATAACAGATATGCAGAGGGCCTAGGTCAGACTCAGACAGCCTCCCTGATTGCCAGTTCAGTCTGTGTGAACCACCATGGGCCCTGCTTAGTTGATTCTGTTGGCCATGATCTTTTGGTGTTCTTGACTCCTCTGGCTCCTACAATCCTCCCTCCTACTCTTCTGCGGGATTCCCTGAGTGCTGCCTAATGCTCAGCTGTGGGTCTCTGCATCTGCGCCTATCAGTTGCTTGATGAAGCCTGTCAGATGATGTTTACACTAAGCTCTGATGTGTGAGTATAGCAGAGTATCATGAGGAATCATTTCATTGACTTTTTTTTATGGTTGGCCATGTTTGGTTCTATCCTAGGTCTCTAGGATATCCAGCCTCTGGTTTCTGGTCCTCCAGGCAGTGTCAGGGATGGGCTCTCTCTTGTGGCATGGGTTTCAAGTTGTACCAGTCATTGGTTGGCTACTCCCACAAGTTCTGAGCCACCTTTCCCCCAGCTCACCTTGCAGGCAGGACAATTTCTAGGCTGAAGGTTTCTTTGGGTTGGTGTCCCAGTCCCTCCACTGGAAGCTTTGCCTGGTTATAGAAGATGGCCAGTTCTAGCTCTGTATTCTCCATTACTAGATACCTATCTAAGGTTACTCTTGTGGATTCTAGGGAGTTTCCACTGCATTAGGTTTCTTATTTTAAAAGTATTTTCAAATGTATTCAACATTGAAATTTCTCAGCAACTATTTAGAGTTGTGGTTATAATCTACTTTTGAATGAGGAAATTAAGGCCCAGGGATATTGAATAATTTGCCCCATGTTATATATCAAAACAGCAAATATTGGGACACAGAATTTGAATCTAGCCTCCCTTTCTACCCTGTGTACACTGGGATGATCTTTTTATCTGAGAAAGAAAGCAAGGAAGTTTTATCGTTGTTGTTTTTGTTTGCTTGTTTTTGAGAAGTTAGAAGAGACAGGAACAGAAATAATTAAAATGTCCAACAAAATCCCAAGGCAGGGCTCTATGAAATGTGACCAATTGGAGCACCTAAGCTCCAAGTTTAGGGAAAGATCACGAAGTTGGCTGGAACAATCAGACTTCTCCAGGACAAAGACCTTGTCCTATCACCCAGCCCTGTGCCAAGAACACAGCAGGCACTCAGTGTTTGTTGAACGAATGCCACCCACTTCCACTTGTCTAACAAGGGATTCAACTTAGGGCTCTGATCTGACCTGATCTGACCTGAAGGCACCTTCAAAGCTAGCTAGACCCCAAGCAGGGTGACCTATTTACCTGATTTAAAAGATGCAACACAAAATGCAGAGAGTCCATTACTAAAATTGTTATGGGATGCAGAGTGGCTACAGCAGCACCCTACAGTCAACCAAGCTGGCTTTGCTACTACGTAAGATTTTGACCTCTCTCTGACAAATGGAGGTTCATCCAGGGCTTCTGAGACATAGGCTTGTGTGGAATTTTTCCATAGCAGCAAGGAGGATTCCAGATGTTCAGTGCCCAGTAGGGACAGGTGGAAGCCACCTGGCAGATCATGTGAGGGACTCCAACTGTAATCCATCCCTGGTGACAGGTCTTTACCTTTCAGGACAGCTCCTGTAGATAGTTTCCTCCTTGATCTCCAAAGTCAATGGACCCCAGAATTCCAACTTATGGAGGGATCACATTTTCACTCCCCTGTTCATAACTGTATCACTGTTAATCAGGTTAGTTTGGATTGTGAGAATAACAGTCACCAAAAGGTGCTAACCACTTGGGCCCTGGTGCATGTGGGATGTTCTGATCTGCATGCTCTCTGTGCTGGTGAGTTAGTCTTCTCCATCCCCAGTCTATAGACCGTGAAACTGAGGCTTGGCAAGGTCAGGTCCCTGTCTAAGGACACTCGGTAGCTATAAGGCCAGCACTTGAGACAGAGCACAGGGAGAACTGGGGAGGGGATGCTACTATGGATGCAGCCTGAGGATGGCCTTGTCTGTCATTCTTCAAGAGCCATTTGCTTAGGTGTTTTGTTTTTGTTTTTGTTTTTGTTTTTAATTTTTTTGTTTGTTTGTTTTGTGGGGACCATGAGCTGGGAGAAGGGGGATGAGTGGTAATGGAGCCCGCACAGAATCCTAGAACCAGACTCTGGAAACCAGACTCAAGGTACAAATGTAACTTTATTGTTGAGTGTAACAGCCTTTAACCAACTGAAAGGCCAATCAGACCATCCCAGGCTAGCCTCAAGCACCAATAAGAATCAGTCAAATAGGTGCACCGATAAGGAAATGTGGTGTGTGGGGGAGGGGTCACCTTAGAAGAAGGGGCAAACAGTCACCACCGCCCTAGCCTCTGATCCTGTGTGAGACTTCTAGTATGTTAGGAGTCCCTAGTATATCAACACTGTGTGCAGTGGGTCAGGACCTTTCGAGGAGCTGTAGGAGTTGCTGATACTTCACTCACCATTCCCTATGGGCTGCAAAAGGCTTAGCTCAACACTCCCTACATTTTTTTTTTTTTTGAGACAGGGTCCCTCAGTGGCCTGGAACCTACACATTAGGTTAGGCTGGGAATCCCAGGGACCCACTGTCTCTTCTTTCTGAGGGCTAGGATTACAAGTGATGCCAATATGTACACTTTTTTATTAAAGTGTGAATAGGGGTCAAACTCAGGTCTTCGAACTTATAAGGCAAACAGTCTACTCATGGAGCTATCTTCCCAGCCTAATGGGATTATGTTTGGTGTTGTTTCCCTATAGGCTTGCAAGCCCCAACGTTATGGGCACCTTCTCATTTCCAGCTGTCTCCTCCATACTTACAATGGTTTTCAGGATTCAGTCCGTCTCAGGTTAGTGAAGTATTGCCTTGTGACAAGCCACCTTTAGACTCAAACAGATATAAGCAATAAGCGTTTATTGATTTTTTTTTTTTTTTTAGTCTGGGGATAGCTGGATGGCTCCACTGGTCCTAGCTGGCCTTCTGTGCACATCTTCTAAGTCAGCCATGGGTCAGAATCATCTGTGCCTTCTGGGCTGAGTGCTCTCATAAAGGTCAGCTGGCTGCAGATGGAACTATTCTGAGAGGGGACAGACAGTCAGACTCCCTCCCCCATCTCCTCCCTATAGCTGACCAACCCAGATCTGTTCACACAGCTCCTCTAGGGTTCCAAGAATGGAGCAGAGTTGACCAGGAGTTTCCTGAGGCCTGGATTTAGTGATCAGTTGTTTTGGAACTCAACATATGACATGCCTTCTCTTCACCAAAAAAAAAAAAAAAAAAAAAAAAAAACCCACAAGGCACAGCTCAGAGTCAGCATAGCAGAATACTACTGAAGCATACAGTCTAGAGGTGTACAAGATGGAAGGCCGTGTGCATAAAGTCTGTATTACCTCAAAGATTATGCACTTGTATTTCCTAGGGCCTTCTCTAAGCCTTTTCTATCTTGACACATCTGGCCCTGATAACCATCCCTTTACTAACCTATAGACCCATTTTATAGATGAAGAAACCAAATCCCAGAAAGTCAAACAGTTAGACTAAGATAGAACCTGTGTTTGAACCTGGACATTATCTCTAAGACCATGTGTGGTGACCCTGTTAGTCCCATTTCTCCACGATCCTGGACAAGCTCCTCTTTGATGTAAGCCATGTTTGTTCTTTTAATCCAAGAGCATGGAACTTTGAGATATGACACTCTCAGCTCATTTCAACACAAACTGCTTCAAAGGCTATCCCAAATTTTATTGCCTAGCAGCAGAGCTGGCTGGCTGGAAGATAGACTCCAAAGTTTTATTAACTGTCGCCATGGCAATTTTGAAGACACTGGTTACATAGGAATATTTCCTGACACCTCTTGTTCATAACGGCACTGTCAAGTCTCAGGCAGGCTGATCAGGCTTTTAATCAACTAACGGATGGGGTCTCTAGGTGCAGATTCCCCATGTCCAATCTTGTTATAACAGGAAGGATTCCGTGGACTTAGCCACTCCAGCTCCCAGCAGACAGAGAGAAAGTCCTTCTGGGCACGGCAACGACAGGAGCCCTTCAGCTCTGTCACAAGCAGGGTGCCATCAAGGCCCTGGAGGTCTGGCCGCAGCTGCACACTGCTTGCCAAGCTGCCTGCATGCCCTTCAGCTGCGTGGACTGAGCCAGGGTCAGTGGCTCAAACACTTCCTGCAGGAGGGGTAGTCAATGCCCTGGAGTGAGGACCAGTGTTTTGGCAGCAGGAAAAATAGGTGTGTGGGGTATGGAATGGGGTGAGTTCAAATACCTTCTCTGTCCTCACTAGCTTTGTGATCTTGGACAGCTTGGTTAACCTCTCAGAACTTTCTTGTTCTGAAAGCTAGAACAATAACTTGTGGAGGATTAATCGGATGGCACTTTTAAGTTCACACAAGGCCAGGCATCTTTGCTGCCTCCTTCTGTTTCTTGTCCTCCTCCTTGTCACTGAGGCTGTACCCTAACTACCTCCCTTCTCGCCAGGCTGGTGGAGAGAGGAAACAGTGAGCAACACCTGAGGTAGTCACCTCAGAAAGAAAAAAGGGTTATTTTGGCTCATGGGTTTGGAGGTTTGGTCCACAGTTAAATGACCCTGTTGATTTTGGGCCTGTGGCAAGGCAGGAACAAAGTGGCAGAGAAAACCCACTCTTCTCATGATGGGAGTGCAAAAAAGAGGATGAGACCCAGGTGCCATTAATCATTTCTAGGATGCAGCCGGTGACCCAAAGGCTTCCTTCTAGGCCCCACCTCTTCATTTCCACCAACTCCCTGTAGCACATGAAGGAGACAGCAGAATTTCCACATATGCCTAAGGAAGCACTTAAAATGCAACTGTAGAAAAGAAGTGTAGAAAAGGCCTGGACTTGAGAAAAAGGGCCTGGGTTCTAGGCCCAGCTATCTCCTCAGTAGCTGTGTATGCAAAGCTATAACTTCTCCTTGAGCTGTTCTTCACTGCAGGAAGAGGCCACCCACTCTCCTTCTGAAGCCACTGTCATCCTACTGAGCTCCTGACTGGAAACACAGTGTGTAGACTGTGAATCCCCCTCCAGAAGGGCCACATGGTTGCTTCTGTATGCTTCACTCTTTTTTTTTCTCTTCTGCACTGGGGACTTGCCAGTGGGGAGGCACTAAGTGACTCCTTGATATCCTTGCCCCCACCCAACCTAAGGGTGAAAAACAACTCCCAAAACAAGTACCAAAGAGGGGTCAGCATAGACCCCTTTGCATGGAGCCTCTAAAAAGACAGCAAGCATGCTGGTACTGTGGCCTGGCTATCAGGTTGGCAGGGAATATGTTTCTGTTGTGTCACAGATTTTTAGAATGTTTTACAGCAACAAATGTCCCCTGCCCTTGTCATCTAAACCCTTGACTCCTGTGACTACTGATACTCCTTGCCTGAAACATCCGTCTCAGATCTATACTGAAAAAGAAGAGCATTTTGGATGGGGACAAAGAAGTTGGGGATGTGTGGGTGTGTGGATATGCCTAGGATTAAGAAAGCAAACTTGGTATCCATATCCACCCTGAACGCTTTAGAGACATCAAAGAAGCCAGACCTGAGGCAGGGGATGTTGGGCATGATCATGCGACTCCTCCCAGCACCAACTCTTCAAAAGAGGAAGTCAAATGTCTCAAAATGGATCTAAGGAAGTGGGCTGGCTCTTTTCCAGAATCACCTTCTGCCTGCCCGGTGGCCTAAGACAGAGAACAGGGGTTCCAGAATGAAGGGCTCTGAATGGGGATGCCTGTCTTACTTGGGGTGCTTCCTCTGAGGGACACAAGCCAGCCTTCATTTAGAAATATCTTCAGCAGAGGAAGATAAGGTGAGACTCAGAGCTGATGAACTTCCTTCTTTTGTGATTTCTTACTTGCAGAAAATTTACAGTTGTGTGAGTGTGTGTGTTGTGAGCATGTCTGTATGTTCAGGTGTATTTGTATATTGGCTTGTACATATGACTGCAGAGGCCAGAGGAAGGCTCAACTGTTGGTTCCTCTGGAGCTGTCCACCCTAGTTTTGAAAACAGGATCTGTCACTAGCCTGGAACTCACCAGGTAGGCTAGGCTAGGTGGACAACAAGGCCCAGGCAGGGATGGGTGCACTTTTCTCCAACCCTCCAGGAATTAAATGACGTTATGTGCCACCTGCTCTATTGTTGGGCTCTAGGGTTGGAACTCAGGTCTTCATGCTTGTACAGGAAGCACTGTATCTCTGGTGTTGGTGGTGATGGTAACAGTGGTAAAGACACTAACGCAGTGAGTGCTATGTACCAGCCTCCCTGCTCAGCACTTCATATGCTTTATCTCATTGTACCTTCGCAGGCTTCCCAAGAGATAGAGCTGATTTTACCCATGACACACCAAGACACAGAACAGTCATGTTCTGTGGCTAGAGTCACAGCTAGTCAGTCAGAGCTGGGGATTGGCCTGAAAACATCATATTCCAAAGCTACTCAAAGTCAGCATGAGCCAAGTGCTCACAAGTGGGATTGTGTCACATTCAAACCATAATGTCCTGCAGCTTTGCCTTTTCCTGAGAGTGGTTAAGTCCCCATCTTGTGAGTGTACCTTTTACTTTTCCCCAGAAACCAAAGGGCAGGTAGGCCCTAGTAAATGCTCACTGGAAGGTGTTCCTAACATATTGAACAAGGGGCCAAAAGGGACATCAGGATCAGCATATGCCTCACTAGGTAAAGGGCTTTTGAAGGATGAATAGGAGTTGGCCCAAGCATGAGAGAGATTGAGGGTATTCAAGGTTTCTGGAACAGTATCCACAAAGCAAAGAGGATTCAAAGGTCTGGCTTGCTTTAGACTGTATGACTGGATCCTTGGGTGGAACAGGGGTCTGTGAAAAGGAAGAAGCTTGGGAGAACATGCTGGGGGGGGGGGGGCAATGGCGGGCTTTTATATCTGTGAAGCTCCTAGAGTACACACACAGAGAAAAAGAGAGAGAGAGAGAAACCGGAGCAGGGCTGGACGGCTGAGCCAGTGTGAAAACTGGTGCTGCTGCCAACCCACTTCCTGTGCCCACATTCTCCTCTACTCTACAAAGCAAGTCTTCCTGCTCTTTTGTCGGCAAACTCAACCCTCAGAAAGCTCTGGAAGCCAGAGGATTTATTTTCCCATACAGTCAGCACAAATCCATTCAGCAGCTAACCCTAATCAACACAAGCCTCTGTCTCTGCACAATCCCTGATCCTGCTGAGGCTGTTGCTTAGGGTGGTGGCAGAGCCCTCCAGAACTTCATCCTGGGTCCTCTACAAGAGCTGCACAGTGCAAAAGCCACTGTGATGATGCTCCTTTGTAATCCCAGTGCTGGGGATCCCAGGACAGCGGATCCATGGGGCTCAGTGACCAGCCAGCCTAGCCTACTTGGCAAGGTTCAGGCCAGTGAGTGAGAGACCTGTGGATGGCAGCTAGGGAATGACATCCCAACCTCTGATATACTCATGTATACACATGCACACCTGCATACACTTGTACATACATGTCACACACAGACATATACGTACACAAGTTATACAGCTCTAGCATCTCCACTGTATTACCTCAGGATACCCCAACTCCTTCATTCTGGAGCATATCTGGCCAAGGGCTGGGAAGACACTGCATCTATAGTGTCTACTTTATTGGGGTGCTGAGGCTGGTAAAATAAGTTACTTAAAGCGAAGGGCTCTTGGATAGGCTGGGGTGGCATGAAAACAAGCATTTGTTTCACTGTCTCATGCACACTGCATGTGGCCTTTTGTGGGCTGCTGTCATGCCTGTATTCTAGCCAGAGTTCCTCGGGAACACCCTGTGCATGTAGCAGGCCTGGCCTAGCCTCCTGAGTTCACCTTCCAGAAGTTTCTGGAATCCTATGCCTGTCCGTCACCCTCTTTTCCTCTGCATATGAACCAGGAAACTTGATAATTGTTCAGTGAGTTGAAGTTGAATTTTACCTGTTGACTCGAAGCTGAAGCCAGGTCAAGATCTACCTGAGAAGGGCCTGCGGCTGTGGTATTCCTCGGTTCCGAGGTATGCACCCCCCCCCCACACACACACACAGATATCAAGACCACACTCTATCCTCATACTTTCAGGGCTGCAGAGGAATGAGGCTCATTTTTCTGTGTCAGGGAGGACTGCAGGAGAAGGAGCTTTCTATCAAAGGTTGCCGTTGGCCTTTTGTTTGTAGAAGCTGTTTCCCCTTCTGGAAGCTGCTCAGCTGCCCACTGGTAAACAAAAGGCAAGACTTGGCTGGCCCCAGAGGCTCCAGATGTGTCCACCAACTGCTCCTTCCAGCTTTGACCCGCCCCCTCCTCACATGTAGGACTAAGATGAAGGCCGTGGTCAGCCTCTGTGCTTGCCTTCACTTGACACATCCTTGGCCATCTAAGCTCCTTTACATGTTTCATTAGCCCGAGACACCAGACCCATCCCTCCGTTTAAGCTCAGCACACAGGCCCTCCAGCATATGCTGAGGTCAACAAAACTAGGGCAGGGGTGGGGAGAATGCACCTCCCATAAGGCTGGGCAGAGAAACTGGCTGGCACTGCATTCAAGCATCAAATGGGGTGTGGGGTGGAGCTGAAGACCCAGCATGCCTTGGCCTGAGTGTAGGTGGAAGTGGAGCCAGGTATTTGGGTGTTTATTTCCATTCCGCTGGGCCTGGCAGGAGGGGGTCACACCTCCTCTTTGTGGTGGGGAGATAGTGAAGCTGGCCAGTGACCTCTTCTGTAGTTTAAAGGGGGCTCTGGCTAGCTTCTGTCTAGGAGAAATAAACCAGCCAGAAACCTCTGTGAGACAGGCACACTGTGGGGTGTTTGCAGGCTGGTGATGACAGCCTTTGAGGATGACCTTGAAAACAACCTCACATCAAACATCCAAGTAGAGGAGACTGGGCAGGACAGAAGGGGTACAAAGAGAAACTGCTGGGGAATGTGCTTGGGGGTTTCCTTCTCATGGAGGGGAGGTGCTCTTGTTTCTTGATCCATAAGTTTATTCCATGAATTTTATGGAGTGCCTACTGTGTGCTGGGTGCTGTCCTAGACAAGCAGAGAAGGGTTCTGCTTTGTGAGGCTTATGTGATGGTAAGGAAAAAAAATAGTAAAATCAATAAATAAGTGACTGCTCTTTCCAGGATGGTGAGTGTTGAGCAAAAGCAGGTAGGACATGGAGGAAAAGGCAGAGAAAGGAGCATGTTCTACCTCTCTCTAATGTACTTAACACAATAGGTACTTTTCTAGGATGTCTGAAGCCCATTGTTTGCAGCAGTTAGACTCACAGCCACCCACCAGGGAACAAGGCTTAGAGCCCACCCTGTACATGCTGCTCTCCAGGAGGGGTGACTAAAATACAGCACAGCAGATACGAGCAGGGCTTGCTGGCCTTGGGAGCTTGTGTCCATCCAGATGGCACAGCGACCCCCACCTCAGCATCTTCATCTGCAAAATGGGAACAGTTACTGTGGAGATGTTAGAGTTTCTTAAATACTTTCCTTCTTCCCACATCTCTAAGTTTGGAATTAGTGGTTAGATATATCCCAAACTCCTGCAAGAAGACAAGGGCAATCATCTAGCTGCTGAGAAGTGAAGCCTGGGTGGCAGCAGGTAGCACCCAGCACATCCTGGCTCAGCCACAGGCAGCTCTAGACAGCCCAGACCTCTGCCACAGGCCCAGATTCTGAAGGGGTCACAGGAACCAAATGGCTTTCCCATAGGCAGCAGGCCCTCACTTGCAGAAAGGAGCTAAAATGAGCATGCTCAACTGGCTCACCATTTTGGCTTTGTAGTTGAACACCACACCAGGCGGCCTGGGCTTGAATCCTGCATTTGCCCTTTGGTTGGTATTTGACAAGGTATCTAACTTTCTGGATCTTCACATACTGATCCCTAACATGGGCACAGTGCCAGCATGTGCTTCATGGGTTTTCTGTGAGGAGTTTATGAAGTGATCTGTGTCATGTTAGTCATGTTTATCAGTGGCAGGCAATGCAAATACAATACAATGAGAATACAGTAGATCCATATGAAGATACTTTCATTATTGAATTCATATGTGTATAAGCAAGAAAAACAAAGAAGACAGAGACAGGAAGAGAAAAAGAGACAAAAAGCATATGTGTGAGAAAAAGATAGACAAAGTCAGAGACAGAAAGCATAGATGTGTATATGTATGTGAGAGAGAGACAGAGATACAACATGAATTGTGTGTGAGAGAGACAACATGCATATGTGTGTATGTGTGTGAGACAGAAAGCATGCATGTGTGTGTGAGTGTGTGTGTATGAGAGAGACAAACAGCATTCATGTGTGTGAGAGAGAGACACAGACAGATAGACATAGTCAGAGAGCATGCAAGTGTGGGTGTGAGTTCGAGAGAAACAGTGCGCATGCAAATGTATATGAAGGAAAGAGGACAGGAACAGAAAGCATATATGTATGGGTGTGAGTTGTTGGAGGTCAGAGGACGATACTGGGATTCCTGCTGTACCCTGCTCTATCGTCCTACTCGCTTAAGGCAGGGTCTCTCACTGAGAGGGGAAGCCCCAGCCTCCCTCCTGTCTCCAAGCCCACAGGCCCCGGGGTTGAGGGTATATATGTGGTCATGCTCAGCATGTTGTAAGTAGGTGCTGGAGATTCAAACTCAGGTCTTCATGCTCATGCAGCAAGCACTCTTACCCGCTGCCCCCAATTCCTTCTTTCTTTCCTTTTCTTTTTGCTTCTTTATTCTTTTACAATCTTATACATATATGTAATGTTCTTTGATCAAAGTTGCCCCTATCCTTATTCCCTTTCCTCCTCCCACTAAATTCCCTTTTCTTCCTAATCTCCCCTCCACGCCCAGCCCCTTTCTTTTAATTACAGTTACCTGAATGAGTTTGGATAGGGGCTAATTTACTTGACAAAAGCAAAGTATCAATGTCTAGACCGTGGGGGAATATAACTCCCCATTCCTGTTCCCTTGTAACCTTTGACTGTCTATGGCTCCTCAGAGAGGGGATGGTAGAAAGTCGATGGGCAGGTCCTATGCTAGTAGCCCTTCCTAGAAAGGTAGCAACTTCATAAGGTAACTATTATCATCATTATATCTTAGGTGGTTTTGGTAGGGCTTATTAAATGCTGAGCCCCTTCTTCCCAGTGCATCTGGCTAGGGAAGCCAGCCCAGGGTGCCATCCGCATTCTGGACAGCATCCTGAGAAGCCTGAACTGGATGCTATGGTGGCTGGGCTGCGGCAGTGCAGCTTCAGAAACCAGCGTGGACACCGCCCTTCACAGACCTGGATGCTCCCAATTTATCATCCAGCACAGAGCAAGCTGCCATCTGCGAGGTCACCCCTGGGCCTCATCACCCATTGTGACTGCTAACTAAAGACAAGATTAACTGCCCTTGGCCTGGAGGTACCTCTTCTAGTGCCAGGCCATGGCTGCCTGAACCTCAGATGGGTGGAGTTGTCCCAGCTCCTTGGGATATTGGCCAGAGATGATGGGAAACTACCCCAAAGCAGAGGCATGAAGAAGAAAGCATTAAGCCATCTGGAAATCTGGGGCTTTCATGCCCTACCAGCCAGCTGGGGGACATGAGATCTTGTTATTATCAGGGAGGGTGGCAGGAGAGGGAGGCTGAGATGCAGATGTCTTATTCTCAGAGGTATTCCTGTCATCTTAGAACAGTTGTCGCTGTCAGGGAGAACAGCTGTGACCCAGGGAGGATGCCAGGCACGAAGGAAGCAGGTAATCAATAATAAATTGTTGAGTGGCATGATAGATGGGCAATAGGTACACAAACAGAGCTCAGCGTTTTCAGTGGGTTTCAATAGCAGCCACTATGTGGGCTGCTACGAAATGTTACTGTATGTATTTATTTTACATGTAATAATTTATTTTAACTCCACTCTGGATTTCCAGTCAAGCTCTATCAAACATACTCCTATCTCACTTTATGGACGAGAAAACTAAGGAATAACTATCACAGTCACACAGCTAGAAAGCTTAGTGTCAGGGATAAGGGATAAGGAGACTAGGCACAAACCAAATTTTCTTCCAGAAAAAGGAATCTGCTTTCACTTTCTGGAACCCTGTGGTTGGGAACTGTGATGGTTAGCTTTAACTGCCAACTTGACACAAGCTAGAACCACCTGGGGAGGGATTCTCCACAAAGGCTTGCCTATATTGGGTTGGCCTGTGGGCATGTCTGGGGGGGGTTGTCTTAAGTTAACCAAAGTGGAAAGACCCAGCCTACTGAAGGCAGCACCATTCCCTAGGCATGGGCTCTTGAACTGTGTTAAGAGTGTGGGAGCTGAGCACAAGCAAGCAAGTGAGCATGCATGAATTCGATTCTTTCTGGTTTTGACTATGTATGTGAAGTGTGGAGACGCTTTATGTTTCTCCCACTATAGCTTCCCTGACACAAGGGACTGCAACCGGAATTGTAAGCAGAATAACTGTTTCTCTCCCTAGTTGCCTTTTAGCAACAAAAAATGAAACAAAAACAGACACAGAAGTGATAGGGGGCACCCTCTATAGGCCAAGAGGATGAAGAGAGGAGAGAGAGCCGTTAGACAGAGGGTCTCTGACTTGTGTAATTCTGCTTCCAGTTCCTTGAATTGACTGTGATAACAATGGCACATGTCCAGCAGGGTCTAAATTTTGCTCTTTTGATAGCTACCAGAGTATGGTACGATGTTCTTGACAAGACAGGACAGACCGAACACACATGGTCCTGTGAGAACATTAAGAATACTGGGCTGTGACCTTGGCTTTTATATCTCTTGGCGCCATGATTAGAGTCCCAACTAGATGACAGAGGCCATCCTACTCTGCCGCCTCCTCTAGAAAGGAATAGCACTAAGTGTCTGGAAAGCCCAGTGAACACGGGAGGCTCAGGCAGGCTGCTAGGTGAAGTCCCGGGCTGCAGCTGTGGGCATCCTTTGTCATTTTTCTCTTTTGACTAAAGAACCTATCTGGGGTGAGGTTTGGTTTTAATTAGTGTAATCGGCATACAGAAAGTGTGTACATTAAAAATAGACTTTCTACTACCTTTGTATCATCCAGATACACCTTATACAAGCAGCCCTCTGGTCAGGGACCATCATTAAATATAGTTCCCACTAGGTGACAGAGATATAGTCTTAGAGCACAGTTAATTCCTAGGTCGCCAGCACAGTGTCACTCTGTCCTGGCTCCTGAAGCACAGACAGGTTCCATTCCTTGCTGAAATTTACACAGAAGACCCTGCAGCCTGGATTTGTCTTCATGGTGTGATTCCCTTTGTTTGGCATTGCATCGACCCTATCTTGGCTAGATCTTACTGAATTGGTGAATAAACCGCGCTTTGGTTTATCCATTCTACTGTGAATGGCCACTGGCATATTTCTAGTGTTGCTATGAATTTTCTAGAAATCATCTTTATGCACATCGTCCTGTTAAGTTTGTACCTAAGGATGGATGGCTGAGTCCTCTGTCATTGGTATCCAGCATCAAACTAGGGAGTAGCCACTCAGTCCACAGTTAACCAACTACTGATTCTAAGCTAAACCCTATGCAGGGCTCCCTGCTGGCCACTGCCACTAAGAGCCACCACTTCCCTAAAGAGGGCATGACCTCTGTGTTAGGACCCTGGGATGAAGCAGTTTGGAAGATTATAACAAGGTGGCAGTCTGAGAAAGGGAGTGCTTCTCCAAACAGCAGTGGGAAGTGGATGCAGTGGGAAGTAGGGATGCTTAAGCAAAGGTTAAAAGGTCAGAGCCTGCCCTCTTCTGCAGCAGCTCAGCCCTGGAAAGAGCGGCCTGGACCATGAGATGTTGGAAAGAGGGAGATAAGGCATTCTCATCAGAAAAAATTTTGAGAGTCTAGAGGTTAGGATCCCTTGACCCTGAAGGAACAGGAAACATGTTGAGCCAGACAGAAGAATATAAAGACTCTGTTCTTCCCATATTTACCAGCATCCAGCACAGTGCTGGTTCCCAGCCTCCCAATGGTGGCTGGTGCCATTGCCCACCTGGGTTTCACCTCCCGCACTCAATCACACTCTCCAGGCTTTGACTAACAGAAAACAATAGTCCAGGCTCCTGGAGAGATTTTGATGAATCCATGTGTACACGACTGCCGTGAGGAACCAATAATAATATTTGGTTGATTCTGGGCCCCATCAGAAAGAGGCTCATCCATACTGGCTCCACTCTTCAGACCTTTCTCCTGATTCTGCAGCTCTCCAGGGCCCTAGTTTGCCCTGCATTCAGCTTGCTGGTTTGCCGTGAAACCATTAACTCAACTCAGCAGCAACTTTCTATCCAGACTCCACTTTCCTGGGTCTGCTAAGTTAACTTTGACGTCCCTCTGGTATCTTCAGGGAAGAATGCCTCTCTAGGTCCACGGCCAAGGAGCAGTCTCTGTTTGCCAATGTTTAAGGGTAAAAGTATGACCTGATCTTTACCTCTCTTCGTTTTCTCACCTATAGGTATGTGTGTGTGAGGAATCAGAGGGCCTACATTATCAAGCTGTAATAGTCACCAAAGGTTATGTTGAGCATGAGATGTGGAACACGGTTCAGCTGACCAGAGCAGCTGGAGTCCTATCCTGCAGGTGGATGTAAGCCATTTCCACTGCCCGGCATCGGCTGCACCAAGCTCCTGCCTTGTGTCCCATCTTTCTCACTCCAGTCTCTCCATGCAGGTCAGAGGAGTGCTTGCAGAGGAGTTCAGATCTGACTTCATCTTTGGGCGCTATAACCTCTGGAGAGCAAGGAACCAGAGTGACCTTACAACTTACCTGGCTGAACACCCTCGAGGGGCTTTCCATGGCTATTTGATTTCCTCTCCAGTGCAAACTTGTAGGGATGGTTTCTGTTGTATTCATTTTTAAAATGAGAAAACCAGAGCATAAAGTGGAATAAATTAGGACCTACACTCAAGGCTTCTAACACAGAAGGCCATTGCCATTTCCTTTGTATTCACTTCCTCCCTGGCCCTTTCCTGGGTGTCCCTGATCACTATGGGAAAACACTTTTTTACAGCAAAACACTTTTTTACAACACCAGATGAAGGTTGCGAAGTGCGTCAGGATAAGACTGCCAGAGAGAGGTGGTCCTCTCTTCTCTCAGGGGCCCTGAAGCCAAGTGAGTTAGCATCAGTAACTCTGGTTCTCTTCTCTCTCCTTGGCTCCCCAGTAAGTGATGGATCACCTTTTTGCAGGACAATGTAAGGTACAAACATTCCCCAGCAGCTGGAGCAAACTGGCCTGTTTTGCAGTGTCATGCCACCACCTCTATCAATAAGCGGGGAAGAGGGACCAAGCAAGGGCCTGCAGATTAGAGATCAGAGGTGCAGAGGGCATGGATATCTGATTGATGCAGGCTGACTGTGTCCAGGGCCTTCTTATCCAGATCAACCATTGCCTGGTCCCCAAGGAGCTCCCTGGGGTACAAGAGCATATTCGATTTCAGCTAGGAGCTGCCCAGCTGAGCCTCCACCTTAACCTTCCCCTTAAGCTCTGACCTGGAGATTTTGGTGTCCTTAAAAGTCACAGAGAGTTACTAGAGTAGCCACATATGGAGGCGAGCCCCTTGAAAGTTAGCCAATCGTCGTATTTTTCATCTCCAGTATCAGGAGCTCTGGACTCAGTTACAGCAACTCCTTGGCCTGGATGAAACCTGGTCTTGTCTCAGAGTCTCACAGGCTCTCAGTTCTCCCATCTGTAAAATGGAGCTAGCAGGTTGTCTTTCAGAAAACCCCTCCAAGGACATAATGAGACAATGCGTGGAGAACACCTATTATGGCCATTGGCTCACAGTTGCTTCTCAAAAACAAAACAAAACAAAAAAAACCTCACAA
Organism: Psammomys obesus; assembly: GCF_907164565.1. NCBI lineage: Eukaryota > Metazoa > Chordata > Mammalia > Rodentia > Muridae > Psammomys > Psammomys obesus. The sequence goes on along the minus strand of NW_026596091.1, from coordinate 941,889 downwards.
TAGTTCTAGTTCTGTTCTACTGCGGAGGAACAGTATCACCATTCCTTCACTCACTTAATCATTTGTGGTATTTATTACCACTCGAAAGCCAGATCTATTCCTGTGTCAGCAGCCACCAGAGCTGTGAGACCAGGTAGGGAGGGGTAGAAGTGATGTCTGACCTGGAAATTAGTGTGATAAAGGGAGCCATGGGTTCCCCACCCGAAAGCAGGGAGCATTGTGCACAGGAGAGTGCATTAAGCATGTGTTCATGTATTTCCCTGCACACTGAGCTGCTTACTTGCATCTGCAAGTGCACATATGTTTCTTATTCACTCTGTATGCTTGTGCTACCAGAATATTTGTGTAGTAGATGCACAATAAATGTTTGTCAGTTATAGGATAAACCTACTAAAATCTGTACATCTAAAGAAACTAATCAAGAGAGAGGACCCTGACTAAAACGCTCAATCCCCATCCCGAAAGGCAAAGAGGATGGACATCAGACGAAGAAGAAAGCAGAAAACAACCTAGGAACCTGCCACAGTGGGCCTCTGAAAGGCTCTGCCCTGCAGACTATCAAAGCAGATGCTGAGATTTATGGCCAACTGTTGGGCAGAGTGCATGGAATCTTATGTAAGAAGTGGGAAATAGTAGATTATGGAGAGGACAGGAACCCCACAAGGAGAGCAACAGAACCAGAAAATTTGAACACAGGGGTCTTCCCAGAGACCCATACTCCAACCAAGTACCAGGCATGGAGATAACCTAGAACCCCTGCGCAGATGTAATCCATGGCAGTTTAGTGTCTAAGTGGGTTACATAGTAATGGGAAGAGGGACTGCCTCTGACATAATCTGATTGGCCTGCTCTTTGATCCCCTCCCCCTGAGGGGGGAGCAGCCTTACCAGGCCACAGAAGATGACAATACAGCCACTCCTGATGTGATCTGGTAGACTAAGATCAGAAGGAAGGAGAGGAAGACCTCCCCTATCAGTGGACTTGAGGAGGGGCATGCGTGAAGAAGAGGCAGGGAGGGTGGGATCGTGAGGGGAGGAGGGAGGGGCTTATGGGGGGATACAAAGTGAATAAAGTGTTAAAAAAATTAACAAATAAAAAAATGTTTGTCAGATTCAGCTAAGGAAAAGCAGCCAAGGGACATGGCTCAGTGGGTATTATGTATAAGCATGAGGACCTGAGTTCACATCTCCAGCATCTACTGAAAACTCTGGGTGTGGCCACATGCAGCTATAATCCCAGGGCCAGGAGACTTTGGCAAGAAGATTCTTGGGGCTCACTAGCCAGACAAGCTAGCTAAATCAGTGAGCTAAAAGATCAGTGAGAGACACTGTCTCGAAAACAAGGTGTCAGGCCAGTGATGTCAATTTATGTCCTCTATTCTCATGTGAACAAGTGTGCATACTCATATGTACTCATACTCATGTACATGTAAACACACACATGCACACGCACAAAAAGCCACATTGTTTTCAGTATGAATAGTGAGCCCATTGTTTGGGAGAAATTTCCATTGTCTGTGTTCACAAGAGTGACCCTGCTGGCCTCAGTGGTATTTACAGCAGTTCTGTTCCCTGCATTTAGAAATGCTGTGTCTTCCTGCTTCAAAATCCAGATTCTATTGGGCTAGAGGGATAACTCAGCAGTTAAGAACACATCTGCTGTTCCAGAAGACCAGAGTTCGATTCCCAGCACCCACATGGTGACTCACACCCATCTGCGACTTCAGTCAAGGAGACCTGACGCCCTCCTCTGGCCGCCCTGGGCAACAGGCACATATGTGATTCACAGACACATGCAGGCAAAACACCCACACACATGAAGTCAAATAATAAAATTTGCTTTAGGGGCTGAAGAGATGGCTCAGCAGTTAAAAGCACTGGCTGTTCTTCCCAAGGACCTGGGTTCAATTCTCAACACCCACATGGCAGCTCACAAATGTCTCTAACTCCAGTTCTAGGAGATCTGTCGTTGTCACACAAACATACATTCAGGCAAAATATCAACACACTTTTAATTAATTAATTAACCTTTTCAACTTTATTTTATTTTCAAGTTTATTTTTAAATTTCTGGTGCTGGGCCTCTTGCCTTGAAGAAGGTGAAAGATCATTTCCATGCCCCACCTTTGACCAAAGGCAAGTCTGGGCATCTGTGACCTCTGTCCTGCTTTTGTCTTTTTTGTGTATCCCCAAAACTAAGTCAGCAAACTGGTCAAGAGACATCACTACGTAAAACAAGGGAAAAGAAAGCTTACAACCTCTTCATGTAGCTTAGAATGACATCACAAAGAGTGATTTTTTTTTTCCTGTATGTGGTAGGCCATGTATGTCATCAGCCATGCTGGTCTGAAAAGTTGTTGCTGTTGATTTTGGTGCTTGAGATGAAGGTGTTAATCCATCTTGCCAATGGGCTCTGAGAAGAAGCTTGGATGTGTTGTGTGGTATTTTGGGTGTGTACTTTAGTGTAAATCACATAGGTACGACCCCCTAATGTCCTGTTTTGTTTTGTTTTATTTTGTTTTAATTCAAGCTTAAAGTTCTTGCTTGACTTTATACTATTTCGTAATGGTTCAAATGGTAGACTACATATCTAGCACGTTCAAGACCCAGAATTTGATCTCATTTATAAAAATAAAAAAATCTATATACTACATGGCAAGATAGACTAAATTTGAATTCAGTGAGAGAGATATAAAAGGAAAACAAGAGAGAAACACTGAAAGGAGGCGGGTGTGAGGTGAGAGCCTCTCTGCATGTGCTTGCCTGGTGACCTGCAAATGTGCCCCAGCCTCTGGAAAGGATTGGGAAAAGGGGAGTTGGGTGAGTTACACTGTCCCAGTGGTTATCAAGCAAGCCTGACACAAGGAAGGCAGGCTCCAGCTACTGCCTGTGTGCTGGAGAAACACCCAGCTAGAAGGCTCCTCAGAGCAGCCCAGTATTGTATCATAGAGCTCTGTCCACTGCTGCTATCTTGCCAAGGAGAATTTCTCACCAGCTGTTCACGGGAGAAAATGAGATTCAGTCTAACTGCTGGTCCAGAACACATAGGAACAGCTAAATGCCAAGAGTGGCATTGTTTTAGCCTCTTTCTTGCGCACACCCTAAGGACAGCAGTATCTTCTCATTGGTCAGAATCTGAATCAATGTTACAAATTGTTTTGTATTTCTTATTAGAGAAATGGTCAAATGTGAGTATACGCTGATCCATGGGTTGGCCAGTAGTTGGTTTGGATGGCCAGTGATTAGAAAATTAGACAAAAGTATCAGGAGAAGTAGAATGGGGCTAGACTTTTCTATGCAAAACTCATGTAGATAACTTGTCATCTGGAGATACTCACCAAAGATGAACTCATCAGAGGATTTTTATAATCAGAGGGATAGGATGGCCTATTCTGTAGGCACATTGGCTATTTTCCCTACTCACAGCCTCATTACCAAAGTGCTCACCAGTGGTCATAGTGGAAGGCATGCTGGATGCAACTGGGTTCAGCAACATGATTTCTATTCACCTAGGCTAGCCTGACCATTGTCATTGTTGAGTGACTAATGGGCCAGCAACAGGGTCCAATTCTGAGTCCTTAAAGCAAACCTGTCTGAAATGATTAGGAGGCTACATGACTACAAGTAGCTTTCTACATGACTAGAGGCATTTATCATGGAAGGAAAAAAAATACTCTTTTGAGACACGTTTTGGAATGCCTCATCATACTTCCATAATGGGAGAGGGAAAAAGCATGTATGGGATAGAGAGGTGACTCAGTACTCAGGAGCACATACTGTTCTTGTAAGGACCTGAGTTCAGTTCCCAGCACCCGTATGATGACTCACAACCTCATGCAACTTTAGTTCCAGATTATCCAATACCCTTTTCTAGCCTCCACAGGCACTGCACTCACATGTGTACATGCACATACACACACACAGACACACACACAGACACACATAAATCTTTAAAAGTAGAAACAGACAAGTATTTAAGATATGGGTTTCCCTTACCTATATGTAATGCTTTTTCTAGAAGCATGGGTGGCAGATCTATGGGGTCATATGACTTGAAAAAGCATGTGAAAGGACACTGAAAACAATAGTTAAAAATTAAAACAGCAGGTAAGAAGTTAAGCAGGTAAACACCCTCTGTGGGTAGAAAAAGCCATTCCCAGAGCTACATATTGTTAGATGAAAATTCTCGCCCCTGCGATGAGTATAGTCCTTCCCTTAAGGCACAGCAGAGAGAGACACATTAGGGCCCAGATGCTCAGCCACTTCTCTACATTACTTAAACCATGCTAGTGAAGGTATTATTGTTGTTGACTCTATATGCAGTTATTCTGAAGCTGGCATTTAAGACAGTTAAACTTTATATTCAGGAGACATGGTCTTTTTGATTTTTCAGAATCTTTGACTATCTGGATGCCACGGCTTTGGAAGGGGAAACAGGGCTGGAGTCACATGAAGCTGGGCGAGGCAGGACGGTCCACAAAGACCATCACAGGGGTCTGGAGACAAAGTCTCCCACACTTAGTCTTGTATCCACACATAGTAGTTGCACCCAGCAGGACTGGGTTAGTGAATGGCTGAGAAATCATTTGAATATAATTTGATAAGCAAATGAGTGAATAAAGAACAGATTTAATCCAGACATAGAAAGAGTGTCATAGTGGATGACCCTTTCTGCCTTTTCAGGTCCCAAACAATAATACAGTTCTACTTTATTGTAAAACTTTCTACTTTAATGTTAAGCATACACGTGTTTTCCGTTTGAGAGCCTGAAACCCCTCTGATCTTGACTCCTTGAGAATATACATCTGGATCTAAAGTTGTCTCTTTGCCACACTGAGGACAATTCCCACCTTCTCAGCCCTACTTCTACCCCACCCCCACCCTCGCCTCCACCCCGCCCAGCCAGTCCCAGCTCTGCCCTAATGCCTCTTAACCCACATGACCCTGCAAAGTGTTGACTCTCATAGAGGAAATGAAGTTTGTTTTTGATTCTTCCTCAAAGTTGGCTTTCTGATACTCTCTCCACACTTCTCACTTCTCCCCAGAAAGTAGTATTCTAAGCTTTCGGAACTGATAGGTTTTGAAAATACTACATACATTGACTTGTCTCAGGGAATGGTGAACACATCTGGTCTCCAGATGTTCTCTGGCCCTGCAAAATACCAGCCAATCTCAGGTGGCTATGGCTAGAGCTCAGACTAAACATGAGGTTGCAAACAGTCTTGCACAAAGTCACCTTTTCAGCTCCCCTGCAGCCTCTGCTACTGCTTCCTCCCTAGAGTTACTTTCGATCTGCGTGCCAGGAGAATTCACAAACATACCCTGAAAGGGCACAGGGATCTTCATCACAATGACACAAGGTTCAGAAACCAAGTCTCAGGTTTGCTGTGTGATTTCAGGTGTGTGTCTCAGAGTCCACCAAGCTAATGGCCTCTGTGGTTTATGGCTGCTTTGGGAATTAGAGTCAGTGTACACAAAATCCTGAGGACGGTGCCTGGCACGTATTAAGCAGGAAGCAGCTGTATGCTGTTATTATTCCTAATTCCCTCCTCTGGAGGCCAGTGTGGAATTAGAAACTGGTCTGTGTACTCTAATTGCTTTTTATCATTTCACCTTAGCCCTGCGGGAATATCTATTTTCCTAACCTTTCTCCAGAGCCCCATAAGGATGACAATGGTAGTACTGAAATGTACTGAGCACTCCTGTGAGAAGCACTCAGCGCCTGCAGCCTGCATGCGAGCCTGGGGGTTGGCTCAATTCCTAACAAGGTGGAATGAAAATGTTGGATCTATGAGGTTGGCAAATTTATCAGCTCCATTTTTTCAGCTGAGTAAAAGGAACCTTAGGGAGTCGCTCATATCCCTGGTTCTCAGGACAGGAGAGTTCTGAAGGCAAACACTAAAGTTTTGGCTGATGCTGGGTTCTGTAGGGGCTACCCAAAGCAGGTGAACTTTGTGACAGGCCTAAAAAGGAGTGGAGAGAAGTGAAGCCAGGGCAAGGAAACAAGAATAAAGACACAAAAGTTGAAAACTCAGAAATGTTTAGGCACAAAAGTCATTAGCTTTCGCTTGAATGTAAGTAGGTGGAAGGCCTGATTGTAGAAAGTAATCCTGCTTCATGATAAAACAAAATGCCTTTTTCTTGTAGCTACAGAATGCTTTTGAGCTAAGTATATGTGGTGTCTTGGGGAGATCAGCCTGTAGCAGAGATGTGGATTAAATGACAGGTAGAAACTAGACACTAGGAGGTCATTGGATTTGGCAGTGCCTAATGCTCCTTAAGCTCTAAGCCAATGGGTCTAAGGCAGTGGGTCGAAATTTGTCCAAAGGCTTACAGTGACAAGCAGCATAGGCCACATCCCAGGCAGGTGTTCCAACTCTAGATTCCAGATTTCTTCTGCTGTATTGGGCAAAGATGCAACAGGGCTGTCAGAGAACCTGAAGCAGGGAGTCCCTTCAATTGGGAAGGTCACAGCCCCAGTTACAAAGACCTAAATGCTGTAGACCATGGATGTGCTAGCATGTACACAAGGGGGGGGGGGTAACTGTGTGAAGCACAGATATCTGCATTGCAGTGTGTGATATCCAAAAGCAACACTGAAGGAAAGAACAAGATTAACAGACTGGTTGATTTAGGTAGGAAGAGGAAAGACTGAAAGCTAAGTGAACATGCCAGGCTTGCAAGACCAGCACTGTCCTGCAGGCCACCAGTATTCTTCAGAGCCATGGTTCTTAACCAGGCACAACTATGCCTGGGGACATGAGACTATGTCTGAAGACATTTGGGGTTGTCAACAAGGTTGACAACAAGAGTGATCATATTGGATTTTGTGGGTGGAGACCAAGGATGATGCTGAACATTCTGACATATGCAGACCAACCCTTCAGGAAACATGATTACCCTCCTCACATCATCTACACTGCTAAAGCTAAGACCTCGGAGTTAGAGCAACAAGGTCTCATGCATAGCTGGACACAACTCTGGGGTCCTGCTTTCTGGTTGCTGATACTCCAGAGAAGCCAGAAGTGAGCTGGCACGCTGTGGAGTGACAAGCTCTTGTGTGGTGGGCAGGCCCTAGAAGGCTTTGTCGCTTCTATCAACATGGAGTAAGGAATGCCCAGGCCTAATGTTGCCTGCACTGCTTAGTGATTGTTTGGCCTGCAGACCTCTCAAATTCAGAACTTTGGTCACTGCTTGTGGCCCTACCAAAAGCCATAGCAAACTGCATGCTCCTGCAGTTACTATGCAGCCCAAGGTGCCTTAAAAACAGCCAGCCACAAGTGCCTTCTTCATGGTGGTTGTTGAGTAAACCTTACTAAATCAGAACTAAGGAAGTGTCCCTTCCCCCAAGCCCTTGTCATATCAGAGAAGTGCTCAGAGTGACAATCCTGAACAGAGAGAGCCTACAATGTTTGTTCAGCAAAGGGTAGATGGTGATCCCCTAGAAGAAGCTTGGGGTGCCATTGGCAGAAAAAGTTAAGGGAGGAAACATGGCCACCACCCCCAGCCAGTAGGTGACATGTGTCTAACCAGCTTTTTACATTCTATTTGGGCTTCCTGGGGAAGAGCCTATGTCCCACCACAGTTCAGGTACACCACGCAGAAGTTCCAGTCTAAGGTGTGGCCCAGGGTGTCTCCAGTTCTTCCAGGGCCCCACTCAAAACGCATGTCATCTGTATGTCCATTCTATTTCACCTGCAGTGAATTGAGAAGGTGTGACTTTCCCTGGCCTCTGCTCTTCCCTAGGGACTGATACGTCTACACACACACACACACACACACACACACACACACACATACACACACACACACTTCCTACTGACACCCAGCATTCTGCCATTCTCTCCGTGCCTTTCCTCATTCAGCTGTCCACTCACTGCTTCCAGACTGGTACTGGGCCAGAAAGAACTTAGCTGGTTGGACTCCCAGGTACTGGTCCAAAGCTCTTCCTGGACATAGAAGGGATCATGCACTAGATGACCCTCGATGTTACTCCCCTCAGGCCACAGGAGCATCCAGGGCTCCATCTTACAAAGGTGACCATAAGTCCTCCAGTGCCAGTGTGGCAGAGAGAACATGATGGCAGAGCTCTTCCCTTGTGGAGCCGACCTTAAACCTATACACCAGCATGTCAGGGTAGAAAAGACATCAAAGTTGGGTGGCTGTGGGCTACCTGAGGCCATGGAAGCTGCGACTCTGGACATCTATGGTCTACACAGCTCCAGGCCAACGGTAACTGGGGTAATAGCTCATGGATGAGCTAAAGTCAGAATTCAGTGAACATATTCTAAAAACACCCAATAACCCAGGATTCCTGGGATCAATAGATCAGTGGGAATGGGGAGAAGGATGAGAAGGAGTACCAGGGATGAAGGACCCCATGGGCATTGAGAATTTAGGCTTTTACCTGAACTAGATGGGACCAGTAGGAGGTCTAAGCAAAGGAGGCTCCCACCCATGTTTTCTTCCCAGAATAACTCTGGCTTCTAGGTAAAAAATGGGTACTAGACCAATAGTTACTCCCCTTCTCCATAAGGCTGGGCCATAGTCGTATATCAGAGACAAAGGTAGCAGGCCAGGTGGCTGCTCTGGAGGTACCCAGAAGCTGAGGAGTTCTGCTTCATGATGAAGAATAGAGCAATGCCACAAGGTTGGCTACAGATCACTGTGGTACTTAAGAGAACCCAGGGGTCAAGGTTCTGGCCTAGGGAAAGAAGCTATCACTCACTGAATGAGCTAAAATCAAGGAGCACAGGGAGCTGAGTCTAGGTCTGCAGCTCTGCATAGGGTGCAGTTTGGCCTCAGTGCCCATTGGATCATGTGACCTCTTCCAGCCAGTATCCCCAAGACAAAAGAAGAGGACCTGGGCAAGAACAATGGCTCAGTGATTAAGAGCACTGGCTGATCTTGCAGAAGACTGGAGTTCTGGTTCCAACCCCCACATGATGGCTCACACTGTCTGTTACTCCTATTCCTGGTAATATGACACATAGACACATAGGCAAACTCTCATTCACATAAAATCAATCTTTTTTTTTTAAGTACCTCACATACATTTTCTCCTTTGCTATGAAAACACACCCAGATAACTGAGGTGCCAAGCAACCCTAAGATTGTGGCAAAGCAGCACTCAATCCTAGCCCCCCTCCTGCTTCTCTCCATGCTGTTAACTCTGGTTTTCCAGGGATTACACAGCTGGTATAGGACTAGGGCCAGGAGCTCAGTAACAGAGTCTTTGCCAAGCAAATACAGGACCACACATACCCCCAAACACACAGAGGGGGTAAGGGAAAGAGAAGGAAAGAGGGAGGGAGAGAGACAAAGACAAAGACAGACAGAAAGCTAGAGAGACATAGAGGCAAAATCAGAAGACACTGATCTAACCAATCAACACTTCCTGTGATCACCATCATTCCCAGCTAAGGGAGGAGAATCCACATCTGTGCCTTAGTGTGGCCCTTCCTGTTTCTACCTTTCAACCCATGGTTTTTTAGAGGTAAGCCACCTCTTGTGACTTTAAAACTGTGGGTGTCTGTGTGTGCCTGTGTGGATGTGTGTGTGGATGTGCATGTGCATGTGTGTATGTGTGTATGTATGTGGATGCATTTTGTGTGTGCATATGTATGTCTATATGTATGAGCTTGTATGTGCAAGTATATATATGTGTCTATATGTGTGAATCTGTATATATACAAGTATGTGTCTATGTGCATGCATATGTGAATCTGTGTGTATATATTCATGTGTGTATGTGTGTACATAGTATATGTGTACACATATCTATTGCATATTCAAGTGTGTGGTGTGTATGCATGTACATATGTAGTGCACATTCAGGTGTATATTCATGTGTGTCTGTGTTTCTATGCATGTGTGCTCATGTGTCATGCATCTGTGCTTGTGTGTGTGTGTTTGTGTGTGATTTCAAATTGAAGATCTAAGCAACAAAAAGAGCAGAACTCTTGACCTTCCAAAGCAAATCACCCAGCCTTGCCTAGAAGTCATGTATTTTTCTAACCCAGAAAGTATTATTGCCCGCAGGGCAATAAATGAGATCATTGTTTTATGTACTTTTATTTTTTCATATTTTCTTGACACACACATAGCTTTTTTTCTTATAGAACATTCTCTCCATCACTGTACAAAACTATGGTGAAAAGTATCTTAGAGAAAAGCAGTGTGTTGTGGTAATCTGAAGGGTGACTTCATGCATCTTTTCACGATAAGCTCCTTCTCTGCTATGTGCAGAGGTGGCATGGATGTGGGCAGGGCAGGGCAGAGACAGCCAAAGTCCAAGCCAAAAACATAGACTGGTTGGGAGAAGTTTGCAAATGACAGAAAGAGAAGCAGGTATTTAGGTTCCTGATACCCTTGCTTGCCTAGTGTCCAAGGCATTGTGAAGTTCTCAGAGCTTTGAATAGCAGTAATCACTGATGTTCACAGCCCTCTGTACTGGCCACTGTTCTAAAGTTTCTCACACTTGGACTACTTTAACCTTCATAGCACTTCCAAGTGGTAGGTACTGTTGTATCACCATTTTACAAATGAATTCAGAGAGGTCAGTAACTTTCTCAAAGACACGTGTCACAGCTGGTAAGTAGGCGAGCTGGGGTTTGAACCCAGGTAGCCTAGCTGAGTTCAAACCCCTGGTTCATCACTGCCTCATTCATCACTGCTTCTGTGGACCCCATTTGTAGCTGGAAAGCAGACACTGCTCAGAATGTATCCTGTTGTGCCCTCCACAGCTGGCTTCTCCTGATGAACAGAAGTATTCTTCCTCTCCATCTCCTGCTGCTGGCTCATAGTAGATGTGCAATGGCCCAGGCAGAGACATTGTCTTAAACACCAGCTCCTAGAGACGTAACTGAGTTGGTAGGGTACTTCCCTAATGTTCATAAAGCTCTGGCTTAGATCCTCAGAACTACATAGACCAGACATGGTGGTTCACACCTGTAATACCAGCACTAGGAAGATAAAGTCAAGAAGAACAGAAATTCAAGGTCCCTTGTCTCTGTGGTAAATTCCAGTTCAGGTTGCATGACATCGTGTCTCAAGAAAAATACAAGGTGAGCATGGCATGGCAAGGTGATGCACACACCTTTAACCTCAGCGTTTGAGAGGCAAACAGATGGATCCTCTGTGAGTTCAGCGCTAACCTGGTTTATATAGTAAGTTCCAAACCAGTCAGGGCTGCATAGTGAAAACCTGTCTAAAGAAAGGCAGTGAGGAGTTGGAAAAAGAAGAAAGGAAGAAACCACAGGTTACGAATCCATTTGCATCTTCTCTGGCAGGGCCTTTAAGACTGGCCCAAAGCTGAAAAGTCAACAGAGTAAACAGCGGTAGTGTGTCTTTCCATGGTCAAAGCTAAAAGGCATACTGACAGCAATTCATGTGGTGAGTCTTTCCTTCCTCAGATATATCTCAAGTTCTGAGCTTTCCAGACAAACTCTTAGATAGCAGAAAGGCTAAACCAAAAATATTTAATATGTTCCTCTTGGCTGTCCACAAAATGTAGAATGCTGATTTTGTGCCCAAGGTCCATGTATCCTAGAAGAAGGACAATTTTATGTCCCTTTAACTAAGAAAGAAAAAAAAAATCAAAGAAAAGAGACCATGGGCACTGTTCTCCTTTTTCTTGGCATGTCCACCATGTCTGCCAAGGTTCTCTTTCCATTTGCATCTTCTCTGGCAGTTGCTAATATCTCCAGATTTTCTACCCTGTTGTTTTTTTTTTTCCTTTCTAACTTCAGTAACTTAAAAGTTCATTATCAATAGGACCAAGAACCCAAACCAAAATCCTCTTGTGACAATGGTACTTGATCATTCTCAGCAGAGGGTCCAAGCTGCATCCCAGGAGTGATGCTCACATGAAGGCAGTGCTCTGTGGAAGAGCAGTGGGCTGTTAGGATGACCGTACAAGGGACAGAGCAAATCGGTCTGAAGAATATTTCCAATATCCAAGCTGCTGGGAATGAGGAAGAAGCATTCAAGTGGAAAGAGTTGGAGAGCCTTGCCACTGTGGGAAGCAAAGGCAGGGCTCAGAGGCAGGAGCTGGCTTCAGGATGAGGCAGGGCAGGAGGGCGAGGGAGTCACAGCCAGGCTCAGGCTTCACTGGTCCCCTTTGCTACTGGCAGCCTCAATCTCTCAGTGTTAGGAGATGATGGCAATAACATGTAATCATGTCATTGTCATCTTCATGTCAACTGTATGAGATTTAGTGTCACCATAGAAACACACCTCTGGGTGTTTCTTTGAAGATGTTTTCTAGAAAGGTTTAACAGAGCAAGGAAGACCTGCCTGGAATGTGGGTGACTATACCGCAGGCTGCAGTCCCTGGCAGAATAAAAAGGAGGAAGCAGGCTAAACACTAGCACTCACCGCTTTCTGCTTCCTCACTGTGGATGCAATGTGCTCAGTTGTCACCTCATGCGTTCCCCTCCTTGAAGGACTGACTGCATCTCCTCTTCAATTGAGAGCCAAAATAAAACCTTTCTCTCTCAGACCAATGGTTGTCAGCTCACAGCAATGAGAAGAGTAAGAAATCCACTCTGTGACGTGACTCAGTTCTTGTTTAATCAGCTATCAGATGGCCCACCGGCTGAGACTCTTGCACAGTCAACAGTGAATATATCATTGGGTGTGAACCTCCAAATGAAGTTCATTTGAAAATTGACCTTTCTCTCTCTCTAGAGCAATAGCAACTTCTTAGAAAGCAGGTGGGCCCACTGCAGCCAGTACCTGTAGCCTGTTCACCCCATGCTCTGCTCAGCACAATTCATCATTGCTGCCACCATGTCAGCAGTCCTTGGATAGAGCCACAGAGTTTCCAAGGATTAAAACTGGGGTTTGAACTCAGATCTGCACAACTATTCATCTGAGTAACCTGGGAATTAGCGTACGCCCAAGACCCAGAACAAGAACGTTCATACACTAATTTCCTTACTCCTCTATCAGCCAGATGATGAACTCCTTAGCCCAGCACCACACAGCACCTTAAGTGTCCTGAGTATGCCAGAAACCTGACCTGCTGTTCATAAATAAAAGGAGAGTGGTACCAGAAATGGGTTGTCTCCCTCTAAACGTTCATTCTGTTCTTTTCACTCACTTATTCACTCAGTGAACATCAGCTGAGCATTTTCTTTGCACCACACTTTGCTCAAAGGCTGTCTGACCCCCTGCAAGGTTGAGGAGATGCAGTCCTAACCCTCCCATAATACAGTGTGATAATGCAGTGAGGTGTAGAGACTATTTTTGGCCTGTCATGGGGGAACTAGGCTGAGCCCTGGGGATAGCTGCTGGAGATGCACAGGCTTTGGTGAGAGGGTTCAGCACGTGTCTGAGGAGACATTGCAAAACCACATTGAAGCTCAGTGAGGATGTAGATGCAGAATACGGAGAGATCTCTATTTTCTAGACCCTTTTCCTATCACAATCACTGTCACTTCCACCCACTGATACCTAATGATAATTTATTGATCATTTGCCAGTTTTTCTATCTGAAAAACAAAACAAACAAACAAACAAACAAAAAACATGAAGAGATGCTTCCTTCCAGGGACTAGCTGCCTTCTCCTGCAGCAAATATAGGAAAGATCTTTAGGGAGATGCCACCTTTTTGTCTGAGGTCCCTTGGGCTGGCACAGAACACAAGAAGTAGGAACTGCTTTCCCACCAGCCCAACACACTCTCACTCTTCCCTCCTAGCCTTCCAGTGCCTCTCTGTGTTTCTCTCTTGCCTTTCCTCCTAGGTCATTTCTTCCTCTCCCTTAGAATGAGTTAAAGGACTGTAGGAGCCTGTCCCTCCAGAGATCAGACCAAACTCACTTAATACAAGCAAAGAAAGTGGCATGCCTGTTAAAGCTGGCCCTTTGCAGAGACAGCCAAACGGGGAGGGGACCTTAAGCTGAATTCTTTGCCTGTTTATTAACTTTGTGCCCCTGGGCAACCACTTGCCTTTCCCCAGAGATAAATTCATGCCCTCCAGCACCAAGGGATGTGAAGGCACCGAATGCTAATGAATGCAGCAGAGCCTGAGCTCAGTAGAAAGCTTCCTGGACTGCTCTTAGGATCAGAGTGACATTAAACACACCAGTAGCACAGGAGCACCTAAGGCTAGATTGCTGAATAGAGCCTCCTCAGGGGGCCAAGCCACAAAGGACCTGAGAAAAGGCTAACAGTCCCAGGAGTCTCCTGGAGCTGAAGCTGCCTTGTTTGGGGGTGGGGTGGGAAGCGAGGGCGTGCGGAGGAAGGGCACTATTTGTTGAGTGCTCATGGAAAAAGCATGGGCAAAAAGGCCAGGAATATATTGGCTGTCCAAAGCCACGCCCTGGCTCCATTCCTTCACAAGGGAAGATGTAAGGGCCACTTTGGTATGAACCATGGAAGGTTCTCTGGGGCAAAACATCTCTCTAGGCAAAATCTAACATGAAGGTGGACCTTCTAACAGTGCTGGCTAACAGTGGTTTGGGTTTTGGATTTGGGGATTGTTTTGTTTCTATGTTGTTTGTTTTCAAGTTAGCTGAGCTGGTGTATATCACCTGAGCACTCCCTGAATGCTGGTACCTTCTCAGCTTCAAAGGATGCTCTGTGTACAGAAGGAAAATGGCCCAGTGTCGCAAGCACATTGCAGCCAATCCCCAAGTGGGATGCTGGTGAGGACGAATTATGCTGGAGGCTTTGTTTTTGGTTTAACAAAAGCACTTTAATAATATCAATCCAGCTAATACACATCCAGTCAGTCACTATGAGCCAATACATAATATGTTAGTAGCAGGTACCTCTCCCGGACTCAAAGGAGTCTCAGCCGTGGGTTGGTGATGGCCCACAGGTAAGGACTTACAACACTTCTGCTCCTCTAGGATTACTCAGCTCAGGCAGTTCCAGTGTTTCTGGGTGTAAGATGAAAATTCAGCCAGGCAAGCTTGCTCAATAGCAAGCTTATCAAGCGGTTCAAAACTGCAGGAAGTTCCCCTCAGAGTGCCAGCATATTCTGCTGCTTTATGTGAGAGTGCTTAAGAGAGAGGGCTTTGTCGTCAGATCCAAGCTTTGGGTTTTTATACTTTTTTTTTCTTTTTAAGCATGTCATCATTCTATTGTATCACCCCTCTTTTATCTATCTATACAGGCTAGTTTCTGGCCTCTGTTTATCTCCTCCAATATGTGCCTATTTCACACATTGTTTACATTCTCAGTACACCCAGGCGTCTCTACCCTCTTCTGAAATGGTTTGAAAGTGTCCCTTCCAAAATTCATATGCCAAATCTTGGGAGCATCTTAGAATGAAATTTTCTTTGGAGATGGGGTCCCTGCAGATGTAAATGGTTAAGATGA
The DNA here is from genome assembly GCF_907164565.1 of Psammomys obesus. Taxonomy (NCBI): domain Eukaryota; kingdom Metazoa; phylum Chordata; class Mammalia; order Rodentia; family Muridae; genus Psammomys; species Psammomys obesus. Next base: position 926,561 of record NW_026596091.1, on the reverse strand, counting down.
GGAAGGCCCTAATCCAGTGTAGAAAGAGTCCTAAAAGGAGGCTCTGGGTACAGCTACACAGGGAGGGTGCAGTGTTGGTACAATGTTCTTCTGGAATTGTTCATTCAAATTCTGATTTCTCTACCCCACTATCTGGTTTCAATCCGGGCATTGCATTGTGATGCTTATCCTAAGCATCACCTGTCTCAAGTTTGTGTAAACATGACACCATTTGTTCTCTATATTGTCAATTAAAACAACCAGCCAATGCTGTACAATGGAGAATATAGGGTGGGACATCCTGGTCTGGAGAGCAGAAGAGAAGGAAGGGAGTGGGAAGAGGAGGAGAATCTGGAGGAGAGGTCTTGGAACCACGTAGAGAAATGAACCCGACCTAAGATATGACTAAAAGCAAGTATAATGGGTAAAATCTGAATGGTAGGAAACTATGCAGGCTTGGAAGTTTAGGATGGAGTAACTATTGCCCAGCATTGTACTCTAAGTTAATTAAATAAATCCTAGTCTCTGTGTGGTGATTTGGGTGTACAGCTGGTTTAGGAATAACTGCTGATTAACTAAAAGATATATTAATAGTTCATATAACCTACAACAATGCAGTGAGAAGATAAAGCCTGAGTGATGATCTACACTCCCAGATGCCATCTGTCTGAAGCCAGGAAAGGCACAGACAGATCACAGGGTCTCAAGCAACCCAAGCTAGCAGTGAATCCCCTCTGTAGCCCAGGCTCTAACTCCTGATTCTCCTGCCTCCAATCCCACGAGTCACTCCCCACTCCAACTGGAGTTACCGTTGTACACCACACTGTATCTATCTCATCTGTTGTCGGCAGAGCTTTGTGAAACTTTAAGAAGTTGCCTCACTTTGTGGACACCTCAGATCTCCAAGCATACCTACTAAGGGGGCCGGGGGTTTGTTACCAACCCTGTTTTACAGTCATAGGAATTGAGGCTCAGAGGGAAAGAGTAACAATGCTCAAAGCCACACAGGTACAAAAGGACTCAGACAAGAGTACTGAACTCTGGTTTCTGGTTAGAGAAGTGCAGTAAGATTCTCAAAGAGCAGCAGGCAACCCAGAGCCAAGCCTAAAGATGAATCCTCACCCAACTCCAGTCCCTCCATATTCATACAAAAAGGTGGGCTACAACAAGAGGGACCTAGTGGGACATCATGAGCAAAGAGCACAGAGCTGCCCAGAACCCAGTGCTGACAAAAGCTAGGGGTGCTTTGCAAATATGCCTGGGCAGAAGGCTGCTCCCAGACTCAGGTGTGGCCAGGTGGCTCCAGCTACCAGGTGCCAGGAACCAAGAGGAACCAGACCCACCTCCTGCCTGACACCACCCAGAGGTCGGGCTCCCCAGGTAGCACCTTCCTGTCCTGCTGAGCACTTTCTAGAAAGCCCAGCCTCCCTTGAAGCATGGCCTTAGGGGTCATTTTGGATTTTATAAATCATTATTTACTTATTCTTTTACCATTTCATGTTCAATATGTATATATACATATATAGTGTTCTTTGATCAAGGTTATCTTCTTTTATGCCTGTTAGAACCAAACAAAACAATGATGATGCACATAGCAGATTTTATATGAAAGAGGTTTATTAGGTGGAGATGAAGAGAGAGGAGAGAGCGAGACAGGATAGGGGGACTAGGGGGAACAGAGAAAGGGGAGAGGGCAAGAGAGAAGAGGACAAGAGCCAAGAGAAAGACAAGGGGATGGGTTGGTCCTTTTAAGGAGCAACATAACCACACCTGCCAGATGTGGCTACCTGGCTGTAGACACATGATGACATCATAGGTTTCAGAAGCAGGCTACCTAAATACTAATAATGCCTTTCTTCCCACCAAATCCTTTTGTCACAAGTCCTCCTGCTACTTTCAGTCTCTCTGTGTGTGTCCCACTGCATTTAATGTGTGCTACTTTCATGAACATGGGGTGGTTAGGTAGAGGTGATGGACCTGTGAGAGATCATTTTTAATCAAAGCATGGAATGTAGTGTCAGAGGTCCTCCAGAGCCTACAAAAACAGACCTTTTATGCTCTAGCTCCTGTTGGGGGACTGTGGTGACACAGTAGATCTGGGAAATGCAGAGATAGAGAAAAGGTTTGTGGTCACAATCCTATGGTAGAGGAGACAGGAGAGGGAAAACCAGGACTCCCAGATTCTAGAGCAGCCTTTCTGGACCTGTGTGGTCTGAGGCTCCCTCATGTCACAGCTGGCCTCACCAATTAAAGCCCTCTCTCCTCTGGTGTCTGAGAAGAGGCAGGGGGACAAGGGTAGATGGCTCAGCTGCAAAGCCACGGTATGACTGGGGATGATTCATTCTGAATCAGTCATTGCCTCCTGTACCCATCCAACCTGTGACAGAGCCAGCTCCCACCTTACTGGCACATCCCCACCAGTGTTCCCACACTTAAATGCTCTGCAAGTAGATGAGATTTGATTAGAGGCCAGTCTGAACCTACCCTGGGGGTGATAGCTGAACTGTGTAGGCCCAACTATAGGAAGCCTAAAGAGGTGACTAAGGACAGACTTTGGTCCTGGTATGACTAGAATTGGGCACCACCATACTGGAACCCTCATCTTATCTGGGCAGGAATCAGAGGGGCCAGAAGAGCACCAGAGATGTTACAGTCCAACTCCACAAAACTTCCTACATCCTCCCTACATGTGCGTCCCTTGGGCTGTGGGAAACCTTTCCCATTAGCAGCTGGTAAACCTCTTCAGGTTTTGATTTCCTGTGTGCCCACTTCCCGCTGCTTTCTGGACCTCTAGGAAGACCAGTGGTGGTCCCTTAAGAACGGTCCCACCAGGCCCAGCACACAAGAAGCCTCTCACATGGCTCAGCCTAACATAAATGCTGAGTCTCCCATGACCACCACACAGATCTCCAGACAGAATGACCTGGACAGTTTTTTGTTCTCTAGATGTCAGGGGCCCAAATGGGCCTTGGTGAACTAAGAGCAAGGTGATGACTGAACTAGGTCCCTTTGGAGACCTGGGAGAGACTCAGCACCACTTTGAAACCCCTTTTCATGTTCATAGGTTTGGGTGAATAAATGGTAAGTGTCTTTGAAGACCATTAACTGAACTGGCCATAGAAATTAATACAACACCATATTCTGATCCCATTTCTTGATAATTTAGCTTGGCACTGGAAATGGCTTTCCATTATACAAGACTGTGTGACCCTAGGGAAGTTCCCTACCCTTCCTAGACCTTGTTTACCTCTATGAAAAGGAGATTAATTACAGACTCTGATAAGGATCCATCACTGCATGGTTGGTGTCTGGAAATGCCAGCAGCTGGCTAGGATAGCAGTACTTCATAATACCTATGGCTTCCTAGCTTGTGGGGCCTGTGATTTCATGACTCACTACTTCTAAATAACAGACGCAAACTCTGAAGATGCATAATCACATCTGTTGAGAAACTTCCCTCAGGGAGAGCAGTGGATCATTTTTCTCTGTTGGCACTGTGCTTTGTACCAGAAGACAGTTGAGCACACACACCAACAGTAAACGGATGGGCAACTGTGCTTGAATGCGTGTATATATGCACAGGGGCTGTGTGCTTATGTGTGCAGGCACCTGCATACAGTTTGGATAGAAAGTGTATTTCTCTAGCCAGCCCCTGGTTCCTTAGAGGTAACCAGCCTTCAGACAAGGGTGGGAGGCACTGTGAGCCTATTGCCACTGGAGCCTGCCTCTTCTGAGAGAGGCTGGTGGGGGGACACGGTGAGCACCTGTGCAGATTAGCCCAAGCCCCCGCTGCTGCAGCCACCTCCTCTCACCACCTACACTCAGCCTTCATCCACTTGGACCAGCCATCTTGTCCAGTGCTCCAGGGCACCAAAGTAGTGGTTCTTACACATCACCAGCTTGACTCTGACCCCTCCCTATCTGTGACTTCCAATCATGGTACTCAAAGCCCCTGGCCTGGAATCCAGATTCAGCTCAGGAACATCCCTGACTTGCGTCATCTGGGCATCCATTGGTGAGTCACAAAAGACTCTCTTTGTATGTCTCCTACCCCACCTGCTTCAGGAGTCACATTTCTGCACAGAGCTGGACAATGCTGCTCTACCAAGGATATCTGGCTCCTTTCGACTTTTGTGTGCCTCTGGTGTAGGCACTGTGCAGACTCAGCCCTTTTCTGGCCTAGACTGCTATCTTCTCTTGCCCTGACACCTGCAGCCTGGCCCTATATACTCTGTGCCGAGATAATTTATCTGCCTCTGATGATCTCCAGTGTGCCTTCAAGTCCTTCCCAGCCCAGCCACTGCCTTTCTTTTGGAGCAGGACAAACTCTGAAGACAAATGGATTAATTCCCAAACCCAACTGTGTGAACCCATCTGTGTGACCTTTGGAAAGAAACCTGACCTTTCTGGGCCTCCTTTTCATCATCTATAGGACTATAATAACCATACAAACTACTAAGTGGTCTGAGGATTAGAACAATTAGTGGTGTGAAGTCTTCAGAATAGTCTGGCTCATACCAAGTATCACAAGAGTCTTAACTCTTATTTTTTCATAAGTACTGTCATGTTCTGGCCTCACCCAAATGTCATTGGATGTCTTGTTATGTAAGGGGGGAGGAATTTGAGGTCACTTAGGGGAGTCTGTATCAGCTCGCCCAGGAAAACAGTATGATGTTATGCTCAGAAAATAAGGGAATGGCTCCCCACAGAAAAGCGAGGAAATAGCCTTAGAGATTAAAAAAAAAAAAAAAAAAAAAAAAAAGTTATGAGAGCAGAGACAGGCGGAACATCACATTCAGAGACACTAGAGACTTTGTGGGTTTGCGAGTAGAATGGAATTTGTTTGGACAGCTAGGTCAGGCAATGGCCACAGAGGCCTTTAAGCCCTGGGTAAAGTCTCCATCCCATCCTCTAGGCAATAGGGAGCCACTATAGGTTGTTGAAGGGGGAGAAGTAGGAAGAAGGTAACAGGCTCAAAGCCTTGCTCTGAGCAGTCACACACATTTAACACCCAGAGAGAAATCAGTTCTGGCTGCAGACCCAATGGGTTACAAACACAGTAATGCATTTTCTTGTACTCCAGAAGCTGGGCATCTGAAATTGAGACATCCACAGCATTAGTTGCTGGGTAGGACTTGACCCATGCTTCTTTCTCAGGTTTTGTTGGCTGCCAGCAAACTATGGTATCCCTTGGACTATAGGTACCCACTCCAATCACTTTCTCCCTCCTCACATGGCCACCTCAGTGTAATTGTCAACTTGGCACAATTTAGTATCACCTGGGAAGAGAATCCTAATGAGAAAATGTCTAGGTTAAGTTGACCTGTGGCATAGTCTGTGTGGGATTGTCTTGACTGCATTAATGAAGGTAGGAAGAACTGCCATTCTGAACAGCACCTTTCCCTGGCTCTAAGTCTTGGACTGTTTAAGCATAGAGGGAAGCCTGAGTACCAGTAAGCTCTAATGCAATCATTTCTTTCTGCTTCTGACTACGGGTGTGATTAACGGCTTCAAGTTGACTTCTTTTCCAGGACAGCCTGTAACCTGGACTTGTGAGACAAATAAACCCTTTCTTTCTTACAGTTGCTTTTGTCAGGGTGTCTTAATACAGAAGCAGAAATGAAACTAGAACATCGGTACCCTCACCCACACCCCCATCTCCCTCTGCTATTCTGTTACAAGGCTGAGAAAGAGCTCCAAGCCCAGCATGAGCTTATTTTGATGCCCTTAATTTACTGACATGTAAATATGGTACCACTCTGAGGTGTTGGGAATTCAGCAGAGACATATCTTTTGGAGCCACCATTCAACACTAGAGGCAATGGCACAGTCTCTGTCTATCAGACTCTGGCTCACATGGGGAGCTGAGAACCACTGAGCTAAGTCCGAGTTTCCCCAAGGAATGCTGCGCTTTGTTACATCCCTAAATTGGACATGTCCTCCAGAAGCACCATTCACAGTGGATGTCTAGTGGGAAAGAGCCTCTCTTCCCCCGAGAGGTTAGCCCTTAGCTCCACCCCCCAACCCTTACCAGGCCACATAGCATGGTTGAAAGTATGGTACCTTTAACTTTTATCAGAAGCCACAAACAAAAATTTAGAATCCTCCTATGGTTTGCTTTTTGCTCTGTAGTCATCAGCTGAATTTGCCCAAATGGGATTCTAATGTTTTTAAAAGCCAATTTAGTAATCCTTGTATTTTTGATGGATTGTGGAAAGCTGATTAGTTATTTATATCTGTATACACGTGTGTGGCTGCAAATGGCAGACTTGTACTTTTGTGTGTCATTAATCTCTATACTATGTTAATGGAGGAATGCAGCCAATTCTCAAAATGCTGTACACACACACACACACACACACACACACACACACACACACACACCACTCTCACTCCATGTGGTCAGCTATAGGCTATTTCCATTTATTAAACATTTCAGTGAATAGTTCTCTACTGTGTCACATCAAGTAAGTAATAAATCTATCACTGGGCTGTATAATTAAAGACAATCTGACTTTGAAGACATAGTATACAATTAAATATACTTAGTACTGAAGCTAGGTTGGATGTGATTTAATCTTTTGTGGGTGACTCGGGATCTTGCAGACCCTAAGGGGCCTCACGATGCATATAACAATCCTCTTACTGTGTGGGAGCTCTACTAGGAAGAAACCTCCCGCTGGAAGCCAGCCAGGCACACCGCCTCCCCTCTAGCAGGAATCCTCACTTTTACCTAGAAATGGTTTGTTCATCTCCTCCCTGGAGGAGACAGAGCTGTGAATATTTGTCCTTGGCATCAAATGCTCTTGGCAGCTGGTATAAAATCTTCCATTTTTCCCTCAGCTCTCTTTAATTTTGGTAACAGAGAATACCCAGAGGAATGTTAATATGGCTTTAACACCTTTCTTTAACGCTAATCCTTCTTCTCTACAAAGAATTCTATCCAGGACTCATTCATGAATTCAACTTGTTTTTATGAAGCAAGTCCTCACAAGGAGTGGTAGAACCAGAGAGTTGGGAACGTCAAAGAGACAGTTAAATATGTTTCAGGAAGCATAATACATATTCAAACATTGTCTTAAATGGGCTTATGCATCTGAACCACCCCATTACTGGCTTCCTTTCCCATGCAATCGTCTTTACCAGTTGAACGGCACTCAGAGATATAATTATTCAGAATTAAAATTAATGTTGGAGAGAATGAGATTAAAAAAATAGCCTCTAACTATCATTTTAAAAGAAGTGCTGTTGAATGGAGACTGGTCTTTTCTGATTTGAAAGCATTTATGAAGCCACAGTAAGGAAACAATTTATTTCACACACACACACACACACACACACACACACACACACACACACAAAGATGAGATCAATAGGATAAAGTAGGAAATATAGACATGACCTCAACCACACCTAGAAATAAAGTGGTTCTTAGAGTGGATGTTAAATCAGTGGGGCAAAGCTGGCTTATACAGTAGACACTGATACACTTGTTTGGTTACTTTGGGAAAACAAAAACTTGATTCCCAGCTTACTCAAGACAGATCACAGTTCTAATATTGTTAACAAAACTAAAATTACCATCAGAAACATGCTTAACTTTTAGTACTCTTGCTTAGAGGAAACTCTTTGTTCTTTTTATGTGTATATGCATGTGTCAAAGCTTGTATGTTCACCTGTGATGCATGCAGAGGCCCAAGGCTGATGTTGGAACTGCTCCTCAGTGACTCTCACATTTATTCTTTGAGGCATGGTCTTTCAGTTGAAACCAGAGCTGACCAGTATGACTAGTCTCACTAGCCAGCTTGCTCCTGGGATCCTGTCTCTGCCTTCCATGGTATCATGTGTGGACGTTTTCTGGAATTACAAGCATACCCACTCAGCATTCACACAGGTCCCAGGAATCTGAGCATCAGTCCTCTTGCTATCCTGTGTTTTGAGCCCTGATCCATCTCTGTATAGAGGGAGACTTTGTAAGCATAACCCTAAACCTATAGAGAAAAAGACTGAGCTAAGTTGAATGAAAACACTCCTGATTGCAATGATACTATAAACACATTTAAAGGGCAGATGGAAACTGAGAAGTGTGTGTGCAGGACATATGTCAGCAAAGGGATGATTTCTTAATATTCAAAGAACTTTTCCATTACTGACAATCTGACTTTCTATTTAAAATAAACAAGCTGGGCAGACGATGATGACCTAGAAACAAAGGAAACATGACAATGGCTACTAGGAATGTTCTTTTACTTAAAATAATATGATATTAAATTAAATTAGATACTACTGCCTACCTTCCACATTGTACATTCATGGACATTTTCTTGATGGTGTTTTACAAAGTTGTACTTGCATTGTTTCTTGTGTGCTCATTAAATGGATGTTAGTCCCTTTGGCTAGATTCTGTGTTCTATGAGGGCAAGAACCATTATCCTATGGAGAACCTGCACATTGTTTGGACTTAGTAAAGGGTGAATGAATGAATGAGTTAGTGATTATTGATAGAAAGATCTTACATAAGAAACTGGTAATAGATTCCCCTGGGAGAGTGGGGTAAGCACAGGGAAAGAAATGGATGGTGCTTTGTGCTTACAGCTTTCACTGTTAAGGCTTTTCAAAAGCGTATGTACAACTTTATGATTATTGTTTTGAAAATATTTTCGGCATTTTAAGTGAATGTCTATAGTGGGAGCAAGATGGTAAAGGCACATCTAAGAAAAAGGATACCAACTTGTGACTGATGCCATGGTTTCAATATCTTAGGAAGGAAAGAGCTCATTCTAGGATGAACTTTGTTAGAGAGTTCTGAAGGGACAACATCCAGCCAGGGGTCTCACTCAACCAAACCCAGGGGCTGCCTGAGCTGTGAAGGTCGGAGGGAAGGTAAGATATGCTGTTCAGAGCCCAGGGAAATCAAAGAGGTCAAATGTAAGCCAGAGGAGCACATAGGCAACACTCAGGTCCTAGACAGCTGAGGGACAGAGGACAGTATGGATATTGCATTTCTCTGAGTTTGCTGGCAGCCTGAGCGGAGAAATGTGCTATATCCCCCAAGCTCATTCTAACCATAATGTCGTCAAGAACCCTGGCCTCATGTAGGTATGGAATGAGACACCAGAACTAGCTCTTGGGGAAGCCACTTGAACTCAATGATATAGGAACTCAGTGAGTCACCCTGCCGTTTGACCACTCTGACCTATCCCTACCCACTCCATTGAACTTCCCTTCTACTTGTTGCTCCAGCAATAACCATCATCATATAGTCACCATAATACATCTGTTTTTTTGCCTTTAGACCTTCCCCCCAGCCCATCCAGTTCACCTTTTGAACTGGATTCATTTTTAAAGATTAGTATCTCTGGTCCATAAAGCCATTCCTGGCCTACCCCACGTGGAACACTAGTTCTTTCCTCTGCATCCACGCGGCATGCCGCATTACAGTGCCTGCAATTCCTGTGGGCATGGACACCCTGCCGTCTCAGTGAGTCTCCTAATGGCCTCTTCAGCATGTCTTACTTCTCATCACAGTCCCAAACAGGCTCAGGGTATGGAGTCCGTAGACAGAAGGACAGAAAGAAAGACAGGATATATGATAAAAGAATGTATGAAAGCAGCTACTCTGTTATATTTCCTACCATGTCTCTGTGATTTAGCACATTGTAGATCATCAAAATTTTATTTGGTTAATAAAATTGACTGGTTATGTGGAATGGATGGATATATACATTTGGATTACAAATATCTAGGAGACAGATGCACAAAAATCAACTTGAAATAGAGCGAATCAGTCCTGATTGTCCAAAAATCTGCCTAATCTATTTCCATGAAATTAATTGAAATGTCAAAGCCTATTTCTAACTCATAGAAATTTCCTGTCAGTCATGCCCCAAGGCTGAGTTTTATCATGCCCCTTGCCAGTTTTCTCCCACCATGTCACCGTTGTACAGTGATCAAGTGAGATGCTTTGCAGAAAACTATCCAGAGACCACACTCCTCCCTTTTGGGAGCTCATCTCCAAGAGCAGATCACCCCTGACTCTTCCACAGCTACCCAAGACCCTATGGGAGTTCTATGATGACATTTTCCCGAGGCTCTTAGGAGTTGGAGTCTAAAGCAAATATTCTCTTAATCCAGAGTCCTAGGAGTCCCCTCATGAAGACATGGGGAATCTGGGAAATGTGGTTTTCTTCCCTGTTAAGCCTATTCAAGATAGGTGCCACTGGGAACTATGCAGAGAGGCTGCATGGATGATAGAGTAGAGGCAGAACCCTGGGAAGGAAAGGGGCGGAGTGGGGAAGGGAGCCAATATAGTGAGAAAGAAATAACTGCCACTAGGGCTCACATGGTAAGACCGCGCCCTGGGAGATGAGAAACAGGGAAGTGTGCACACGGCTCTCAAGTGTGCTTCACATGTTTTCCAAACGCAGTCTCCTTTAGTAAATACAAACCCATTTCTTCCCCCACTTAGCGTCTTCATTGCTTGGCCTGTTTTACAATACACCGACTCTGCCCTAGTCCCTGCAGTCCGTGATCGCCTCACCAGCTGGAGTGGCCCTTCAAAAACAGGCCCAATTCCATCCTTCCCCATTCTGAAACCTCCAGTGGCTCCTTCCTTGTTCCGAGTCAGAGTCAAATTCTTTGAGTCACCCATGAGACTTTACCCAATCCATCCTCAGCGCTTCATCACCCAGGCAACTTCTCCTGTTCTTTTCTCCAATAGGTCCAGCACACACCACACTTTGGGCTTTAGCCAATCCCCCTACAGTCCCCACTGTTGCCCTGCTCTTCACCCAGGATATCTGATAGGCATGCACATCACTTCCTTCAAGCCTCTGCTTCGGAAACAGCTTCATTACTCCTTCCGCTTTTCCTGCCACTTCCTCTGTGGCACTTACTGCCTGTTGCCTGAGTATTCTAATCATGTGTTCAAATATTCATTTGGAACACAATATCTAAATATTAAACACAATATCTAAATACTAAAATATCACAGCTCTCCAGTACTTTGCTACCAGATCTTGAGCACCTAGAACATTGCCTGGCACCTAGTAGGTATTCAGCTGATGTTCACAGGATGAGTGAATGATTTGAGCTTTTAACCCTTGGCTTTTTTCCTCCTCCAATTAGCATTCTCATTATGTCATCTGTGTTAGAGCCATACTGACATCCCTATTGTCTCTCTGCCTTGCCTCTCTTCAGAACAGCATAACTGCCACTGTGCACTAAGCCCACGGAGGAAGTAGTCCTATGCCATCCCTAGCTGGGATGGAGGAAAAGTTGGCTGCCTGGCTCACAGAAGGAAGGACAGCTTGTGGGGGTCACCTTGGGCCACTTCCTGCCTGTGACTCCATTCTACCTGTCCCACCTCTCTGTCTCTGCTTTTGGCAGTCTCTGCTGCACTTCTCACTGTCTCCCTGGCTACTTGACTAAAAACTTCTCAAATGCAGGGCCTGGAGCTTCTATAAGTCCTTGCCATCTCAAGTCAGGCTCTGAAAGACAGCCTTAAGCTAGCTAGACCAATGTAAGTGGAGAGGGAGGTGGAGAGAGAGTAGTGGAGATGCCCTGGTGTGAAGCCACTGTTTCCAGAGAGAGAAGCATAGTGCCCTGTAGGTGAAGGTAGATTGTGGCCAGTAACTAGAGTCAGTCCTCCATGACCCACCACTGCTGGCCCACTTACCACCTCTGCACCCTCTGCTTCCCCACACCCTGAGCACATGCCTCTGGGCCTTTGTTCCTCCCCAGACTGTCCTCCAACAACAATTATAATGATAATAGCAGCTGCCATTATTGAACTATTTATAGAGAGCAAAATGTATTTCACTCATTTAATCTTCCAGTGGCACTGTGGGGGTTATGCTAGAATGTTCTCCATTATTCTGTAATATTCCCAAGGAAACTGGTATTTAAAGGGAGGCTAACTAAATGCATCAGTGTTTGGTCCAAACCTGGCCTCCGAAACTCAGAACTCTGGCTCTTTGAACTGCTCCATAGGGTCGATTCTCAATCCCAGCTGGTACTGAGTCCCTAGGAAGCATCTGAAATTCTAAGGCTGCCTTTGGCTTGCCTGGGGCAGCTCCACTGTTTCTTCTACAGTATTCCAGCTAGTGGGGGTCTCTCTTCACAGCTAAGCCTCAGGCCTCAGGCCTCAGGCCCAGCATTTGAGTTTTCTGACGGTCAGCACATCCTTCCTTAGAAATGTTTCAGACTCCACATCCCAGTGTGTCCTAGTGCCCATTTCTAGAAAGACTCTACATTTATGCTTCCTCCGCTCTCATTCCTAAGTGCCCTGAGTACAATATTTTTAAGAAAGATCTCTAAAAGGAGATTCATTCTTGGGCAAAGCATGAGCCAGAAACCCTGCCCACACTAACAGGAAAGGGCTGCCTCTCATGGACAATGGGCTCATTAAACCAACCCGAAATCTGCTTCCTGCTGCCAGTCTTTTAAAATAAGGGGGGCTCCAAGATGGTGGCATAGGCACTAAAAAAAGAAAACCCTGATATTTCCATTTTGTTTCTCATAAATTTAACAGTAAAAGAAAGCCTTCTGGCAGTGACTGAGTTATTGACTTCCTAAATCTTTAGCTCCAAAGAACTTCATTTACTCACTTTATTAGCAAACATTTATTGACTCTGTTCTCTGTGCCAGGTTGTCCATATATATTATCCCATTCCTACCTCTTCGCCAGCCACAGGGAAAGCAATATCAAACACTGCAGAGGGCAGAGCAGGTTCAGAGCAAGTCAGAGCCTGGCCACACCTATGCAAGGGGGTACAGTAGGTATTGGCACCCAGCCAGGATGCTTCTCTTCCAAGGCTGCTTCCTTCCTGTTTGGTAAAGCTGAGCCTGCTGCCAGGACCCCTGCTTTCTGCTTCTCACTTACTTAATGGAATACAGGTTGGCAGACAGTACCAGTACAATCAACTCTCCTCTTTCAGCCAGAGGCAGAGGAGACAGAACCCAAGCCTGTGCCAAGAGGACCAGGCCCATATCATCATCCCTCCCCCCCCCCCAGCATGGCACGTGTCATCTTCTGATTCTGGCTTCTTCATTGCTACATCATAATTCTTGGTTACCCACATGAAGTAACAAAAATATAGAACCTGTAGGAATAGAGTATCAAGCTACTGTAGGTGCTAGAAATGAAAAGAGTGTTGAGTGATATAGTTATGGTTAGAGGAAGATCATTTGAATCCAGAGACTGTTCTAAACTGTTAGCTTATTGTGTCTCCAAATAACAACAACAATAATAATAACAACAATGGAGTTTCCTAGTCTAGTGTAGCTGTGAGAATTCAATAAATTTTAATCTAAACATAGAAAGTACTTGGTGGAGTGTCTGCCCCAGCTGGTGCTCAGTAAAGCTTGGCTGGCCTCCTCCTCTTTCATTGTCATCAATGCATCATCCCTGAGAGTGAGTGGATGAAGGCTGGGTACTGGCTAGCATGGATTTCTCCTCGTGGGAAAATACATCCTTGACCGGGATCTGCTGTATGACCGTGCTGTGTACCTCAGAAAGGAAGCAGGCTGAGAGAGCAGCATGTCTGAGACCCCGATGACATAGGAGATGCTAGACATGGTGTGTCTAAGATCCCATGCAGAGCAGCACTTCTTACATTTTATGTTCTCAGTAACTGGACCAGAAGACTCTCCAGTTACCCAAGATTTTGGAAAGATGATCCTCACTGAAACCAGATGTTAAACAGATGAGACTTCATGTTTGGTAGGGCAGTGTCTATGAGGCTCTCACACTGAGGCCAGAGGGTCTCAGTATGTTGTTATACTTAATCATCTTAATAAACTCCCAATCCCACTGTTTAGCTGCTCTCAGCATCAGGTGGAACTGCCTGGAGATTGGAGTTTTATCCTTTTTGAGAAGAACTCAGCTTTTGGGGTCATGCCATGCTAGACTTTCTGCAGTGAGTGTGGTGACATTCACAGGCATGAGCTGATAGTATTCTTTTTGAGCCATCAACCCTTTTTTAGGATTTGAATGCACTCCTTCCTCAGCCAAATAAAAAATACACCAAACATCACAGAATCTCACAAAGACGATTTCTCAGATGCACTGTGTGTGTGCACTAATGAGTGTGCATGTGTGTGCACATGTAGAGGCCATAAGCCAACATCAGCATCTTTCTCTCAGTCTCAACATTATCTTTTTAGACATGGTTGGACCAGCTGGCTAGCAAGCTCCTATACATACACACACACACACACACACACACACACACACACACACACACACACACCACGGATAGGGTTACAGGTGCATGCTACCATATCTGGCTTTTACATGTTGTTTTTTTTTTCAGGTCCTCATGCTTACAGCAAATACATGACTGCCGAGCCATCTCTCCTATGCCCCTAAACCTTGTTTGAACTTGGGTCTTAATCACTAAGCCATACTGTCCTCAACTCCAATAATAGGCTTGCATCACACTTTAAAATATGATGTTCAGGCCTTCTTAGTCACCAAGATACTTTTTTACATTAAAAAAATATAATTATTTCAATTTATGTGTAAAGTTCTATGTGGTGGTTTGAATGAAAATGGCCCCCATGGGTCCATATGGAGTGACATTAAGAGGCCTTGCAGCCTTGTTGGAGGACATGTCATTGGGAGTGGGCTTTGAAGCTTCAGAAGTTCAAGTCAGGCCCAGTGTCACTCTTTCTACCCGATCCTACTGATCCAGATGCAGAAATCTCTCTCCAGCACCTTGTGTGCCTGTGTGCCTCCATGCTTCCTGCTACAACAATAATGGATTAAACTCTGAACTGTAAGCCAGCCCCAATTAAATGTTTTCTTTTATAAGAGTTGCCATGGTCATGGTGTCTCCTTACAGCAATAAAACCCAAACTAAGACACTGTATATGGAGTTCTCAAAAAGAAAATAAAACCCTAATACATAATCTTTGCATAATAGATCAATTACAGAGTTTGCAAATCTCTGTCATCTAGTTCTTAAAGCTTCTTTGAATAAATGACATTTCCACATTTGAATTTCATAACTCTCCAAAAGGACAAGCAATTCCAAGGGGGATTGTTCATCTGTGCAATGACGCTTGAAGATATCCAGAGCTGGCGTTTGTACGCCAACTTTCATCTCAGGTCGATGTGTGGAGAACCTTTCTGCTTAACACATGAAAGATAGCCCACGAGATCTTATTTCACATCCTTCTCCCCAGAGGAAAAGAGAAATTCAGTGCTTCATCCCACTCCCCTACTTCATAGAAGAGGACACTGAGATCCAGGGAGGTCCTCTGACCTGTCTAGAGCAAGCACAGAAACTGTCAGGCTAAAGTTCCAAACTCTCCTGTGCCCAGTGACCCCTGTGGATCGCAGCATACAGATTTGGGTTAACATGCATTCAATGATGAAAACCTTGGGATCAAACTTTTAGGAGCACCTGAGGGCCTGAACTGATACCGTGCTGTCTGCCCCTCTTCCCCAGTGGTCAGGACCTCACTCTGCCCTGTTCCCTTTGATCCTGCTCCCCACTGCCAGAAAGTGGGGGATCCATGAAACTTCACCTCACTTCCTACTCTAGGTCATGATTTTCTGGTATCATTTGTAGTGACCATTTAGAGGGTGTAGGAGGTCCCTGTGTTAGAGCCACAGAGACATCAGGGACTCCAGAAGCAAGATTAACCCAAGATTTGTTGCCATGGCAACAGCTGCTTGGTCTGGCCTCTGACACTCAGGTCTGTGAGGGAGAGAGAACTCAGAACCTCCCTGCCTGGATCCAATGAGAGGATGTTAGAGAGACAGAAGGGTCCCTTGCATAGTGGAATCTCTCTGAAGGTCTGGTCTTCCCTCCATAAAAGCTGAAACCTCCTCCAATATCCAGTGAATAGTAATGTTGTCTTGGCCTGTCTGCCAGGCTGTGATGTTTCACAAGCACACTGACTGTTCCAACTCATTAGCGAGACCTCAGATCACTTTAGGGGGCAACAGCCATCGTTTTTTTAATTGATAATATAGAAGGGGGAAAACAAAAACAGAGGCTGCAACCACACAGTAAGGGCAGGCAGTTTTCTGTGGAAGATATTTTGAAGGCAAACATGAAAAGCAATTTGTGTGTGTGCTGGGCTGTGATACAAAGCACATCCTTTGGAGCTACAAAGAGTTTGACAAATAAGCACTTGGAGAAGGGTTTTTAATGGAAATTTATCTGATGAATTTCAGGACTGTATGAGTCTTAAAATTGAATGGGCGTTTGTATCCTTTGCATTCTTTAGCTACTGTTATCATTCACTGAAAACAATGTTTACTCTAGCTGCCTTCCCTGTGCTCTCAGCCAAGCACAATGAGTGACAGGATATGGGTCTGTGATTTGAGCCCGGTGAAGAGTGAAGTTGAGCTGCCGGCTTTACATTCTGCTTCATCTCCCTCTGCCTGTTGATTTACATCATCAGTATCTGTATGCTGATTATGTGTTACTGTTCCTAGGTTATTTTCTGAGCATTCATGTTTCTCTCGCTTTCTGTCTTTCTATTGTGCGTGGGTGTGTGAGTGCGTGTGTGAGTGTGTGTGTGTGTGTGTGTGTGTGTGTGTGTGTGTGTGTGTGTCTTTATTTGGCTGGGGAATACCACTGTATTCTCTCTCACCTTCCTTAGATGGCAAGGCTAGACAGGGCTTGTTCTGCTCATGATAAAGGCAAAGCTCAAGATAGCAAGTTCAATATCATAAGCACTTTTCAGGGCTCTGAGTCTATCCTGTCTGTTAATATACCATTGACCAAAGTAAGTT
Source organism: Psammomys obesus (assembly GCF_907164565.1). Lineage (NCBI taxonomy): Eukaryota > Metazoa > Chordata > Mammalia > Rodentia > Muridae > Psammomys > Psammomys obesus. Next base: position 909,829 of record NW_026596091.1, on the reverse strand, counting down.
AATTAATCAGACTTGAAATTCAATTTCCTCCTGGATGGTTAAGGGTGGGTAAGTGCCTCTTTTTAAGCCACGTTTTAAGCTCTGTTTAAGCTCTGTTTTAGCTACATTTTATGTCCTCATTAAATGTTTACAGAACAGAAAGGGACAGAAGAGTAATGTGTTCTAGAGATTTCCATGGAGATTCACTGTACAGGATACAGAAGTCCTAGGGACTTTCCTCCAAGCCCCATCCCCATATATATCACGACAGAGATAGCCCACAGCTTTGCCTCACAGGTCACACAGCCATTCCACACCAGTTCCATTTATTGAGCCAACTAAGGAAGTCCTCAGAGGACTTGCAGTAGAGACCAGCAGGAATGCCCTGCCCCATCCCTGAATGCTTAGGCTGCCTCTGGGAGAAAGGATGAGGCAGTGATTTCTAGGTTCAGGAGAAGTATCTCTCAGCGAACAGATTCCCTGAAAGGACCAGGGAACCATTCTATTTCATGGTCTTTGGAAATTGAGTATCCAGAAAAATGCTCACATATTTGTTAAAATCAACATATATGTCTAAAAGGAGTCCAGAGCTAGAGATGCAGCTCAGTTGGTTTCTGCTAGCCTAGCATGGGTGAAGCCTGGTTTGATTCCCAGCACTGAATAAGCTGGACGTGGTTATGCACACCTGTAATCCCAGAACTCAGGAGATAGAGGTAGAAGGATTCAAGGCCATCCAAGCACCAACTTTAGCTTTGTATTCTACCTGTCTCAAAAGTGGTTGGGGTTCCAGAGTGTGGATTTCCATCTCAGCTTCCACAGTTTGAAGTTTGCTTCCTCTCCCTTGGAGAATTGAAAAGTAACAATTTGTTGTCTTCCTTGTCCCTCCTCCACTGCAGGTGTGCTGAGCCTGCCAGAGAGCCTGAACCTGCACCGAGATCCACAGCGGCCCAGCAAGCCAGGAGAGCTACCCATGTTCAGCCAGTCAGAGTTGAGGACCATCGAACAGTCCCTGCTGGCCACACGGGTGGGCAGCATCGCTGAGCTCAGTAAGTGGATGCTGGCTTCTCAGCCTGGTGCCCAAACCACATAGCCTCTCTCTGTCCAAAGTGACATGCTTTTCATGCCGCATGTGTTCATAGCGACCTGTCCAGGGTACCTTTATAGGGTGCTTGCTATGTGCACAAGGCAGTTACAGTGAAATTAGGAAAGATGAGGGCTCTAGAGGAAGAAAGGCCTGGTAAATCTCCCAGCTCTGTCATTACTGTAGTGAAATCTAGTCCTCATCTGTCCTGAGCCTCAGTTTCCTTTTCAGTTACATTGAAGACATCATCTCAGCCAGCACCGGGCAATGTTCTAGTACAGGATGCATAGATACCCATCTCAGGGCTTGGTACCCTGCCTGCTGCAGGCAATATACATGTTCTCTAAATGATGCCCATTAGTGGTTGATGTTTACAGCAGCATCTGTTGAAAGCACATATCAGATCATTTCTCTCTTCTGTTCAGAATATTCCACTGGTCTGTTTCTGACCCACAGGACAAGCCAAAGTCCTCAGAACTGCTCTCAAGCTTCCCCCTCACTACTCTCTGTTCTCCCTTTGGTCCTTTCTGCTCCTTGACGACAATAGCAAAACCTCAGGACCTTTGCACAGACTGCTCTGTTGTGGTAAATGTAAAAAGTGTAACCTAATGAATGTTTATTATTAGGCTATAATTATTCCAGTGGTATTATATAACCCATTGTCAATCAAATAAACACACAGACACCTTTTGTATTTAATAAAATAGCCTTTATCTGGAGTATTGCAGATATTAACCTCTCAACCTCAATCTCTAGCTACTTCCCATCTATGGTCCCAAAATACTTATTAATGTTCTCCATCTCCTCCATCCATGCTGATCTGACTGTGTGTTCCTTTCCTATGCTAGCCCATGGTGTCGGTCCGTTTTCTTTCTCCTCTGATTCTCTCTCCTCCTCTCTTCATGGTCCCTCAACCCTAGCCTGCCAACCCCAAGCTCCACCTCCCTTTCTTTTGCCAATCCCTAAGCTTCAGCGTTTTTTTTTTTTTAATTAACCAATCAGCTTTAAATTAGGTGAAGCAAGATTTATACAAGAAGGACAGGTGTACATGAGAGGGTGCAGACCAGATCTTGGGTGCCAGTAATTAGCATTAAAATATATAGCTCTAGACCAACTCCCAACACTGCCCCCTCAGCCAAAACAACTCTTTATGTCTTGCTTCTCAACCCTGTGAAGCAATAACTCTCTAAGAATCTTAGTCTTACTTCAGGCTATTAAAACAAAAAACAAGAGTAGACAGGGTGGCTAAAAAGACAAGCATTTAGGCTCTGGAGATATGGCTTAACAGTTAAGAGCACTTGCTAGTCTTGCAGAGGAGTTTAACTCAGTTCCCACCACCCATGTCAGGGGGCTCACATCCACCTGTAACTCCAACTCCAGGAGTTCCATCACCTCCTCTGGCCTCGGGTACCCTCACACAATGGGGAGAGGCATTTATTTCTCACAGTTCTAGAGGGTGGGAAGTCCAGGGTCAGAAACTCAGCTCCTGGTGAGGGCTGTCTGCCTGGCTTACAGTTGGTACCTTCTCACTACTGCTTCCTATAAGGGCCTATTATGAAGCCCCCCCCCCATTCCCAGAACTTACCCAACCCTAAACATCTACCAAATGCCCTGCTTTCTAATACCACAACACTGGAGGACTTCCACATGTGAATTGGGGGAGGACATAAGCATGCAGTCCATTGGTTCATAGCAACCTTCATCCCCTACAACTCTTGAATGTTATGTCCAGCACTTACCATCCTACAGCATACTTCATGCATTTCTGTTTCCATAGTCTACTTATTGAGGCACAGCTTACCTATGCCTCTAGTTCAGTCATTTCTAGCATAGTTACCAAGCAGTGCAGCCATAACCACTGTCTGTTTTAGAACATTTTTTATTACCCCAATTAAAAAGCCAGCACCAGTAACAATCTCCTCCCTCCCCTCTCCTAATGACACTCCACATTTCACTTTTTTACTTTTTCTTATTGCTTCTCTCCCTGCTGGAAGCATTCTCTCTTTCTGACAGGACAAATATTTGACTTGTTCACTGTTAGAATAGCATCAGATATGTGGTACATTTGTGCCTCAGGAAGTATGAAGCACAAAAAGAAAGAAAGTGAAGAAAGAAGAAAAAGAGGGAGGCCCCCAAAAAAGGATAAAGGAAACAAGGGAGGATATGATGGTCAGTTTTGCTAGCTAACTTGATTGGGTTCAACAATTGGGAGGACAATTGAGGTGGCTCAGTGGGTAAAGGTGCTGCTGCCAAACCTGATGACTCAGAACCACATGGTAAAGGAAGAGAACTTTAAGTTGTCCTCTGACACCCACATGTATACCCTGGAACATCCACACACATCCATGTACGCACATACACACAGCATACAAAAAAATAAGTGTACAAAAATTAAGAAATGTTTAAAGAACTAAGAAGCATTCTTGTAGGTGTGACTGTGATGGAGTTTCAGAAGCAATGGGATCGTGGAGGTTTGGTCCTAGTGGATGGTTTCACATCTTGAAGGATTCATAATATGATAGCATTATTGGCAGGTAGCAAAAGGTAGGAGGCAGGGGTCAAGTTAGAGGAAGCAGATCACTTGGAGATCTGTGTCTTTTTGTACCCAATTTGCGAGACCCCAAAGACCACCACCAGGAGTCAAGTCTATTGCAAAACACATGATCTTTTTATTACAAGCTACAGCTTGGGCTCACATCCTCACCACCGAAGCGGTAAGGGCCTCTTGCTCAGGTGAGTTGGGTGATTTAAAGATTCTGGTCCCTCCCAGCATTCCCAAAGGAGGGAGATTCCTGCCTGGCAAGCATCTATTGGTCAAAACACAAAAGGGGATGTTGCATTTTGAATTGATTGGCTATAGGAAGGCCCCCAAACTATTAATGGCTTCCTTTCCTAGAGAGATGGGCTGGTTTCCTAGCAACTGTATCTCTAGTGGGCAGGAAAGAATGCAGTAAGACTAGTTCTTCGCCTCAGGACATTAAGGCTAGGTCTTCCCTGAAGGTGGCTGGACATATCTCCACTTGGCTGGCCTTAGTTCAGGCTTGTGCTTTAAACTTTAAAATAATAGCCACTGACTTTTAATCCTTTGGTCTCTCGGTCTCACTTCAGCCTCTTCCTGTCTGCCTCCTTCTCTATTTTGTACCCACAAAGCAAAAAACAACCTTTGCCACACATTCCTGCCATCATGATTTTCTGCCCAAGCACATGGGACCAAGAGAGGACTGAACCCTGTGAATAAAGTGAATCCTTCCTCTCTAGTTTCTGCCAGGCATTTTGTCACAGCAATTCAAAGATAACTTACACTGGGGAACAGTCAAAGTTGGGGTGGCCCAGGTTTGTACCCCCTAATTTAGGCTTGTGCTTTCCAACCAGTCAAGTCTATTCATTTCTTCTCTGTTGCTGTGAGAAAACGTTTTGCTCATGACCAAACAGAGCCTAGAAGAGAAAAAGATTTATTTCAACTTCCACTTCCAGATTACACTCAGGCACAAATTCAGGCCCGCGCCAGGAGGCAAGAACTGAAGCAGAGGCAGTAAAAGAGAGCTGCTTACTGGCTTGCTTCCTCAGCTCATGTTCACCGTGCTTTCTTGTATAGCTCAAGATCACTGCCTGCCTTGGGGTGGAACTACCTACAATGGGCTAGGCCTTCCCACATCAATCAATCAGTAGTCCAGACAGTTCCCCCACAGACCTGACCACTGGGCAACCTAGTCTGAGAATTACCTGTAAAATCCCTTCTTCCCCTACGACTTCTTGACTGTGTCAAATTGGCAATAAAAATTAACCAGGACAACAAGCAAAGAAAATTACCTGTGTTTGTTAAAAACTCTGTTGATTGTTTAACAGCTTAGCTGTCTATCAGTTCCTGGTGGGGCTGAAGTGTTGATTTCTGCACTACTAAATTGTGCAGAAGTTGATACAGCAATTCCAGCAGATCCTAGCAGTAAGAAGCATCTAGACCCATAACCTAACCTGTACCTCCTCCCAGTAGAACCCCTGACCCACCCAGGATATGGCCTCCTTTGGGAACATGCTGCATCTCTATAACAGCAAGCCATGGTGTCAGTGGGCAGGTTGATGGAGGCTGTCTCTGGTACTGCATTCATTACTTTTCTTTCACTGTAACAAAATACTTGACAGAACAACTTAAGAGAAAAAGGTTTATGTGGGCTCACAGTTTCAGAGGGTTCCATCCCTGGCAACTTGGTTCTGTGTTTCTTGACTCACCAGGAGGCAGACCATCACAGTGGTGGGAGTATGTGGCCAAGGGGAGTACTTCTTTTGTTTGTTTGCTTGTCTGGTTGGTTTTTGTTGTTGTTTGTTTTTAACCTCCTTGCAAACAGAACGCTAAGAGCAAGACAAGAAGAGAGCAGGAAAACCATACCCTCAAGGTTCCATCCCCAGAAACTACTTCCTCCACCTAGGTTTCACCTACTGAAGTTTCTAGAACCTTCCAAAATAACAACACTACTCTCCAGGAGCTGAATCTCAAACAGATGAGCCTTTTAAGTGAGGGACTCCTTTTAGGCAAACTGTAACAGTCATAAGATAGCTGCTTTCCTGGCCCCTGGGCTGGGAAGTTGGATTCCCATCCTTTTTAGACCCCTGAAGCCAAGAGATAACCCCAGTAACAATATCTTCTGACCCCTTGCTGTGTGGTTGATCTAAAGCTTTTTAGTGACATGGTCTTGTTGGCAGTCTAGTGATGTCTGGAGACCCTGCCTAATAACAATATTTAATGCATAACATATAAGACTACAAAGAAAATAAAATTCTTTGCATTTAAACCATGGTATAGTTATTCTGTGCTTTTTTTTAAGATTTATTTTTGTTTTACATATATAAATGTTTTTGCCTATGTGTTCATATGTGCAGCACATGTGTGAAGTGCCCAAGGAAGTCGAAATAGGATGTCAGATCTCCTGGAACTGGAGTTACAGATGGTTGTGAGCTGCCACTATGGGTGCTGGGAATCAAACCCAGGTCTTCTGGAGGAGCAGCAAGTGTTCTTAAGTATTGAGCCATCTCTTCAGCTCCACATTCTATGCTTTTATTAGCACATGATATGACAGGTTCTAGCAGAAAGTGTGATGGACACATAATTCTGTGACATTTATGAATATGATTCCAAGGTATCCAGGAGGAAGTGAGGTATATTTTCATCTTAACACACTCCTACGGTATCTTGAGATGTACAAAGGCTCCAAGCAACTGGCATGTGAAGCACTGTCAGAAGGCAGGGTACCACACATTGGGACCTTCTCCTGGGAAATGCCCTTTGCCCTCGAGTTGTAGAATCCACATATGGGGTTAAAACATGATGTGCGAAGCGACAAGATGGCAGCCCCGGGAGGACACTGTGTCTGAGGAGCAAGACAGCACTGTTGGCACAGTGACCAGGAGACTGAACTCAGGGACATAAAACACCAGTGTTTGTGATTGCCAGGTGAGAGGAAAGCCTACGGTGTGGAAATTAATTGGGATCAACCTCAGGTCACCCAGTCAATACCTGGTAAAGGTCCTGCAGCAAAGTGGCTGGATACAAAATTAACTCAAAAAAATGAGTAGCCCTCCTGTATACAAAAGACAAAAGGTTCTGGCTATTACAAATAAAGCTGCTACAAACATGGTTGAGCAAATGTCCTTATTGTGTACTTTTCTGAGATGGACACTCAACCAAAGACCATGAGAGGATAAAACCTAGAACCTCTGCTCGGATGTGACCCGTGATAGCTCAGTAATCAATTGGTTTCCCATAGTAAGGGGAACAAGGACTATTTCTAACAGGAACTCAATGACTGGCTCTTTGACCTCCCCACCTCTCAAGGGAGGAGCAGTACTGTTAGGCCACAGAGGAGGACTTTGCAGCCAGTCCTGAAAATACCTGACAAAACAGAGTCATATGAAAGGGGAGGAGGTCCTCCCCATCAGTGGACTTGGAAAGGGGCAGGGAGGAGATGAGGGAGGGAGGGTGGGATTGGGGAGGGAATGAGGGATACAGCTGGGATACAGAATTAACAAAATGTAACTAATGAGAAAAATAAAATTAAAAAAAAAAAAAGACAAAAGGGCTGAGAAAGAAATTGAGGTAACAACACCCTTCACAATAGCCACAAAAGACATAAGGTACCTTGGTGTAACCCTAACCAAGCAAGTCAAAGACTTGTATGAAAAAAAATTCAAGGCTCTGAAGAAAGAATTAGAAGAAGATATCAGAAGATGGAAAGATCTACCATGCTCATAGCTTGGCAGGATTAACATAGTAAAAATGGCCATCTTACCAAAAGCAATCTAAAGATTCAATGCAATTCCCATCAAATTACCAACACAATTCTTTACAGACCTGGAAAGAAAAATTCTCAACTTCATATGTAATAACAAGAAACCCAGAATTGCTAAAAACAATCCTCTACAATAAAATATCTTCTAGAGGTATATCCATCCCTGATCTCAAGCTGTACTATAGAGCAACAATAATAAAAACTGCATGGTACTGGCATTGAAACAGAATGGTGGATCAATGGAACTGAATAGAAGACCCAGAAATAAACCCACACACTTATGGACACCTGATCTTTGACAAAGATGCCAAAACCATACAATGGAAAAAAGGTAGCATTTTCAACAAATGGTGCTGGTCTAACTGGATGTCTACATGTAGAAAAATGCAAATAGATCCATATTTATCACCCTGCACAAAACTAAAGTCCAAGTGGATCAAAGACCTCAACATAAAACCAGAAACATTAAATCAGTTAGAAGAAAAAGTGGGGAAGACCCTAGAACTCATTGGTACAGGAGACAACTTCCTGAACAGAACACCAACAGCACTGGCTCTAACAGCAACAATCAATAAATGGGACCTCATGAAACTGAAAAGCTTCTGTAAAGCAAAGGACACCGTCCTCAAAACAAAACGACTGCCTACAGATTGAGAAAGAATCTTCACCAACCCTCTATCTGACAGAGAGCTAATATCCAGTATATATAAAGAACTAAAGAAGTTGAAAAACAACAAATCAAGTAATCCAATTAAAAAATGGGGAACAGTGCTAAACAGAGAGTTCTCGATAGAGAAATATCAAATGGCAGAGAAGCACTTAAAGAAATGTTCAACGTCATTAGCCATCAGGGAAATGCAAATCAAAACAACCCTGAGATTTCACCTTACACCCATCAGAATAGCCAAGATCAAAACCTCAAGTGACAACACATGCTGGAGAGGTTGTGGAGAAAGGGGAACCCTCCTCCACTACTGGTGGGAATGTAGATTTGTACAACCACTCTGGAAATCAATCTGGTGCTTTCTCAGACAACAAGGAATAGCGCTTCCTCAAGATCCAGCTATACTACTCCCAGGCATATATCCAAAAGAGGCTCAAGCACACAATAAGGACATTTGCTCAATCATGTTTGTAGCAGTTTTATTTGTAATAGCCAGAGCTGGAAACAACCCAGATGCCCCTCAACTAAGGAATGGATACAGAAATTGTGGTACATCTACACAATGGAATATTACTCAGCAATGGAAAACAAGGAAATCATGAAATTTGCAGGTAAATGGTGGGATCTGGAAAGGATCATCCTGAGTGAGCTATCCCAGAAGCAGAAAGACACACACAGTATATACTCACTCATATAGACATATCATATAGGATAAACCTACTAAAATCAGTACACCTAAAGAAACTAATCAAGAGGGAGGACTCTAGCTAAAATGCTCAAGCCCCGCTCCGAAAGGCAAAGAGGATGGATACCAGAAAAAGAAGAAAACAGGAAACAAGTTAGGAGCCTCCCACAGAGGGCCTCTGAAAGGCTCTGCCCTGTAGACTGTCAAAGCAGATGTTGAGACTTATGGCCAAACTTTGGGCAGAATGCAGGGAATCTTATAAAAGAAGTGGGAAATAATAGTTAGATCTGGAGAGGACCGGAGGTCCACAAGGAGAGCAATAGAACCAAAAAATCTGAGCATAGGGGTCTTTCCTGAGACTGATACTCCAACCAAGTACCATGCGTGGAGATAACCTAGAACCCCTGCACAGATGTAGCCCATGGCAGTTCAGTGTCCGGTGGGTTCCATAGTTATAGGAACAGGGACTGCTTCTGACATGAACTGATTGGCCTGTTCTTTGATCACCTCCCCCTGAGGGGGGAGCAGCCTTACCAGGCCACAGAGGAAGACAATGCAGCCACTCCTGATGAGACCTAACAGACTAGGATCAGAAGGAAGAAAAAGAAACCCTCCCCTACCAGTGGACTTGGGGAGGGGAGTGTGTGGAGAAGGAGGAGAAAGGGAGGGATTGGTAGGAGAGGAGGGAGGGAACTAGAGGGGGGATACAAAGTAAATAAAGTATAATTAAAAAAAAAAAAAACATGACGTGCACATTGCTCAGGAGGAAGCCTCCATACCAGATAGCCCATGTACTGTCCTGTCAGGTCTCAAAGGTTAATTCCCGAGCTGGGAATATGGCTCAGTCAGGAAAGTCTTCTCAAGCAAGTATGAGGGCCTGAGTTTAGAACCCCAACATCCACAGAAAAGCATCTCTAACTCTAGAGCCCACCTAGAATCAGGGAGCAGGGATGGAGACAGGAGAATCCTCAGTGTTCCCAGCCTCGTCAAATCAGTAGCTAAGGTTCAGTGAGAGACTCTGTTTCAAAAAGTAAGGCCAAGAACAACTGACTAGACACCAGATGCCAACCTCTGGTCTTAACATGTGTACACAAACAGACACACACACAAACATTAAACACATACATTAAACACATACAAAGGTTAGTGAAGTGCCTCAAAAGCCCCACCCTGCTTCTGTTCAAAGAAAGAATTGGCCAAGCAAATGCATGGTTCACCTAAGCAGGCAGCCCACAGGAGGAGCGTGCTGCAGAAATTGTGTTTAAGGATAATTTGCTGTGTAAATTAAACCGTCATCGTTGGATGTTGACTTTCATGTGTGAATTGTCGGCACACAAATGCATGTTGCTAATTGCAAATGTGTTTTGTGCATTCATTAAGACAGGCCTGAAATTGGTGTACAGGCATGCTCTGATAAGACCCAGCGTAGAAGGAAAGTAATACGATTCCTCTCTTCAGATAGGACTGTAATTTAGGCTGGGCTGCACTACAGTCTGAATCAACACAGACCAGCTCGCTCTGAGGACACAGAGAGCTGTTTTTGTATTCAAAGATTGTTCTTTCCAGGTTGGTGGTAGAAACCACTGTTTTTGCAGCAGAGGTGAGATTTTCAGCTCTTGGAACAGTCTCATGGGTGAAAACTTCAAGAGCAGAGCTCTTACTTAATAGTCAGTAATGATAAGAGCAGCACCTGATTGATATCTGTGGAACTAGGGTGCCATGCTGGCTAATCTAGACTGTTAACTTGATGACTTTAGAATTTCCATGGAAACATGCATCTGGCCTTGTCTATGAGGTTGTTTCCAGAAAATGTTTAACTGAGGAAAGAAGATCTATCCTGAATGTGGATGGCACCATCCCATGAGCCTGGGTCCTGGGCTGAGTAAGGAGAAAATAGCCTGAGCCCCAGACCCATCTCTCTCTGCTTCCTGCCTGTAGAAACAGGGTAAGCAGCTACTCCTGCCACCATGCCTTCACAATCATGGTGGACTCTGCCCTCAAACTGTGATCTAGAATCAACACTTCCTTTTCTAAGCTGCTTTTGTTGTTTATTTTGTTACGGCATCAAGAAATACTGAATACAGGTGCTGTAATAAATCTACAGATATGCTTCTGATTGCCCCTACTTTGTGATCTGGGAGTGGAAGCAAGAGGAGGTTAAACAGAATGTCCTCCATCCACCTCACCTGTGAGTGGAAGGGCCAGAAATTGCATCCAGGCTTCAGAAAGGAACTCTGCCACACATCACCATAGAACCGTGCTCCAATGGGTCACATGAAGAGGTACCACTCAGATCCCAGACATGTAAGGACGAGGTGCCAGGTGGGGCTATGTTACTCCAGCTCTGAGGACCTGCAGTTTGCTCCGAAGATACACAGGCTCTGGACTGAACCGGAGATGTCCAACATTCAGAAATGTTGCCAAGTGTGTAAAGTGGTACCAGTCCTGAAGGCTGGGGTTCCTTTAGTAAATCATATTAAGATTTGAAACTGCCTTAAATCGCTAGAGTTGAAGCACTAACCTTTATCCTTCCTGTTATAGTGCTTCACTTTTTATCTTGAAAGTCCTCAGAGGCATATATTGAAAGCTTTCTTCCAGCCAATGGTTGTTGGGGGTGGGCTGTCCTTGAAGGGAAAATTGGCATGCCAACCCTCCTTGTCTCTCTTGCTGATTCTTGGCTGCTCTGAGGTAAAAATATCTTTTCTACCTTATGCCTTCCATGAGCTACTGAGCTTCCATAGATCAAAAGTGGTCTATGGTCAAAAGACCATAGGCAATATTAATTCTCCTTGTAAGGAGATTACTTCAGGTATTTTGCCAGTGTGTGGGGTGTTGACTGACATGTAGTCTTGGAGTAAAAATGCCATTTCTGGATTTTCTGTATGTAAAGCATATGGCATACACTCCAGGCATCATTAATATTCCCTTTTCACAGATAACAAAAACTGGGTGTGAGGAAGGATGTACATCCAGAAAGTAGAAAAGTCTTAGTTCAAACAGCTTTTTTTGTCCTCTGCTGTGTCTGAATAAGCTTTGTATTCTGAGCATTTCATATACCACCCACAGCTCAGCAAATGTCCCTGGAATGAGAAATTAATAGCCTGAAGTGAACTCCTCTATGACACAAAAGACTGAAGAAAATGCTGTACATTGGGGGCTCAAATTAAGATCCAGACTTAATATCAAGTTTTCTATTGAGCTTTAGAACTTGGGGACCCTGAGTTGAACGTAACATGTTCTCAAATACATAACAGGGAGGTGATATCAATCTAAGAGAGCATGTGATCCCCACATTGGCTTGGAGTCTGTGGGCCTGAGTGTGGTCCTCTCCTTCCCTCCCTTCCTCTCTTCTCTGTCTCTCACACCCTCCCCTCTCCTTTTCTCTCTTCTTTCCCTTCTTTCTTTTCAAAAGGGCTATCTAAGCATTGATTTGGGTAGAAGCAGCCTGTGTTGCAATGTGTGGAATGTGTGATCATTTCCAGGGAAGTCACCTATGGCTCACAGCAGGCTTGGTTTCTAGGGGCTTGTACATAAAACTTGGAACTGGGCAGGGTTAAGAAGCATCCCCCTGGGCTGCCATGGAAGATGATGTAGGTGATGCACAGAACCTTTTTAATTTTAATTGCTATGTATATTTTATGAGCATGAGGAAATATTGGTTTTCCATTTATGGCTCTGATATGAAGTTTCCTTTTTAAATAAATTTATTTGTATGAACAAGTGAGGCAATTTAAAGAGAAAATATTAAGTAAATAAATTGTACAAGCTGTGCACAAATATGAGAGACATCATGATGGTGATTCCCAGGTGGCTGATATTTGAGAAACACAATTACCAGTGGATGGATTCTCAGAAAGTTTCTTTGAACTGAGCTCCAAATGCCCAAGCTTAGAGCAGCTAGTCAAAAAATGAATCTTTGTTGATGGCTCATGTCACAGACAGGGGAGACAGCAGGGGCTCATGATAGGGGAGACAGTAGGTGGTAGGTATAGAGTGAAGAGGTTTAGACAGAGGTAGTGATGGTCTCTTATGGGCAGTACGAGATCTGTTGAGAGCCTCTAGTCCAGAGACGAAGATGACAATGATGATGGAAATCATATGATGACTAAAATGATGTAATAATGTTGGTGATGATGGAGATAATCATGATGATGGTGAACATGGTAATGATTGAAATGATCCAATAGTGTTAGAGATGATGGAGATGATGATTACCATAGTGGTAACAAAAATTATGATATTGGTGATGGTAAGAGATGATGGTTGTGATGATGATGGTAATGATTATGACAATGATAGCAACAATACAAAAAAAGGAATAGTGCTAAATACTAATAAAGCACAAACAAGGTACCAGACCCTTTTTGAGAACTGTAAGTATATATATGCATTTCCTCATTTAATTCTATGAGATAAATAATGCCAAGGTTAGATATTTTATATGTGTTTTTTCCTCAATGTACAAGACAAATCCATTCTGCCATTATTTTCCCTTCTCACAGATAAGTAAATTAGTGTGTACAGAGTCAGCACTAGATAATGGCAGGTTGGGTGCCAAGATGCATGCAAAGAGCATGCTATACTGCTTCCCAGAAGAGAGCAAGAAATGGGGTGTGGGCTCTGTGCCTGAAGCTCCATGGAGGAAGTATAAGTGTGGGTAGTTAATAAAGCACTGCAACATTAAGCAGACACATCTTTATTAGGGTGTGTTGCCAGTATGCAAAGGAATGGGACTCTGACCCGAGCATTGTAGAGGGCCCCCTGGAAGATGTGCCATTTGATCAATCAGAAGTTGTAAGGAGATGTGGGGGGTAACCACCCAAGTTAAGAAATCAATAAAGCAGGGACCTGAAAATGCCAGGTGAGTCAAATGGTCCCCAAGAATATGGGGAAATAATGAGACAAGACAAACCTTCCCAGTGCTCCCAGGACGTGATAAGATGGTGGCAGCTAGAAACCACTGCCAGTGTCTTTCTGTTTCTGCCATAACTATCGCCATTCCCATTTTCCACTCACTCTTGGTTTATCTCATTTTGAAATATTTTATGGGAATATTTTGTTTCATTTTATTAATATATATTAGTCATACATAAGAGGTTTATTATGACATTTTCATATACATAAATAGTATTTGTCCCCTCATGATTAGTATTAAATATGAATAGTATTACCCTCTCATGTTCCCCTTTCATGATTCTTGTTTTAGTTTCTTTTCTGCTATGATTAAAAACCTATAAAAGCAATGTAAAAGATAAATTGTTTAGTTGTTTCTCAATTCCAGGTTACAGTTCCTCTCTGTGAAGAAATCAAGGTGGCAGGAATTTTAAGCAGCTAGCCACACTACATTCCAGTCAAGAGCAATGAGTTAATGCATTGTGCCAGCTCTGCTCATGATTTTCCCTCTTACACTGTCCAGGACCCTCTGCCTAGAGTCTGATGCCACCTGCAGTGGGCAAGTCTTCCCTTCAACTAATATAACCAAAATAATCCTGGAAAACATCCCAGACATCCTTCTCCCAGTTGACTCTGGGTTTTGTCAAATTGGCAGTTATCACTAACAATCTCTCTTTGCTCCCCTAGCAGCCACCAACTGCGCAAATCTTTAGGGCCTTGTGAGCACCTCCCTCATGACAGTATTAGAGAGAAAAAATATTCTAGTCTGAACCTTGGCAAAAGTGCAGGGAAGGAAATACCTACCCCTAGGTTACCAGAAGTCAAAGTTAAGAAACTGCAGAAAAGTTGGATATCACCCATAATCCGTCTGGGCAGAAAAATCCTTGGTCAACATTAACTTTCTCCTTTTCTCAATATTTACTTTGTGCATACTTTTTAATAACATAATCCTGATCACAGTGTAATTTTTAAGTTCACACTTTCCCTACTTGCCATTTTAATGAAGATTCCTCCTCATGATATTGCAGTTTTGTGCAAATAGTTTTGATGTCTGCCTAAGTTTATTATTTGAGCTTGTGGGTGTACTAGAGTTCCTTTCTTATTATTTTTGGACATTTGTTTGTCAGATTTGGGAGCCTGTAAATAAGGTTTGGGTGCCAATCCTCATGGATGAAGATTCTGCTGCATTTTGAATTCTAACATTGGGACACAATCCCAGAAATGGATTATTGACTCCAGGAACTGGAGCGCTTGATAATACATTTGCTTCATAAAGCTAAATTGCTCCAAGATGGACTGAGGGCTGACGAGCTAAAGTAGGTTGCCTTTGAAGAAGGAAATTAGACAACTGTGGAGAAAAAGACACAGGTACTAGCAATAGACAGAGCCTTGCCTGACCTCGCTTCCACCTCCTTGTCCTGAAACCTGTTTCCGTTTCTGCAGTATGGGCCTCTGGAACTAGATTCTTTGTTGTAGCAGCTGACCTGTGCACAGGATGCTCACCAGGGTCCCTAGATATTAGCAGCTCCATAAGTGTAAAGAGCAAATATGTCCTCAGATTTTGCCAGAAGTCTCCTGGAATTGAAAGCCAACCCAGCTGAGAACCACAGCTGCAACACTGAACCACATCAATGTACACTGCAGACACTTTGGGGGCAAAGGTATGCGGGTATTGTGTTCACGGTGCTCAGTAACCAGAAGATGTTTGTACTGTTCCTAAAAACAAAAACAAACAAACAAAAACAAAAAACAGTGGGGCAACACTTTATCTGGAACTGGGAGGACTGAGAGAGGAAACCTGGAGCCATTCCCAGCTCTACGTGTCTTGGTTGTTTGGATGGATGGATGAATGGATGGATGGATGGATGGATGGATGGGATGGATGGATGGACGGTTGGCTGGATGGTTAGCTGGCTGGCTGCCTAGCTGGCTGGCTGGCTGGCTGGCTGGTTGGTTGGTTGGTTGGTTGGTTGGCTGGTTGGTTGGTTAGCTGGTTGGCTGGCTGGCTGGCTGGCTGGCTAGCTAATTGGTTGGTTGGCTGGCTGGCTTGTTGGATGAGGATCTGGATGTCTCTGTCTTTCTCCAGATATTTAGAAAGAAAAACAACCAAAATCTAGGCAACATGGGCCAGTAGGTAGCTCAGTTGGTAAAGTGCTTGCCACATACACATGAAGACTTGGGTTTGATCTCCCAAAACCCACAATTAGAAAAAAGAAAGAGAAGGGAAAATGCTCAGGGGCAGCACCTGCAAGCACATCTCTAGGACTCACTGGCAAGCCAGTGCACTCCAGCCGCTGGGCTCCAGGTTCAGCGAGACACTCTGCCTCAAAAAAGAAGGTGATAAGGTGGAGTGACTGAAGAAGACATCCAATGTGGACTACCTCTGTGCCCATATATATACATATATATACATACACACACATGTTAGTCACTGGGGAACCCACTGCTCTTGTCAAGCCGCCCCCCTCAAACCTGCCAGCTTCAAGTTCCTGGACTTGATTCACTGATTCACTGGACACTCATCTCTACAGGACTCATCCAGCTATTTTTGAGAGTCCACCTGGGGACATCTCCCATGGAGCCACTGCTGCTTCTTGCCTTGCCGTGACTCAGTGTGAAGCTGCCCACAGTCAGGAACCTTGCTGCTCCATGGACCTGCAAAAAATCCAGACCTTGTTCCTACCTGCAGTCAAGGTCACATGAGGATGATCAGAGCTTTACCCCAAAGCTACAACTGCAGTAAGCCCCACTGTGCAACACACTGAAGGCTGTAATCAATTGATGCCTGTGAGAATTTGAACTCCTGGTGATCTCTGGAGGCCACCTCTGAGTGGTAGTAATCTGTGTGGTGGAGTGTTCACGCTCACATCTTCACAACTCACGCTCAGTTGTGTGACTGCATGATTCGGGTTAGATGGATTTATAAGATGGTTATTCTGTGAGGACCCATTACTTCAGTATTACATATGCAAGGTTCTCAGCACACAGGAAGTCCTTAGATAGGTGTTTGGTTTGCTTGTTTATTTGTTTGTTTGTTTGTTTTTATTTCTATGATGGTCCAAATCTGAGCTCAAGCCCTGGTGATTCCAGAGACCCAGCATTCCCCCTTTTCTGGGTGCTTTTCAGTGCAGTGGACTACCTTTTCTGTTCCTCACAATCGCCTGAAGACTTCCTGCCCATATGACTTTCAGAGAGAACTTCCATCCTGGCTGCCTCTTTTTCTTTCTTTTGTTTCTCCCAGCTTTCTCCCAGGGAAGGGAGAAAGGATATACCTGCTCTGGGCAAGGCACTTAGTCAACAACAGTTTTGTTTCATCACAGATGTAGTCACTGAGGTTTCCAAGATCAAAGTGCAGCCTTGGGGGCTGCTTTCAGCCACTGACATGATGCCCTGTTGTTTTCTTAACATGGCAATAAGCAGAAAGGCAAAAGAATGGGTATTCTGAATCCAAACCCAGAGAGGATTTCTCTTTCTTGTTGTTCAGTTTTATCAGGGACCTCAGTTGACTGGGTGCCCTCACTAGGAAGATCTTCCTTACTTAGTCCACTGATTTAAATGCCAATCCTGCCAGGAAATGTCCACACAGACACACTCAAATATACTTTGCCAGCTATCGCGGCCCCTAATCCAGTCAAGCTGACATCTAAATTAGCCACTGCCCCTGCTGCTCAGCCCCTTGCACCCGCTGACCAGGTAGGTAGTAAGCCTGAGGACTGTCCTCCACTGCCTCCCATCAGAAGTGACAGAGCTCCAACTCTTATATTGAGAAGGATGGTGGAGC
Source organism: Psammomys obesus (assembly GCF_907164565.1). NCBI lineage: Eukaryota > Metazoa > Chordata > Mammalia > Rodentia > Muridae > Psammomys > Psammomys obesus. The sequence continues at coordinate 892,465 of NW_026596091.1, read as the reverse complement.
TGCATCTCCCCTGAGTGGGAGGGATTTGAGGACCTTATGCCCTTCTAATGGAGTGGACTATATTTTGTCCATCACCGTTTATGGTGGTGACTCCTCTTCTAGGTAAATCAGGAACCTAAGGTAGAGCTTTAAATCCTTGGAGGAACAAGTCCTGCTCCTCACTTGGTTCATGTTCTTGGGTTTTGAGCTCAAGGAAAGTGTAACATTGAGAGGTTAAGCAGGATAATAGAAACAAGCAAGCTCTGAGACCTGGGTTCAGCCAACAATTCAGTAGGGGATGGAAGAGGCTAGCATATTGTATTGGTATCTGGGAGGGTAGTAGGGCTGGGGGCAGGCTTGCTGGCTCACATATGTAATCTCAGCACTTGGGAGGGACAGAGGGAGGGAAAAGGAGAGAGAGGGAAGGAGGAAAAGAAGGAAGAAGAAAGGAGGGAAGGAAGGAACGAAGGAAGGAATGAAGGAAGGGAAAAAAGGAGGAAGGAAAGGAGCTAGAAAGCTAGGAATCCAGGCACAGTGGCTCACATCTGAGCATCTAATCTTAGCACTAAAGAGGGAAGGTTGAAAGGAGGGAGGAAAGGAGAGAAGGGGAGAGAGAGAGAAGGAGCCAGGGATCCAAGCATGGTAGCTCATGTTGGCACTTTGGAGGGAGGCTGAGGCAGGAGGATCCCCACAAGTCCTATCAAGCCTGGGCTACATAGTGAGCTCAGGGTTAGCCTAAGCTGCAAAGTAAGACTGTATGTCAAAAGACGAAGGAAGGATGGGAGGAAAAAGTGATTAAAAATAAAACATTTGGCTAATATGAGTGTAGTCTGCAGGCACAGCACTTGCTAGGCAGGCCAACAGACGGATTCTAATAAAAGGTGTGCATAAATGCATGTGTGAGTGCGTGCATGCGTGTGTGTGTACATGTGTGTGTGTGTGTATGTGTGTGTACACGCATGTGTGCGTGCACGCACATGCCGTGCCTCATGTGTTGGTTACTGACAGAGACCAGAAGAGGGCATCAGATATTCTTGAGCTGTCCCGTCCTCCTCTCCAGGTCTTACTAACTCCCCCTTCTTTCATAAGATTCCCTGCACTCTGCCCAAAGTTTGGTTATGAGTCTCAGCATCAGCTTTGATACACTGCTGGGTAGAGTCTTTCAGGGGCCCTCTATGGTAGGCTCCTGTCCTGTTTCTTGTTTTCTCCTACTTCCAGTCTCCATCAATGTCCATCCCATTTGTCTTTCTAAGTGAGGACTGATCATCACAAACCTCTCCTTGATACTTGTTATTCATTTAAGAATAAAGCAGAACCAGAATTGAGCTGTCTTCATCAGATTTATTTTCTATTTGTGGCAAATGATGCTCATAGGCTATTTATGAAAGTGACATAATTTTCCTCAGTACATGTATGTATTTAAATAAAACAAAATGAGTGCATTTAAATTAAGCAAATAGCAGCAAAGACTGTGCTCACTTGGGCATGGCAACATTAGTGAAGGATGGAACTGTGGTCTTGGCCAGGAAAAAAGATGGCTTCTGAGCTCAGTGGCTTGAGAAAGAAGTCTGATTTGAGGGTAGAGAGATGGCTTACCAGGAAAGAGTTCATACTGCTCTTGCAGAGGACTGGAGTTCAGCTCCCAGCACCCACATCAGATAGTTCACAACCACCTGGAACTTCAGTCCCAGGGGATCTGATGGCCTTTTCTGCCCTGGTGGATACCACCTTCATACAGATACATACTCAAACACACATATATACCCATAATTAAAAGTAAAAATTAATTTTTATTTCCCTCTGAGACAGGAGGGAAAAAAACCAGCATGCTTCTCAGGTTTGCTAGTGCTGAGAAGGGTGAAAGAGACCCCTGGGCTCAAGGAATGGGTGGCTAAGTGCATGGATTCTGGAGTCAGAGTCCCAGGTTCAAATCCCAGCTCTCCTCCTCTTACATGTTTAGAGCTATGTAACTTTGAGAAAGAGTGGAACCTCTTTGGGTTTCCATGTCTTCATCTGTAAACAGACTTATAAAAGTACTGTATGAAGCCAGGCACAGTGGCTCATGCCTGTAATCCCAGCACTCGGGGAGGCAGAGGCAGGTAGATCTGAGTTTGAGGCTAGCCTGATTTATAAAGCAAGTCCTGGACAGCTAAGGCTACACAAAGAAACCCTGTCTCGAAAAAGCAAAAGAAAAAAAAAGTATGAGGTACTGGAGAGATGCCTCAGAGGACCTGGGTTCAGTTCCGAGGACCAATGTCAGGGGATTCCCAACCACCTGTAATTCCAGCTCCAGGGTATCCAGCACTCTCTGCCTCTGTGGGTACCTGTATAAATGTAGTGCACATGAATTTATGTATGCACATGGACCATGGTGACAAAATGCACAAAAATAAACTTAAAGGACCCTTAGCTCAGTTTCTGAACTGTCAATCTGTGGTCACTTGGCTCCATTTTTGTTTGGACCTTTGGTGAGGCAGAGCATACTGGCAGGGAGTGTGTAAGAGAGTAAAATGACTCCACTCAAAGACTGGCACAAAAATAGACCTCTCAAAGGTATATACCCAATAACTAACTTCCTCCCACTAGAGCCCATCCGATGTTTCCACACCACCTCCCAACAGCCCACAAGCCATGAACCCATCAATAGATTAACCTCTCAAGCTCTAAGCACTCCCAAAGGTCCTGCTGTGAAAACTGTGAAGGGCCAGGCCTTCAACACATAGCCTCTGGGATACACATTAAATCTAAGCTACTTTCTAAATATGGATGAAAGCATTCAAACTGTTGCTGACACCCAGAAACACCACGTAAGAGTGAGCTATTGTTGGAGGAGAGGCTAGCAATGAAATATGGAGTTCTAAGCTCACCCCTGTGAGATACACTAGGAAAGGTCAGAGTGCTAATTAAGATGGGCAGGATGACACTAGCATGGCTTTCTAGAGGAGTTGGCATCAGCCATACAGTGGAGACGGTAGGGGACTCTATGAGTCAAAGAGGCAGTTAACAGGAACAGAGTCCAAAGGACTTCCTGTGTCTTCTTAGAAACTGGCTCTCTAGGGATGAGGATGGAATGATGGAATGCCTAACATGTGCATAGAAGCCTGGGCTTCATCCTCAACACCACATAGTCAGTGTGTGATAACTCATACCTACCCAGCCCTCAGGAGGGCTGGAGGCCAGATCAGAAGTTCAAGTTATCCTCAGCTACATAGTAACTTTGAAGCTATCCTGTGCTATACAACAGGGGAGGGGAAGCAATTGGAGTTCAAGAAAAGCAGGACCCTGGGTGATTCTTTGCTATCTATGCTTCACATGCCCAATGAATGTTTTTCTTCTCTGCTTGATGTGGGACTGTTTCAGTGGCTGAGGAAACCAGGGTCCAGAGTTTCTGCAAAGATCTTCAGGTTGGGTTCTGTATATGGAGGTTCTGAAATCTTGCTTCTGTCCACAGGTGACCTGGTGTCCCGGGCGATGCACCATCTACAGCCCCTCAATGCCAAACACCACGGCAATGGCACACCCCTGCACCACAAGCAGGCAGCGCTCTACTGGGAGCCAGAGGCCCTCTATACTCTCTGCTATTTCATGCACTGCCCGCAAATGGAATGGGAGAATCCCAACGTGGAACCCTCCAAGGTCAGCCTTCAGGTGGAAAGGTATGTCTTGCCTGGATTCCGAGGCTCTCAGAACAGCTTGTGGCTCACCATAGTCTTGTAATGGACTGGCATTGCCCTGTGAGATGAGGAGAGATGGGGTGGGAAGGAGGGAAGGAGAGAGAATTGCTGTCTCTACCCCATAGCACAATGGAGGGGAACCTCATTCCCTGCGGAGACATCTTAAAGCCTGGTGAGATTCTGGAAATACCTTTATATGTGGCTAGTCCTATACAGGATAAAACTGGCCTGGGTCATAGGAGTGTACCTGCATATCTCCAAGGAGCAGGAACCTCTGGAGTGCAGTCTGGCTTGTGAAGATAGTTTGGGGATGCCACATCCCTGGATGTCTCTATATTTCTTTCTTCATGGCTACCTTGGAGCCCTGGGTGGGCTAGAGCAGCTGCCTAACCGGAAGAAGGTCTCAGGTGGAATGGACACTAGGTTGTCCTGGGATAAGGCACTTAGCTGTCCCTGTGGCTCAGAATCCTTGTGGGAAGAGAAGAATGGGAAGGGTGCTGAGCTATGCTCCTCCATCCCTGCTTGCCTCAGCCTCCCTTCTACACACCAGAGAGCTGAATTACACGTCCCAGGATTCCTCAAATCTTTAAATCACAGGATCTTCTAGGGGAATCTCACCTCAGAGTTCTGGGATTAGAAACAGCTTTCAGAACAGGCTACCTAGAAGTGTCCCTTCCCTTACTTCCTCTCATGTGTCTTTTCTCCAGGCAAATGAATCAGGCCTTACCCTGACACAGGCCTTCCTTGGTTTAAGTACATTGGAAATTACCCCCATTCCTACAGAGAAGCACCTAGGAGAACAGGCACTGAGTTATATACTGCCTGGGCTCAAACTCAGGCACTTCTGACTAAAAACCGAGTCCTTGGGGAAATGCCTTCACATCCTTGCCTTGGTTTCTTCATCTACAGAATGCGATATAAAAAGTAAATTCTTCACAGTGCTATTGGAAACTTAAGTGATTTGAACAGTGCCTAGCACACCCAAGTATCCAATTAATGCTCCCTTTTACTACTGTCTATTACTGTTATAGTTTATCACTCACAGATAGCTGAATGACTCTGTTGTTACCATAATAGCTTGTGCCTCGATGGGCTCCCTTAAGACCCACCGACTTCTCAGCTTTCTGTTAAAACAAGTTAGTATCAGTATCCAGTCATCTGAAGCTAATTGATCAGGAGTCACCTAGGCCAGATCACTTTCCAGACCAGATCAGTGGACACCCTAAGCCAAATTTCCATATGCAGACATGTTCCACTGAACTGAAATGGCCATGGTCCCTGAACAAAATCTAACCTCAGCCAGACACACCAGTACCTTGGTTTCTTTGACTATAAGTCCTCAGAGTTGAGGGAATAGGGGCCATTGGCTGCAGCCTAAGAGGTGAAAGGGTTTTCAGAGCCCAACAGTAATGAGATTCCTTGACTTACCTCCCTTATGTCACTGTTCATGGCTGCCTCTCTATAGATGATGCTTCTACACGCTTGGCCAAACATCGCCTCCTCTGAGTCAGAATCTTCTATTACCACCCTGCTTCCCCTTCACGTTCCCATTGTCTAGTCTCACTCTCTCAAGTGAGTTCTTCTTGTGACCCCTTGTTCTTTCCTGCCTAGCATGTTAACTAACCTGTGATTCCACACATATTCCTATTCTTGTGCAATGCCTGTGAGCTTCATGAAAGTGGACTAAACACGTATTTGGCCCATGATGCCACAGCCATTGCCAGGATCGTACTAGGTGCACAGTGAGAAGCCAACAGGCACTGAGAAAGTGAAGGCATGGAATGATCCAATCCCAGCTGTCTATAGAACATGCCCCTCAGGAACACTGACATCATCATAGACCTGAAGTCATCATAACCCCAAATCTGCTGCTCTTCCTGTCTCCTTAGTCTCTGATAAAGGCACTAAAACTGGCTTTAGAAAACTAAGATTCTGGTACCTGCTTTTGGATCCAACTGGCCAGCATGTTGCATTGTGACTTTTCCTAGAGAGATGAACAAACATCTATTCACACATGATACATAGGGCACCAAACAATAGACCAAGAAATGATTCCTCAGGAATCTAGCTTAATGTAACAGTGAGTTTAGTCACACACACTATATCTCTATCTCTATATCTAGATATTTGGGGAGGGGTGTAGCCTTATGGTCTCTCCTCTAAACAACCCTGTTAACTACCTATAGATCCCGGGGAGAAACAAGACCTTGTGAGCCCTTCCTACACTCATGTTAGGAAGTTAATGGGCCCAATCTTCTTCAGGTCTCCCTAGGGTTATCATAGATACTAATGGCTTAATTGAGCAATGGCCATGTTACACCATAAGATGCGATCAATAGCACATATCTTATCAGCATGTGTGACATCTCATCTCTCTGTTCCCTTCTCCCTGCTGCTGTGGCCCCTTTCTCTCTCACGCTGATTATTGAAGCTGGTTTCTCAATGGCCTGCATGCAAATGAGGTTTAATATCCTCTGGCCATTCCCATCCTCCTCACAGTTATCATATCTAAACTTCAAAGACCTAACTTGCATCCTGTTGCATGACCCTGGCATTACAATTGTGTGGTTCCTAGATCCACTGTGTTTATCAACAGCGATTTTCCCTTCTTGAGTCTATTTCTGGATTCAGAGAGCGGTTGGAGCAGTTGGAAGTCTAAAAACACCCACTAAGGGATCCAGAACATACTTGAAAGAGATATGAGATACATGCCATGGATTTCCTCAAAGCCGTTTATCTCAGTCTTTCCATTCCTCCTTGGTTGGCTTTTCAAAAACTGAAGCAGATGTTAACATTTTTTTTTAAATCCTGATTGCTTTTGTCTTCTGGTAATCTCACGCTTGGGGAATCAGGTGGAAGCTAGATAGGCATCCCAGCCTGGGATTGTTTTTGCACAGTTCTGAGAACATGAACAAATGATTTCACTTCTTTGAATCTCCTTTTGTCATCTGTAACATGAGAAAGGATACTGCTTATGAAACATGTACAAGCAGTGAGTTATATACGAGAGCTGCGACACCGAGGGCAATCCTGCCATAAGGGGAATACCCTTCACCACTACTGCTACCAAAAAGAAAGCTGCTATCATACATCTTTTCCTTTTTTTCCTCTAAAATGTTCTTCTCATCCTCATGGAAGCTTCTTTCTATAAGAATAGCCCTCTTCTTGTCCTTTAACACTTTTGAGTTTAGCATTTGAAACCATCATGCAGGGAATTCAGGAGAGAGAAATTCTCAGAATCTTCTCAGTCAGCTTTATACCAACACCTCCAAAAAGAACTTGGGAGATAGAATTCCACTTTGAATCATCTCCTGACCCCTATCAAGTAGTATGTTTTTGGCTCTCTCTTCTGGCAAATTTGGATAGGGCTATGAGGTGTGTGTGTGTGTGTGTGTGTGTGTGTGTGTGTGTGTGTTTTCTACACCATTAGCTCCTTAGGAAAAGGACTGACATAGTTCTTTCCATGCCCTAGGGAATAACTGACTAAAACATGGGTTCTTTTATGTCTCATATGGTCACTTCTAATCTAAAGAGTCTTTCTTGACTGAAATGCTAAGGCATAGACTACAGGTGCTATTTTCTGTGTCACATGAACATAGTCCTCCAGTTTTTACATTGTTCTGGATGGTCCCGTTCTTCTTTGTGGTGGTGTGAAGATGCTCAGCCTGCATATGAAATTACTGTAGCCTGTATTTTGTCAGGACTTTGGCTGCTATTTCTAGAGCTATTAAGAGTCTGTCAATCATGGCAGGTATATTTCTCTTGTTAAAATTCAGGCAGATTTTGTAAGATTTATAATTAAGCTATTTATTTTCCAAACAACAGTGATTATGTTCAAACACCTTAATATTGAGGTTGAGCTACTTTTTAAAATAGAATCATCTTATGTTGAGGACAAGTCCCCCAAGTCATTATATTTTCTGGAAATATCAGTGATTCCTCGATGTCTTTGGCCATGGATGAATTCACTTGTTTGTTGCCACAATGTGGAAAAACAAAGAGGAGAAATAGGAATGCTTTGTGGCCTTAATTATCTGGTGCTGTGTGGGAGGAACAATGAACAGCTTCAATGGGAAGAGTAAACACAGACGAGATGTCTGCCCCAGTCTTTCCAAGGGTGAGGGATGGAGAAGAATTGATTCCAGGAAGCAATAGCTCTCACCTCTTCTACAAGCAAAATATACAAAAGAATGTGGCAGGATGCCTTCTGAGGGAATCTCAACCACAACTACGATCATCACTCATACATCAACTGCCAAGTGTTTCAGGAAAGCTAATGGTGAAACAGCCTTAACCATGCGAGAGAGTTGACACTTGAAGAAAGAGAGTTCACAAAACAAGCAGAACAGAACCTTAGAAGTTAATATCAAGGAGTTGTATCTTCCTATATCCTCACAGATGTGCCCAGAGGTTTGTTTCCATGGAGATTATAAATCCCATCAAGTTAACCACTAAGATAAACCACTGTAAGGGCTTTTGGAAACTCAGCCACCACACAAATAATTTGTAATGAGGAAAACATGCATGCCAAATTTGAAGTAGTTGATGTTAGGGGTCAAAGTTTTAAAATGTGATATGATTGTAACTAGAACATGGCTGCAACTTGTTTTATCTGACCAGGGTAAAAATTATCCCAACCCTAGTAAATGTGAAACTGCAAGTGACAGTTGATGAATGAGCAGTAAACCGACATGGGGCACGTGTTAGTGGTTACTACCCCATGACCAAATCTGGTCCATTGCCTGGTTATGAAAATAAAGTTTTATTAGATCACACTTATTTACTTACATATTATTTATATGTAGCTTTTAAACGATGGCAGATTCAGTTCCTAGTGATAGATATATGAATGTTTGTAAAACTGAAAGTAGTGTTTGGCCCTTTCCAGAAAATAAAAAAATGCTGACCTTAATATGAATTGTAACTATCACTTAAAAACGAAAAAGTTCAGATTGAACTTTTAAATACCACTGTATTCATCATGAGGTAAGGCACATATACTATATGTTCATGAAGCTTTCCCTCTAGGTCCTGTTAAACCCAGTGGTTCTCAACTTTCCTAATGCCGTGATCCTTTAATATAGTTCCTCATGTTGTGGTGATCCCAACCATAAAGTTATTTTTGTTGCTACTTCATGACTGTAATTTTGTTGCCATTTGATGTAATGTAATATAAATATCTGATATGCAGGAAGTCTCATATGTGACCCCTGTGAAAGGGTCATTTGACACCCACCCCAAAGGAATCATGACCCATAAGTTGAGGTCCACAGTGCTGACTTGGCTGGAGTTAATCACGTTGCCCAAGGGCATGCAGCTAAAGCTGGAAGACTTGAACCCTAGGAGTGGACCTCTTTTGTAGGTTCACATGCACTAACCTGTTTTGCTGTTAACAGATGATAGACTGTGGGTGTGGGTGTGAGAGAGAAACATCAGTGTTTTAAAACCTCATCTCGAATCCTTAGAACCTTTCATGATCTTCTTAGGTGTTTACATGTCTTTAAATGAATATACTTTTTAAATAAAATATGATGAGTACCAGAAGAAATTCCACATGCGCCCTGTGACCAATGGCATGCACTGTGACTTCCGACAAAGGTGTTCAGGTTGTTTCATGACACAGCGATGGAACCTGTCATTATCTTTGTCCTGTTTGAGGAGTAACCCCTCAATAACTAAGAATCCTGGATGCTGCCCCAGAGAACTGTGTTTTCAGTGCCTACTGAGGTGGCTCCCAGCTTGGCACTGACTCTGCAGCTCACATGCTGTGTACCCCCAGGCCTGCTTCCTCAGCACTCATCCAGAAATGTCTCCAACTTACTCAGCTGTACACACGTCTTGTGCAGTCACTGACACATACTGTTAGCAATCAGAAGTTCCCGGATGCCTGCCCTCGGGGACCCAGCAGCTGCTCTATGCCATCACCCTCCATCATCACCCTCCTCCAGATGTGCTAGGTAATGCCCATAAAAGGACCCCCTGCAGCTCCAGATCTCTCTCATTTCTCTTGTTCCCTTTCCATTTCTCCCCTCCACTCATTCCCTCTCTGTCTCTCTTCTCCCAGTCTGCCTGTCTGCCTCTATCGCGCCCTCATGTGCCCACTGGGAGACAGTCTTTCACTCTCACACCTCCCCCAATAAACCTCTTACACTGGATCTGTTGCATGGCATAATTTCTTAGTAGCACACCTTGGCACAGGCCTGCCAAAGATACTTCCCCACCCCACCCTGCAGCATGTATCCTAATACACACAGGTGCTAGTCTTTACTCCCCTCTCAACACAATCCAGACTGGTTTCCCTTAGATGCTAGTGATTTCAGTGTATTATGTGGCAGATCCTTCCCAAATTCCTTAGGTTCCCAGTGCCCCAGTCCTCATACAATTACCCTAGGAAGGAGTATATCACCTCTGCCTCTCACCTCACAGATGCAACAAGGTAAATTCAGGGCCCATAGTATATGGGCAAGTCTGAAAAATCCTGAATATGTCAGGACAGAGAGGCGTGTCCTGTCCAGGAGAGGCTCTAGGGGCACAGCAGCACTCTAGGCTGGAGGAAGGTAGAGAGACCCACCGTCATCAGTGAAGAGGAGAAAGGAGGAGCATTGCGCAAAGTGGTGAGACTAGGGCTGTGCCTGAGGGCCCAGGAGCTCCCTGTGTAAAACTTAAGATGCTGCCATGAGAGACTATTATTTAATCAACATCTACTCTGTGCCTGGGATGTACTTTGTAGACAGTGTCCTATAACCCCCACATCCTTGTCTGCAGACAAAAATATTCTTCCTGAGAATCTAAAAAACATCATAGCCCATTCTTTGTATCTCAACACGTTAAAAAAATTGATGGGTCTGGAGAGATGGCTCAGCAGTTAAGAGCACTGTCTGTTCTTCCAGAGGTCCTGAGTTCAGTTCCCAGCAACCACAGCCATGTATAGTGAGGTCTGGTGCCCTCTTCTGGCCTGTAGGTATACATGCAGGCAGAATGCTGTAGACGTAAATAAATTTTTAAAAAATAATGAACAAGAATAATATTTATTTACAAGACATGATAAGATTTTGATCCATGTCTGTTCATGTCTGTTAAACAAGAGAAATATGCTTCAGGCATTCTTTAATTCTAGAATCATAGTACTTAGACTGATAGCCTGGCTTTCACCAGAGTTAGCTGAGTGTTCTTGGACAAGTTACTTAATCACTCTGAGCCTCACTTTCCTGGACACTTCACTTCACTCTCCTGAAGCTTTGTGAATTGATACATTTAAAGCACTTTAAAGGTCTCAGTGCACATTAGAAACAGTGGCCATCATCGCTTGCTGTCTGTGGGGTCTATCACATGGGCTTGGAGCAGGCTAAGGATTTGAATGGCCTGAAACCTTGTTACAAACGTAGATTCTGTTCACTATTCCTGAGCCTGTTAGTCTAACTGGCTCCCAAGTGAAACTGTTGGAGCCTAGATTATCACTAAAACAAGGTGTTACCATTTTTTCCCTTTGTTTTGTCTTTGTTCAAAGATCATACCAACCTCCATTTTTTAAGGGACATGCAGAAAGAAATAAGCTCTTGAATGACTACATCTCCTGGTGATGGGGCTTAGTGTATTATTGGTGCCTGATAACCATCCCAGCGAGTGCTGGCTCCAGCCTCCATTCTCCTTGCCCCAGGAGCCCTCTGCCAAGCCTGCAGCATGCTCAGCTCTGGATCCCCCACAAAAGAATAGCTCCCAGTTTAATGATCACCCCACAGCTTCCCTAAGGTGGTCCAGTGTCTCTGCACAGCTCAAGGCTGGCAAATTAAGGCAGAACTGTGCAAGGGAGAGGCGAGGCAATATTTGACTGGGGCCATCCTTGGGGAGAGCATCCAGGCAAATGGGACTTCACCAGCACCTGGGCTGTTGACATCTGTAGCCTCAGGACTTGTTAAACAACCTTGGCTGGGTTACATAGGACATTTACCTAGGGAGAGAGACAGCTCATGCCCAGGTGACAAGCTGAGAACCAGGCTCAGGCTGAAGGAAGCACCCACCCTGCTAGTGTGTAGTTACACTACTGCCAGCAAGTAGCACACTTGTTTCTCTTCTGGATCTGCTCCACAGGACACCGAGGTAGGCCCTTGGTATCTGATGCCAGCTTCTCCTTGCTTTGTAGCAAAGGAGGAAAATCTTTACTCTTCTTTATTAGTCATTGTGTATGTGTATGTTCATGTGTGTGTGCATGTATGTAGAGGCCAGAGGCCAATTGCAGTGGTCATTCTTCAAGCACCATTGCTCATGTACTAGCCACCTTAATGGCTTATCCACTCATTTTGGTCCTTGGTTTGTTTTAAGATAGGCTCTCTCACTAAGTAGTCTAGAATGTCTTTTGCATGGGTTCTAGAGACTGAGATCATGATCTCATGCTTGCAAAGGTGTCTCCTGAGCTATCTCTCCTGCCCTTGAACCCTTACTCTATAACACAAAGACTCCCAACCTAGAGCTGCCCAGCCCTGTCCAGTAACCCCTCCCCATGGCTGGATGTTTAAATTTAAATGAAAGAGAATCAAACTGAACTAAAGAGTCCATTCTTGGCCATCCTGAGTCTAGCCTCCTTTCAGGTGCTTGGGAGCTCCTATAGCCTCATGGGGAACTGACAGGTCTTGCCATGGACAGCAGGGACCTAAGACATCGCCACCATCACAGACTTTCTGTGAGACTTGATGCAAGCAGCGTTTTAGAACAGCAGCCAGGGATCTCCTCCTTCCCCAGGCACCATGAAAGGCATTATTACAGACCCGGAGCCAGCTACCTGCTGGAATGTGCACCACGTTCCCCACTTTGCTCATCTTACAGCCAAGCTTAGTTTGTATTTTAATTTTTTTAACTAGCATACATAATGATGGGATTCATTATGACATTTTCATATAAGTGAATCACGTGTTCTGCCCATATTCATACATTACCCTCTGTTTTTCTCCCTTTCTGCAGTACCACCTCCCAAATAGACCTCTTCTGCATTTGTGTCATATAGATATATGTGTGTGTATACATATATACACATATATATGTATATGCTTTAGTCCAGTTTCTCCACATGAAGGAAAACATGATATTCGTCTTTCTAAGTCTGGCTTATTTTGTTAACATAATGAGCTCAACTTCTGTCTACTTTCCCACAAATAATTCACAATCTCTTTCTTCTTTATGGCTGAATGAAACTCTGATGTGTATAAACACCACTTTGTTTGTTTGTTTGTTTGTTTGTTTGTTTGTCCATTCACTTAGTCACCTAATTCCAACTCAAGGCTTTTGCGAATGTGAATGTAGTTGTGAAGCAGCTTTGCTCTGTGCTGATTGACAGCCTTTCCGGTTACACACCCAGATGTGATTTGGCTGAGTCATACAGCAGCCCTGTTTCAAGATTTTTAGGAACCTCCATACTGATTCCCATCACTGCTACACCAAATTATACTCCCACCACAAGTGAATGACAGTTCCTCTTACCCCACTTCCTGTCCACCCTCTGTTGTTTGTTTGGCATGATATTTTCACTACAGTCTTTGATTTACATGTATTGAAGGCTATGGATACTGAATATATTTTTCATATACTTGTTACTTATTCGCGTTTCTTTTGAAAACTTTCTGTTCAACTCACTTGCCCATTATTATGTTATTAATTGGATAATTAATTATCTTTATTAATTGGATGGGGATTTTGGTTTCTTATTTTTTATGAAGAGGCTATCTTTTCTTCAATGAATGTTGGTTTTAGATTTGTTCTGTTGCTATGATAAAATACCCCAACAACAACAAAAACAACTTAAGAGAGAGTTTATTTTAGCTTACAGTTGCAGGTTATAGTTCTTATAGCAGGGATATCAAGGCAGCGGGAACTTAAAATAACTGGTTATTCACATCTGCATTCAAGAACAGAGAGAAATGAATGCTTGCTTGCTTGCACTCTACTCAATTTCTCCATTCTTGTACACTTGCAGAGCCCCTACCTAAGGAATGATACCACACACAATGGGCTGTATATTTCAGCATCAATTATCTTAGTTAAAACAATCCCCCACAGGCCAACCTAATATAGACACTCACTTTGTACCTTTGACTGGTATGTTTTATGCAATACCATGCTGTTTTGTTACTATAATATATACTGAAGTTATATTGTGATTCCTTTAGCATTGCTCTCTCTCTCATCAAGACTGCTTAGCTCTTCACATGAATTTTAGAATTTTTTTCTATTTTTTGTGCAAAATATCATTGAATTCTAATGAGTAGCACATTAAACCTGTAGATCACTTTCGATTATATAGAGCTACATTTGTGGGGAGTAGGCAATGTTCCTGTACCCAGAGAATGAACTTGAGTTCTCACACATGCTAGGCAAATGCTCTGATACTGAGCTACACTCTAGCCCTTTTCTTTATAATTTTAACTTGGAAAAATTTTGAGATAATGTTTTACTCTATTGTCCAAGGCAAGCTTTGAATGTGTGATCCTTCTGCCTCAGCCTCCTGAGTAGCTGGATTATAGGACTATGCCTCTGGGCCTAGCTTAGAGCAGAGCTTTTTAAAACAGCCATCACTAGCACCGCCATGCTGTTTCTCCAGAAATTCCCAATATCCCAGCTGCCTTCTAAGTTGCAGTGCATCAGTGAATCTTCACGAGCGTAGTATGAGCCTAGTCTAGTCATCATTCGCTGTGCTATCTCTATCTTGTTGATAAACTTTGGTCTCAGAGAGCTTAATCAGCTTGCCTGTTACACAGCTAGTGAGGACCCAAACTAGGATACAAAGGCTGGAAGCATGAGCCCAGACCACCTCTCCCAGCCCCATACCCTATCTGGGCATGAGGAGTCCTGAGAAGGTCAGAAGCCTGAAAACAATGCACCCCAAGAGTAATCTTGCTTTCAATATTCTTTCCTTTCCTCTTCCCTTTTCCTTCTAGTATTTTCCCTGCCTAAGGCCTCAACAAATAGTACTAATAATAAATGGAACAAGGATTGCCAGATCACTTCATCTAACTTGACTACAGTTTTCAAACCTCAGAAAAGTGTTTTAATTTCTTAAATTCCTATAGAAGTAAACAGAGTCTGCCTCTTAGGTTTTACTGCTAACTGACACATGGTAACCACACATCCTCATAAAACACACACTATGTACTGTTTTGTTCCATGCATGAGCAAATTGAGCTTATTAGCATCACTATCAGCCCAATGTTTGCCATTTCTCTAGAGTGAGGATGCTTAAAAATCCACCATTCATGATTTTGAAGCATAGACAACACTATTATCAGCAACAGGTTTGGGATCAGTAAATGGAAATCCATTCCTCTTTCTCCCTTTAACTCTGCCCAGTCCAACCTCTGCCAACCTCTACTGCTGTGAATTGTGCCTCATAGGGAAGTGATACTGCAACACCATCTGAGCATCTCATGTTTCAGTTTATATTAATTTTTCATTATTTTTACTTATTATGAAGCCTTTTATTTGTTATCCATTTGTCACTCACTCAGTCAGTCTGTGCTCCTTAGAGCCTTCACTGAAGAGCTAGAAGAGCTGTGGAGTGCTAGCTTGTGCCAGGCCTGGGACAGCGCTTGTCGGAATTCTCCCACTTGAACTTCAGGGTCACCCTCTGAGACACTGCAGCTAGTCTTCATGTTTACTAGTGGAGAAGAGAATGGAAAATTCAAGGCCTTGCCCAGCGTCACAGAGCCCTGTTAGTGACCAGCTAGAAACTGAGTGCACAGCTCTGATCCCAGAGGTCAGATTCTCCTGACATCTCCCTGTAGCTCTGATGTTGCAGATTGACCCCCATGCCCGTGTCTGCTACCGCTGCACTGAACTTCTTGCAGACAGGGCTGTATGCTGTCCATCTCTCACTCTTTGTGGTTCTGAATAGGTGAAAGAGTTAGCCCAGCCTAGTACACAACACCAAGGCAGAAAGCGGCTTCCTGCAAGAGTCTCCGAGAGTAGTAACAAGGCCATGGTCTACAGAGTACGATTCTCTGCATCCTTCAGACCCGGTGCCCATATGGCCCCAAGGCAAGATGCTTGGTTTGCCTGGAACTGACAGCTTTTTGCATGCCGTGTTTGGATCCTGGAGAACACAGGAAAAGGGGCAAAAATTTCAAAAAGGACATAAGTACTAATTAGCTCTGAATGCTGCCTAGTGGGCACTGGGAGCTGGCACAGCCTGGTGAGGTTCAGTGGGAAGGACCTGGTACCTAGAAACATCCAGGCCCACAGAATAAATCCTCAAACCCAAGCAACCCTAGAACCATCATGCCCTCCTAAGCCAAATTTCCAATCTCCTCCCCTCCACCCTCAGTTTTTTGAAACATGGTCTCAGGTAGCCCAGGTTAGCTTCAGACTCAGAATGTAGCAGAGGATACTTTGAACTCCTGATTCTCTTGCTCCCATCTCCAATGAGCTGAGGTTAGAGGAGGATGCCACGACACTCAGAAGCAAATCAAGGCCCCGCACATGCTGCAAACACTGTAACACTAAACTACAGCCATGGCCCCAGATGTGCACTCTTCAGCTACAGTGTTGGGGTTCACTGCCTGGGCACAGCTGGTTGTACACTATGGGACAGCAGATCAGCATATCTGCTCATATGCCCAGAAGATGAATACCCAGATTTCACATTCTTCAAAGGCTCACTCCTCCACACTTTTCCAGTTTTTTTTTTTTAATTTAATTAATAATCCAACTCTTGGTCCATCTTGCTTTCCTTATGTGGGACATTATTTTATAACTTAAATATAAACTGAGATACATTCAAATTTTTAGTTCTTTTTGTTTTCTGAAAAGATATATAAGCTCATTTTAAGTATTAGAAAATACAGAAAAATATAAAAAGGGAAACTAAAATTATCTACAACTGTGCTACCCAGAGGTACTCAAAAATTAGTACTTATGACATCATCTCATGGGTTTTTTGTTCTTTAATACAAAAAGTAAGAGTTTTAAAATATTTGTACTGTGTATATAACTTTATATCCTTTTTTTCACTTAATAGTGTCCCATAAGCATTTTTTTTGGTACAACAGAATATTCAAGCACATCATTTTTAATGGCTGTGAAATATTCCATCTTCTGAATGTACTGTAATTTGCCTAATGTTTCCCTAGTTGCTGGTCATTTGGGTTCTTTCCAATTTGTGAATTGCTGTTCTTTGAAAATTACTCACTGCGGCACTACTAAAACATCTATGGAGAGAGAGTGGATATAACAAGAGGAGACTGTTTGGAGGAGAGCAATTGAAAGATAATTCAACTGGCCTCTGAAGGCCAATGTGAGTGAAAAATTGGCTGAGGAGCATAGCCCTTTCCCCAAAATGAGCCTTTCCCAGCCAGTCTCCTACTTCCTTTTTCAAAAAACAAGGTGCTATGGGAAAGGCAACCCTCAGGCCTGCTAGTTTTCTTTCTACAATCACAGAAAGGATCTCTTGGAATGAACATGTTGGACCCCTATAGCTTCTCCCTCGAGGATCACAGTGAAGCTCCTAGCAAGATCAGCTGGGAATGTGTTTCGTGTTTTCATGAACCCCACCTAACCAAAGACGTGAGATTTTTCTGAAAGTGAAACTAGATTGCCTAGGATTCCCAGCCCATCTTACCAGATTGTTTCTAGAAAAAGATCATCTCTGCAGGACCAGAAAGCAAACGTTGGCCTTATTTCTTATGCAAAGGTCATTGTACATATGTTTGGCTTGGTCTTCTTGGTATGTATTTGGTGGTTGTATGTGCTATTTTATAATATGGATTTCAGGTTTTGTGTTCCAAAGCATTTTCCCCCTGTGTATATGAATCTGTCCAGGCAGGCGTCTTCTCAGTCTTTAAAGACTGAGAAATTTGGTCAAAATTCAGAGAGTCAGGTTCTGACATGCCAGGAATTTTGGCCAAGAGGCTAGCAAAAGCAGGTAGCTATTTTCCCAGCCTTCCCTTTTCTCACTGCCAAATTCAAACTGAAAGACTGGAAGGAGCTCTTTTACACTCTTCCGATACACTTTTCTCTATTCCTCTCTGACACCGACACCCCACCCTCATGTGGCTGATTTCCAGACCCAGGGCTTCATGGCGTGGATAAAAACTTTTGGTGAACAGAGAAGGAAGCTAGCTTGGGGTGAATGGAGAAGCTTGGGAATGCTGACATTTTCGTAGGCCTCCAAAGCTCTTTTCTGAGGAACTGCCTCTGCCTCGGAATCCCAGTGTGCTTTATGGGAATGGGTGACTGATACTCTGCAGTTTGCCTTGTGCTCTAGCTCTCCACCTCTAGTGACCTTGGTGGCCACTTATGCCTCAATCAGTAACTACAAACCCTGCTCTAACGAGCATACAGGTATAATCAACGATAATCAGACTTCCCGTCATTGAGGCTTTTTATAAGTCAATATTGATAGACTACACTAACCCCAGGCTTTAAAAACCTAGAGTTCTCCATGAGACTCTTCCCCATATCCTCCCTCTAAGCTGACTGTTAATAAACAGGGTACCAGTCCATACTGAGCCTACTCCAAATGGTTCTCCCTATTCATATATTTTCTTAGTTCAATGTCTCCCAACTTCTTACCCACTCAACTTCACAGAATCCCCTTGAAATGCCCTGTCTTTTTGTAGCTCATTCCCTCTGCTTGTACTTTGAGGATAAACCTTCCCTTCCCATAGGCTCAGCTGGTGCTGACGCCAAAGCACCAGCTTCATCATCTCCGAAGACTGCATGCTCCTGGTTATAAGGCTTCTAGACGTCTTTTCTTGAGCATTTTCACATTAGAGCAGAAACTCACCAAATACAGTAGTTGGTGCCCAAATATATACTTATTTATACATTTTTCCATTTGGTAGATAAGTAGTAAGCAGCTACGGGGTCAAGCAAAACACCTGCCTTCATGGGCTTCAAATCCTATCACAAGAGATGGAAGGGAACAAAGGCATAGAAAACAATATATAATGTACAGAGATAGAGAAATAAAGCCAGTTACTCGAATTAAGAAGGAGCTGTTTAGTAGAATGGCCAAAATGTTTCTCTTCATTTGACCAGGGATCTAAAGAAAGTGAGGCAGCAAGCTAGGGAGGAACTGACCTTGCCAGTCACAGAGAACAAGAGATGCAAAGGCGCATTCTAGGCAAGCTTAAGGGCCAGCCTGGAGGCTAGGAAAGCAGGACAGAGAGAATGGGGAGGGCAATGGAAGCTGTAATCCAAGGTGGGCAAGTCAGGTGTGCAAAGGAGCTTGGGCTCTCTCCTATCTGCTGAAATGCTGAGTGAAGGTTCGTGATAAACTAAACTGAACTAAAACACCCGAGCTGTCAATAGCCTAGAAAACAGTTTTGGAAGAAGATACTGCCTTAGTCTGCCCTTATTACCTAAAACCACAGAAGCCTAGAAAACCCCTCAGCAACTTCACGACCTGCTCCATCATGGGTCTCCCCCTCCCAGGTGTAGCAGAGCCTCAGAGATCATTCCAAGAAGCATCTTGCTTCTGAGGAATAGAGATCCAAGCCTACTATTTCTATTTCACTTCTGCCTTCCATAGGTTCTAATGTCTTGGAGGATGCTGGGGGGGGGGTCACTAGAATTTATTTTGGGCTCTTGGCAGGGTCCTCGGTCTGGCTTTTAAACTAGTTTTTACCCAAGTCTGGTTCTCATTAAGTCCTAATGATGTGAATTTATTCCTTTACTGCAACTGGAAATCAGTCACAACTGGTTGGTTTTATCATTTTCCTTAGACTTTATAAGCCAATCCCATAAAGCATCCCCCAGAGTAAAGTGGGGAACCCACCAGCATTTAAACCAAGCACATTTGCAGGCTTAAGTAACATACTGTGCTGTGTGACTTTTCCTGAGATGTGAAGGGTCATATCAATTCACCCCAGATAAGGCCCCACAGCAGACCAAAGAGCCAATCACACTCAAGTGTTGTCACTTCAAGAGCCAGTGAGTTTATTGGGGTCACGTACAGGAACATGGTGAGAGGTTACTCACACAGCACGGGTTATGCAAAGACATAATGGAAAGGCCTGTGCCAGCATGGAAGACCCACTCCAGCATGGAAGACATTCTTAGGAGCTGCCTCCTTGAGTTCCTTACCAAATGTGCAGGCAGCTCCACTGAAGATGCTCTCCTTACCCTGACAGTTTTTTGTTGGTGATGGTGACAGTTTATTTTGTTTGGTTGTTTGTTTGTTTACTGATTTCACAACACTGAGGAGGAGTCTTGACCTTGAAATTTTGGTAACTTTAGGGACTTTCTGTGTTGGTGTACTTTTATCTACTTTATTTGGATTTCTTATACCTCTGTCTCCCTTCCAACCCCACAGCACTAGGCTAGAAAGAAAGAAGGTTAGAAGGAAAAAGGGACATAGATCTCTTTAGACTTAGTTTCTGCTGGTTAGGTCGTCGGGTCTTTGGGGGCAATACCAACCTCAGTCTTTAGGATATCTAGCAGTCCAGCAAACTGGTAATAGCAAACACAGCAGAAGGATGAACCAGCAACAGCACAGGGCGCAGCCATCTCCCGGCTGCACAAGGCAATTATCAGCTGTGGGTAAACTAAGGCAACCCCATATCCCACATAGACATATTTACATAACATAACTGAGTTTTTAAAGAAACCAAAACTTCTACTACATTTCCGGGCCTCATAATTTTTTTAATTTTTATTTATTTATTTACTTATTGATTTATTTATTTTAGCTTCTTACTTCCTATGCGTTCCTCCTTCCCTCCTGGAGACAGTGATTCAGTCTGGAACATTCATTTAACAATTATTTATTCATCCTAAAGACACTCATGGAAGACCTATTAGATACAGCAGGAGACAGGACAAATCTTCTTCACTTGAAGATGATAGAGTGACTGGTGAGGAGAGATACCGGAATAGGGGATGAGTATCATTGTTAGCCTGACCAGTGCTGATGCTACTGCGAAAGGATTGAAGGATAGAGACCTAACACCTTGCCTCAGTGTGGTTGGGGTGGCAGTACAGACATCAACAAAGCTGAAAAGATGCTCGGTTAAGTGTGTGCCTTGTAAGCACAGAACCTGAGTTTCATCTTCAGAACTCACATTAAAAAATTATGAAAATAATACAGAGGTCTGGTCAAAAATGAGTCTTTGCCAGCAAGGTTGTTCACTGGTTAAGGCCACTTGTTGCTAAGACTAGTGACCTGAATTCTATACCTGGGACCCCACGGTGAGAGGAGAGAACCAATTCCCACAAGTTGTCTACTGACCTTCATATACCTATACTCACTTTCTCTCTCCCTTTCTCTCTCTCACAAATAATAATAATAAATTTAAATGTAATAAAATTTTAATTGAGCTACTTAATTGTTAGGAAGACAAAGGGGCTTGGCAGAAGGGGAACAAATACATAATATATAGTTATATATTTCATGTATATGAAGTTGTGACAGAATAAAAATAATTTTGAAAACTGCAATCATACTCATTTTAGTTAAATAACTGAATTTAATAGTGAATCTTAAACTGAAAGTGCTAAAGATATTTCTTTTACATGCTATAGAATTATGTAAATTATGCCAGATGATAATTGCTTTCTTTGAATTATATGGAAATGCGAATGTGAACGTAATCATTAAGTCTGCAGTTAGCACTTGCTTCCTGTAGCAAGTATGATAAAAGCTCAAGCAACAGTTCTTTCCAGGTGTCTCAGGACAGTTGATAAACATACCTTGAGAATGTTCTAGAGAACATAACATATTCTTTGTCTCTCAAGTTTTCATTTTCATTCTTTTTTTTTTACTTGATAAAGATCTAAAGCAATTTACACGTGGGAAGTGTTTTTTGAACATATAAATACATACAACTACCCTTCTTTGGCCTTTGCAAGAAGAAAATTAAATGTTGTTATTTCACTTGGTTTTTAAGTCATTTTTGCTAATACAGGATGTCTGTGGGTACCCCTTCATTTTTTAGAATTGATGTAAATAGAGAATGGCTTGTTTGCATACCCAGTAATCTCATTTTAGACTTTTTAAAAGATCAGTGCCTGTCAGTACATTCACAGTCTCCAGTCTAGCCTGGAGATTGTTGGATTTGGTCTCTAGCATCTTCTATCCATACCTGGCATCTTTGTGCTTTATGTAACTCCCACAGCAGTGGAGGTTCATGAAACTCACTTGGGCAGACTCAAACAATATCACAACAGACATCTACCATGCAGAAGGCTGCCCATAGTTGGTATTTAGCATTGTCCCGGTGGGTGCTGACCCCAGGCTGTGACTTGCATGTGGACTCTGCTGTAATAATTTAACTGGGATCTAAGTCTCGGGGAGACAGGAGCACTGACAGGGTTTGCTCTTGCCTACCTGAGCCCAACCGATGACCCTTGACCACACACTTGTGGGAGTGTTCTCATACCTGATGCCAGGCCTTCTTCTAGTGCCATCTCTATTGATGGCTTCGGGGACAACCTTGACTCCCCTGCTGGGTTCCCAGGAAGTAGCTGCCCTCCTGTACCAACTGCACGTCGGGTGTGTCAGTGTTTCATGTAGTCTCTCCTTTGGTGGGCAGAGTGCCCAGATCTGGAACAAACTTCACACTCTGTTTCCCACTGCCTTAGCTGGACATTGTATGTCTGGCCATGACATAAGATAAACTATCTCAACCTGAACACCGCAAAGCACTTCAAACTGTCCCAAGCATTGACAGCTAAAATGGATTTTCTTCATTACTGACTCCTATTATACATTCTTACCCAAGCATAAAAACTTCCTCCTTTCGTCTTACAACCCAAATCTCCTTATCATATGTAACCAATGCTTACTAGAACCAGAGCTGAGTGACAGAAAACAGTCAGTAGTTCTCAGTAACTTCATTGCTGAATTCACATTAATAATGTGATAAGTCCAACCACTAAGGTAACTAGAAGCAAATAGAATACTCTCTAGGCCCTTTCTTTCATCCGACAAGAGGACACGGGAAGGACTTAATATTGAAACCCAGTAAGAAATCTTTGCACTAGAGTTCAAGTATATTAGTCTGTTTCACTGGCCAGTAAGTTGTATTTCTATCAGTGTCAATCACTTACAGTTTTGCAAGATATAAAGGATTCTATGTATAAAAAATAAGTCTACTTATATATTTAAAAATAGGATATAGTGCTGAACTTGGGTTTGGGAATGGCTCTAGATGTTGTAGTCCAACTACATCTCCTTCCCAAAGGATTGCCAATCTCCATCCCCCAAAGTCCCAGCTTTCAGAGCTGAGAGTCCTTTTGCTCTGAGGTGCACAGAACAGGCTCTGCTCCAAGGAGCATATACATCTACACCTTATGGCTCATTCAGAGTAGTTAGACATAACTCTGCATGGCCCAAAGCAACCATACCTCAGTAAACACATTCCCGGGGCCAGGCCAACTCAGGACACCTAGTGGCTCATTTCCTGAATTAGCAAGAACTCAGAAGTACTTGCCCATGTGACTTGGAGGTTAGCCCAGTTACTCTGAAGTAGCAGAATGACGCTCCAGAGCTCTCTGGCTCCACAGCCCGCACACTCAGGAACTGCTCTCAGTTTAACCACTGAGCATTTATTAACCACCTGTGTCTGTAAAAGCCCTTCCCTGAGCAGTCAAGAAAGGAGTGAAAAGAAGTGCAGCCAACGATGAAAAAACATGGAGCCCTTCCCTGCTCTTTCTAGAGATGTGGACAGTGAGGGGTTCTCACCCAGGCCTCTAATAGTGTTAGGCCTCACTATTCCAAAAGGGGAGAGTAATTTTTGTTCAGACCCTTGTGCAAACCCAGCTCCTGTGTGTGGAACTGGAGCAGAAAAATAACAGGAACCACCCCACAAATTTATGCCCCAGAGAAATAAGTCAGTAAGCCAGGATACAAGAGGAGAAAGGAGTATGCCTAGAAAAGTGAGGGCATACAAGTAGATTGAAGAGTCACATTTAAACAATTGAAGGTTCAATGTGACACATCCCAGCAATGAACAGAGACTATGTAGTGAGACCAGGAGGCCAGAAGTCCAGCACAGTGAGAAGCTGGTACCAGGAACTGGAGGGAAAGCCTGCTGACAGAGCACATGCATGTAGGGTGGGCTGCATATTGCTACTGTTGTGGCCAAAGGACTTAACAGTAGAACCCTGATCTTGTGGGTGGTGTCTTTGTTAATTGTTTTTTCAGATTCTAGTGTGAGAGTTTGTGGCAACTTTTTATGTTATTAGCACATATTAGTTAAAAATAATAATGGATTCTTTTTATACAAGTATATGGTATACTTTGAGCATGTTCATTATCACCCCATTGTGTCTTGTCTGCCTCCTAGCCCCTGCTGACCTCCTTCCTCTTCCCCTAGTCCCTGTTCTGTGAGTCTGTGGCCATGTTGATTATGTTGTTCAGTGCCCGATATAAATGAAGATGGATGAATGTTACCGTGCCAACAATCACATGTTCCTCTCTCACCTTCATCTCTCCCAACCTCCTTCACATGAGAAAGTGCCTAAAGACTGGGTGCTACATGACACCTGTGTGTCATCCTTTGTAACCATGTCATATTCAGAGCCAGCCCCAGCACCTCAGACACATACCTGCTTTTCTATCTGCACCCCTCCATCCCAGAGGTATGCAACCCTACCCTCCCTGGACCCCCATCCTGAGACACGTGTTATGCTTCCTTGCTTGTGGCACACTTGATGGACTGGCCCCAGAATGCACCCTGCCTGGAAGAGATGAACAGAATTCTCATGGAATAGGCTTAGATCTCCTTGCTCCCTCCCCAGTCCATTCCCCAGAGGAGAAGCTCACTGATGCAGACAGGGTGTGCCTGGAGTCCCAGCCAGTCATGGAGTCCTTTCTGTGTAGGAACGTTGAATTTTGTCACCCTCATCCTATGCCCAGCACTACATAGAGTGAGACACATGTCATCCAAGAAGCAAACCACAAGGACATTTTCTTCCCAGAGATCTATCAATCTGATCAATGGCCAAACAGCTGTTTTGTTGCAGACACAACACTCTTTCTTCCCTTCCACTTCTGGGGTTTTGAAGCCTCTTGGGGCACTTGTCTTTCCTTTCTTCCTCTGCACTCTGTTCAGTGTTTCCTCCTAATGGGAGGTTTTGTCTCACTGTCCTTGGCTGCCTCTTCTGCGGGGCCCTTCATTCTACACGGTGATACCTTTGTTTTTTATCATCAATGCAGTTAGTGTTACAACTTCAGCTCATCTAAGCTGATGACATCTGTTTAGCCACCCATCCTTCATGACTAAGTCAGCTCTGGAGCTAGACTCACAGTGTGAGTTGGTTATAAAAAGAAACATGAAACAGTAATTTAAAGACATGTTGGGCTGGGGAGATATCTGTCAGCAAATGCTCACTATATAAACATGTATTCCCCAGAACCCACATACAGAAGTTAGGCATGCTGGCACAAACTTGTAATTCTAGCACCTGGAAGATAGAAACAGCAGGATCCCTGAGGTTCATTGGTCAGCCAGTCTAGCCTAGTAGGAGAGCAAAAGGCCAACAAGAGACCCTGTCTCGAAAAAAAACTAGATAGATAACATCTGTGGAACAGTACCCATGGTGATGTATGACCTCCACACACATGTGTATATACACACATGGGGAAGATACACAGAGAGAGAGAGAGAAAGAGAGGGGGTCGTCATTTAAAACACAGAAGACTAATGATCAACCAGAAAAATCTCTTCTAGTGTTTTAGCATTGAGATTTTTGTTCACCAAGGCGAAAAGGGGAAATGTACATTACATTCTATTCTTACCATCTCATTTAAACACACAGGCATGCACACAGAGAAGCATATACTCATGTGTGTAAGTAAACTCTTCACATGGATTATCAGAACATGGCCATTCTGGCCCAGGGCTGATAGTCTGAGACCTTTTGGTAACCTGAATCCCATAACCCAGGTAGGAAGTGAGTCTAGGGAAATAAGCACACTATTTTCCGGGTAACCAGGTTACCTAAGTCACGGCCATGACTGGGAAATAAGGACAGCATTTATTACACAAAAATGGGGTTCTGTATATTATGTACAGATTGAGGGTTTATCACTTCTTCCTCCTGAAGTGAGACTTGGGGTACTGTGACCAAGCCTCAGCATGTCCCAGATGAGCAACAGGAGTCCCAGTGCTCAGAGTCCTAGTCAGTGTCGCCTGGGCTTTAGAGAAGCACTGAAAAGATGACTCACCCATGGCTGATGATTTCTGGTCTTTTTGCAATCAAACTCCAGCTCTGCCTAACAGCTGTGCCAGCCTGTGCCCATTAGAGACTCACTAACCTCACACCAGCACAGTCATTTGCAAAACAGGGAGAGCAATCATCATTACCCTCTGCTTATTTCTGTGATTAAATGAAATCATGTACAGGGAGCCAGAGTGCACCAGAAGTGCATCAGAAGCACTCGAGGGGCAGATGGCAGGGACTGGAGAGATGGATCCATGGTAAAGAGCAATCCGTGTATTGATCTGATGGGGACCTGGGTTTGCTTCCTTGCACACATATGGTAGCTCACAATCACTGTAATTCCAGTTAGAGGGGATCCAGTAACCTCTTCCGGGTTTCTGGGTACTAGGCATGCATGTGGTACACATACATACATGCAAGCAAACACATATATATATCCTCTTAAGTGCTAACTACTCATGATTATGACGGTGATGGTGATAGTGGTGGTGATAAGGACAGTGGTAATGATGGTTGGTAATAGTGATGTTAGTGGTAATGAAGATGATGGTGATGATGGTGGTTTGTGATAGTGGTAATGAAAATGATGGTGATGATAGTGATGATGAAGGTGATGGTGGTGGTGGTGATAAAGATTGCGGTGGTGGTAGTGGTGACCATGTTGATGATGATATTGATGATGGTGGTGGTGATAATGATGGTTATAGTAGCAGCAGTATTCATGATCATGAAAAGACAAAGTCAAAGTATAGTAACATGACATTGACTGTATCCTTCTTCTCATTAGCTTAATCTGTCTAAAATTTCCCTGACCCAAAAAGGATCCTGAACTTTCATTGTCCATGAGGCAGCCACCACCTACATGTGGCTACATAAATTGGTTCCTACATCACACCCACATATCACCAGCTTCAAAGCCACACATAGCCAGAGGCTGCCATTTTGGGCAGCAAACATGTGAGCCTCAATAGCACAGAAAATCCCATTGCACAGATTTCTGCTGGAAGCTGCCCCCATGAGTTTTCTGAGTCCATCCCAGTCTTTTTTGTTTCCTTTTCTTTCAAATATTATGCTATTGTTTTAAACATAATTGGAAGAGATGATGCTGTAATCTTTAAACTCTACCTGTGAAGTTCCTGAGGCCTAGAGAAGTAGAGAAGATTCACAATATCACAGCAAGCTGGTAACAGAGCCTAGTCCAAGCCATGCTTCTGATTGCATGCATCCACTTTCCTGTCATAGCAGAAGGGGCTCTGGAATCCACTCCCTCAAGCCAGTGTTTTGACAATGTAGTTCTTATGAGTCAAAGCTAGGATATCCATGTAACCTACCCTTTTTAACTGCTAAGGGCAGGGTGACGACAGCTCATGGGTTTATTGCACAGGAACTAGAATGACATTTTCTTGAAGCTAAGGCCCAGTAGCCAGGATATCAAAGAATACAGAATGACATTCGAAGCTACCCTTGACTTGAATATCTTGTGTGTGTGTGTGTGTGTGTGTGTGTGTGTGTGTGTGTGTGTGTGTGTGTATACATGTATGTGTTATGGGTGCATGTGTGAGGCCAAAAGTTGATGTCAAGTATCTTTCCCCAGTAACTTTCCACTCTGTTTTTTTTTTTTTTTTTTGAGAGATGCTTGCTTACTGAACCTAGAGCTCATGAGCTGATCCAGCTAGACCACCTAGTCATAGGCCCCAGGGTCTTCCTACATTTTCCTCCACAGTCTAGAACTGAAGATATGTACCATCATGCCTGGCTTTTTACTTGGGCTCTAGGGATCAAGCTCAAGTTCCCATGCTTCCCCTAGGAACAGTTTACCTACTGAGTCATCTTCCCAGCTGCTGGCCCCTTTGCCTTTCTGTCCTTCTTGCTTTGGGCTTGTAGAAAAACTAGGGGGTTTGTGGTGTTTTTAAAGTCTTAATTTCAATTTTTAAAATTGTTCATAGCCTTGTCCTTTCTTGATAAACAGGAAGAAACTAAAATCATGGTGACCTAATGGGAAACAAAAGGAAGGTTAAGTCACATAGTATAGGATCTAATCTAAGGGTCACTGAGAATAAATCAGAACATTGTGTCAAACCTATTAATCTCAGCACTTGAGGACAGAGGCAGGAGGGTGAGGGATCCAGGACAACCTGGCCACAGAGTGAAATCCTGTCTCACCTGCCCCATCCCTCATACTACCTGTATGATAAAAAGCTAGATGTAGCTATGAGTGACAGAAAGCCCAAGTACAAAGTTTTTAAACACTTACTTTATTTGCCCTATATAGTCTTGAAATAAGAATCCAGGAGAAGTATGAGCATTTAAACCACTCTCAGAAATACAAACCCTTCTCTCTTGTTGCTCTCCAACAGCATGTCACTTCCACCTCAGGGTCAAGTTTGGCTACTTGTGTGCCAGCTGTCATACCAACATTCTTGCCCACAGGATGGAAGAAGAGCTGATAAAGCCTGGCCTCCTTTAGGGATGTTCCTGGAAGACTCATAAGAACCTTCTACTACTACTCTAACATCAAAATCAAGCATCTAGCTTCAGGGAAACTGAAAAGTGTAATGTTATGCTAGGTAGTGAGAAGCCCAATTAAACCTCATGGGTGTCATTTCTAGAGAAGAAATGGAGGACACACATGGAGGGACACCTAGGAATCTCTTACAATATGAACTGGTTCCCCCACACTTCCTAAACAAAGGGCTATAGTTAGCCCTGGTTCCCATCTTTGGGGCTGTCTTTGCTGGTCATTCAGGGTGTTTCTTCTTCAATCTTTTTGAATCCTCAACTACAGTTCTAACAAAGGAAGAAGTAAAGTCTTGGTACCTTCTTGTTTCAGTTAAGAAGTTTTCTATGCCTTTCCCCAGCATCCCCCGCTACCTCACCTATCTCCACTGTTCTTTTTTCTCAGTCCCTGCTCTCATCACACTAGCATGAGTTTCTCTTACCTACAACAGTGCACAGTGCCTCCGAGCCTTTGCACATGCCATAGCTCCTGTCTAGAAATGGTTTAACACATTATGACTAGCTCACTTTCAGTGATGCTTCCATCCATAGCTTAGCACTGCTGCTTAGAACTCTGTGCCTTTACACAAGTTACACAGTCTCTCTGTGCCTCCTCATTCTCTATAGAATGAAAGCAATAATAGCATGCATTGGAGGTTTTGTCATTACCAAATGAGACAATGAAAGAAAAATATTCGGAAGTATGCCTGGCACATAACAAGCCATAATTAATAGCTAACTTTGCTAAACATTTACTGTGTGCTATACAACCTGGAAAAATTCTCTCAGGTCATCTTTACAACAAATCCTATAGAGTGGCTGAACACTTTTTCAGTTTTACATATGAGGAAAGTGAGTTACAAAGAAGTCATGTGCCCAAGGTTGCACATCATGCAGTAAACTTACCTACCACCACATGAATACCAAGTTTAGTGGGTATGGTGGGCTCCCTTAGTGATCCATGTGCTGCCTCTGGCAAACATTCATTGATTACCTTTTGGGGAGCAGAGGTAGGCCTGAATGACCCCTGGGGGCTTGCCTGGCCATTGCCTCTTGGCCTTGCCCAGCCCTCTCTTAGGCTTCTAGAGCCACCATACCAAGAATGTGAAGCAACAGCCTCTGGTTCCTCCCAGGTGTGTTATTGTGCATGTGTGTGTGCGTGTGTATGTGTGTGTGTGTGTGTGTATGCATGCATGAATATGTATGTATGTATGTATGTATGTATGTATGTATGTATGTATGCATACATACATGTCTGAGGCTGCCATGAGGGGTGCAGTTGAGTAGCACAGAGCTTGTGACTCCTCATTCCTGAAGCTGTGGTTTCTTCTAGGGTCATTTATATTCTAGGCCCCATCATCATCCTACCCTGTAGGCATCAATCATGTTCCCAGCACAGAGGCTTCACACCCTAACATGTCAGGATAGGATATAGCCAGATGCCTGGAGAACAGAAGTACAGGCTGGTTTGCTGGTTCCCTCAGATCTGTTTGGGGGATAGCGGCCTAGGCATCCTGCAGGTCCAAACTACTGCTGGCAAGACTGGAGGCCTCAGCCTTTGAAAGATATCAGAAAAGGGCCTATTTGAGTTGGGTATTAAGAAGCATGGAGTTGATCTCTGTATATAAGACTCAGTTTAGGATCTCAGCATAGACCAATGTCCCTAGATTATGGGGACAGGCTTTCACTGAAATCATAGCATATCATCCTGATAAAGGAGAAAGATTGGCATCATTTAGAGGCTATGTGGATACAGAGATACAGATGTGCATGATATGGTCACATGCCATGGGATGACATCAGCCACAAATAGGGCAAGAAAATAAGTTAACTCCCCCAGATCCTCAGGGGGAGGAGTAGGTGCTAACACCTTCATTGTTGACTGCTAGCCTTCAGAACTACTGAGACCTCTGTATGACCAGTGAATGGGCACAGGCTGTGGCCTGGCATATTCATTGGATCTCCAGGTGACTTGGATGTCTCCAGAGCTAGAGAACTAGATATAATCTACACCCCAGCATGCTAGGAATACAGTGACTTCTTCATTTTGCTCCCATCATGTTCACATATAGAAAGACAGAGACAGTTGAGTGCTTAAATGCTGGAGGGATGGATACAAAGGAAGAGGCTGAAGTTGTGGGACTACCAGGAAATGAGCAATGGAGTCACATCCCTGAGCAGCAGGAACAAGGAGGGTAAGAGTGGGCTGTGGCACATTCAGTTGCTTATGAACAAGAAGGAGACTATTCTTCGCATAGTATTTTTGCTCTGCCCTATACGCTTGTACCTTAGCACTCTATTTACAGTCCTTCAACCTTCCTCAGAATGCTTGACAAGAAGGCCAAGAAGTGGCCCATGGTGGGTCGCACATGCCTCTGGGGACTGTTAGCAGAAGTTAATAATTAGCAAAAGTCACTACATGCCCCTTACTTCCTGCTTCATTGCAGTTGACTTATGTAATCACCATAATTGGAAATGACTTTCATTCTTGTCCTTTGAGCACAGAATGGCTACTTTTCCTTAAAATCATTGCCCCTGCCCCTGATACCTTTGTTTTCTGGTCCTCAAGTGGTGTGTCTGCACACGTAAGATGCTGCAAAGTGGTCATCTACATGAACTTACATCCTGCACCTCCTCTAGACCTCAGACACTCATGTATGATGATTAGGGATTGAGGTAAATTATTTAAAAGGGTAAGTGCACCTGCACACAATTGAATTGCATTGCAGGTGTGTGCTATTCAGAGTCTGCCTAAGAACTAGAGCCAATAGCATGAGGAGAGGATGAACGTACAGATGGGGGGAATTATCAACAGGTCAATAGGTTAAAAAATTGAATAGAA
>NW_026596091.1:859333-861315 GCF_907164565.1 Psammomys obesus | reverse complement strand
GAAGGAAGGAAGGAAGGAAGGAAGGAAGGAAGGAAGGAAGGAAGGAAGGAAGGAAGGAAGGACTGATTTACTGAGTGACAAATTAATAGGTAGATCTATAGATAGAGATAGAAAATAGGTGAATAAGTAGGTAGATAAAGATAGATGGCTGATCTATAGATTAAACTGATCAATAAGTGCATTGGTACATGGATGGATGGAGTAATAGATTAATTGTCAAATTGATAGAGAGGTGATGCATCCGTCAGCCATACACATATTCCTTGGTTCTGTTTCTCTGCAAATGTTGACTGCTATGCCATTCATGTGCACACACACACATACTCATAGAGAAAAACTTAACTATAGGACAGGCCAGCAGACAGAAGACCTGGAAAGAGTTGATGTGGCCAAGTAAAAGGGTTCAGAGGCAGACTCCTTTGCCTCAAGGCCAGCGAGGGCCTTCCATGTCAGGAAAGGCAATAGGCTCACTCAGAGTAAATGGATTTAAATGTTAATTTCAACAACAACAAAAAAAAAATGTTTTTTTGATAACTCTTCAGATAATATTTGGCCAAACACTGAGGTACTATTACCTAGGCAAGTTGGTACATGAAACTCACCATGACAAGTGCTGTTCCAAGGCCAATACTACACATTGCCATGGGCTTAACAGGCTCCTCAGACAATAGGAGGGGTGCCTGGTTAAGAATAAGTACTGCAAGCCTGATAGATTTCAGAGGGTTGTTAGAAGGATAAATGAGAATCCTGGCAAGAGACAGACACTCACACACACACTCACACCCTTCCTTTGGCACAAAAGCAGAAAATGTCAGGTATGTGCTTTCCTTTGAAGCTTGGAGGATTGGAAACTTAAACTCGATAGATATGATGCATCAGCCCAATTCCTTCTATTCCAGCTCCATCCTGGGCCTCAGATACCCTTTGAAGAAGCTCTTGTGTTTGGTGATATTTCCCTGCATGATAACAAAACTCACCTCCCCTGACTTCAGACTTAAGTCATGCTGCTCCCTGATTCTTCAAAATACGGTTCACAGACCAGTGTATCATCCTTCTTGTGATCCCATTAGAAATACAGAATCTCAGACCCTGACCTGGACTCACTGAGAAGGATTCTGCATTTCAGCAAATTCCTAGTCATGTTCACATTTATGTTCAAAAGGTATAGGATGGAAACACTTCCTTTGACTCCTCCCTTTCCTACAAGATCCTCCCTATCGGCAGGCCAGCCACACCTGGCAGAGTAGGACTGTCACCATAGTAACCAGCAGGGCTACCTGTTATTTCTTCCATCTTCCTGGTTTTGGTGCCTAAAGATACAGCAAGATTTTGTGGCCATTGCTATAGAAACCAATTTATGGCCCATGAGTAGCTTTTCCTTCATTCCCTGTATTGCTGGAATTGTGAGCTTCCTAAACCATAGTCAAACACTGAAACTCCTTTCCAGCTTGGCAAAGTCTCAGCAAATAGCAAGGACAAAAAGTCAGGGCCACAGGGCTTAAAGGAGGAATGTTATAGCAACTACAGAGATTTGCTTAAATGTGAAGAGAAGGCATGAGCAGCTCCATGTGGCAAGGCATTTTCCTCCAGCAAGGAGACAGGTGAGGGGTGCTAGAGATGATGCTGATGATGAGGACAATAGACACAGTTACTGAGTTTTTTAATTCACATGCCAGGATGCACACATGATCTCATCCGATCCTTACCGTACACCCTGTGTTCATTTCCTATGGCTGCTCTAAAAACATTGTTGCAGATATGGAGGCTGCAAACAACACAAGAAAACTCTAGGGACTGTTTCTGACATGAACTCAATGCTGGCTCTTACACACACACACACACCCAACTCCAAGGAAGGAGCAGCCTTGCTATGCCACAGAGGAAGACAATGCAGCCAGTCCTGAAAAGACCTGATAAGCTAGGGTCAGATGGAAGGGGAGGAGGACCTCCCCTATCAGTGGACTTACAGAGGGGCAAGGAGG
>NW_026596091.1:837792-859323 GCF_907164565.1 Psammomys obesus | reverse complement strand
GGGAGGGTTTGGGAGGGAATGAGGGAGAGGGCTATGGCTGGGATACAAAGTAAATAAACTGTAATAATATTAAAAAATAAAAATTTTAATTTAAAAAAAAAGAAAGAAAGAAAACTCTAGAGAGGTGAATAAGCAAGCCAAAAACTTGCCATACATCCTTGAGGATGAGTTATCAGATCCCCAGAATACACATTTAAATAACTGGTAGGAAGCCAGGTGTAGGAGCACATACCTTTAATTTCCAGAACTCAAGAAGCAGAGGCAGGTGGGATCTCTGTGAGTTTGAAGCCAGCCTGTTCTTCATAGCAGATCCCAGGCCAGCCTGGGATGCAGAGTAAGAACATGTCTCAAAAATGGGTAGATAGGTAGGTAGGTAGACATACAGACAGACAGATAAAAGATCCAAGTTGGTATGCTGGTTCAGCTGTAATTCTAGTGTGTGGAAGGTGGACAGGAATTTTAAAGCATCCTGGAGAGCTCCTAGCTCAGTGAGAGACCTTGCCTCAATATGTAAGACAGCAATCAAGAAAAAAAAAATGACATGCCCATGCATCTGCACTCCTTTACACACACACACACACACACACACACACACACACACACACACACACACACACATATCACCCCTACATATATATACAAAAAATCCCCCAGAATTATTCCCTTACCATTGTGGAGACCAGATATCCAAAACTACCCCCCCCCATGATAATGCCAAGGTGTATCCTTCTAGAAGCTCTGGAGGAGAGCCCTCTCCTCACCTTCTTTAGCCTCTGGGACTACCTTGACTCATGTCCTTTCCTTGCATGATTCTATAGTCTTTTCTTCATGTGCCCTAGTTCTTCTGGCCTCTTTGCTTCCTTCCTGAAAGCAGCATGTAGGATCTACTTCTTATCTCTTACCATTTGGGACCCTCTTTTCTTCTCAAGATGCTTAATCCAGCCACATGTGCACTACACATTTGTCACGTTGAAATCAAGTTCCAGTAATTAAGAAGCAGGCAGACATCTTTGGGGAATGTTTCTCAGCTAGCTTCTTGGAGCATCTTAATAGGTCTTTGAATATATAAGTGACATTTACAGTTTGTCCAATGTCAGGTCTTGAGTTTTATCATAAAGATGGCTATCTGTAGGTGTGCCTTTGGTTTGGTTCTGTGTTCCCCAAATCCAGATTTGACTCTGTGAGAGAATTCCTTCTTCTAATCATCTAAGCATCCTGGCCCTGTCACTAATGCCTTAATAAGCTTCTTCACATCTTCCCTAGACCATATATCAGACTCTATCTCAGTTCCCAGGTGAATGAATCTTCCAGTAGAATCAATGAATTTTAGAATAAGAGAGAACTAAACAGACCAGTGTTGGCCAACTATGACCAGACATCTGGCTATCAATAGTGTTTTATTGAAATAGCTAACTGCATTCATTTAGTTTTGTAGATGCTTTCTCACCATAGATAATTAGCTGTGGCAGATACCATATGGCCCATGAAGACTAACATATTTTCTATCTGGATATTTACAGAAATGGCTGTCAGCCCACAAATTAAGCTGCTTCATCTGAGCCCACCCCATTTTACAAATGATACTATGGGCTAAAACAGTTATCAGCCAGAGCCAGGCTCATGCAGACCCAGAACTGTCATACAGACCCACCCACAGTCTCCTTCATATCCTGGCCTTCATCTTGTCACCAGATCTCTTCATGGTTTCAGGGAAGCTCTACTTTTGTTTATGTCCTTTATCTCCTCCTTGTATCTCAGCTCTAATGGCCTTCCTGAGCTGACTTGCCAGTTTGCCCCTACAGAGGCCCATCTTCCCTTCCAGAGGCTCTGTTCACACCTCACATATTTTGCCTAAAGTTGCAATGAAAGCCATAGCACGGTTGGATCACCTATTCAATCCAGGATGCTTAGTTCCCAAACCTGATGATTCCAGAACTGCCAGAAGAGCTAGCTTAGAATTCAGATGCCCAGAACTCATTCCAGCCCGGTTGGCCCAAAGCTCAGGAGCCTTTGAAGACACCACTAATTCCTCCATGGGCTCTTTTAGCTTATACTTGACTGCTTCTGAATAAAGTAAGGGGCCAGTGAATCACAGTCCTCTTTAAAAATATCTAAAAAGAGAGTTAGAATGATAGGTAGAATGAAACATTTGTTTTACAAGCATGAACACCTGAATTCAATGCACCAGGATTCATATTTAAGGGGGAAAAAGATCCAGGCATAATGGTACACACTTGTGATCTCAGCCTACCTGGATCAGAGAGCTTCACAGCCCATTAAGAGACCCTACCTCAAAAACAAGATGAATGGTCACAGAGAACACCACCAGTGGTTTTCTTTGGCTCCCACATGAACGCACACACATAGATGCCATATTTTTCCTGAGCATTCTCTACCCCATTTGACTCAAGGCCCTAAATTTCTTTTCCATCACTAACTCTTGTAAGAAAGCACCACAAATAATGTTATTTTGTCCCCATTTGAGCCAACAAGATAAGATCTTTTAAATGAATCCCTGGCAAACTGCTGGACTCAGGTGATAGACGGACATTGGTGTTGATAGAATAGGAACATAGAAAATTCCAGACGAGGAAGAGTTTCTCTGGCTTGAGGTTTATTATTATTATTATTATTATTATTATTATTATTATTATTATTATTATTCCTTGGTAAAGAAGTGACTTAGAAAGTGGCAGGGCCTTGCTTTGGTATTCAGCAAGCACACTTTATGCCCCAGCCTCTAACATGAAAGGCAGCTACACCAGAAACTCCTCCCACCACTAAACAAAGGAGAAGGTTCACCTCTGAGAAACAAGCTAGGGGAGTTCTCTGGGCACCTGGGACTTGTTTCCAGCAGTGACTGAGACACAGGGACTGAAATAAACCGCACTTCCCCTGGAGACAGTGGAATCCAATACAATTTCAAGTCGGGTGTTCATTGAGTGGCTGATTCAGTTTGGGTGATGGAGAGATGGGGAGAATGAGAAAGCCTAAGTAGCAGGCTGATGCCAGCAGAGATTCCCTGAGAGTCTGACATCTAGGTCCCAGGCCCAGAAACTTGCTTTTCTTAGTATCAGACAGTAAGGATTTGTTAAGTCTTAGCCTATTTCATGAAGACATATTAAGGGCTTCCAGCCTGCTAGATACTGTCCTGGGGCAGCATCTGGAGTGGTGAACTGGACAACCCCAGGTCTCTGCCCTTATGGAGTTGACATGCTAATGGGGCATCTGCAGAATGAGTAAAATCCTTCAAAGTGGGAGCTACATGAGAGCAGTCTGTGTGGCACAATTATCAGGAGAAATATTTGGGGACCATAGGATTTGAACTGTGGCAAAGGTTAAGCGGGATGTGGACTTTTGAAGAGATGCGGAGCCTACACACAGGGGAGTGAGCTACATGACAGAAAATGAACATAAAATGCCTTCAAAGATCTCTGACAAGGTCAGCTTCCCTGAAAGCAGCAGGTGCATTGTGGGTAACAGAGTTCATGCTAGGAAGCAAAATGGGAAAATGGTGAGATTACATGGGATAACGGGCACATAGACTGTGTAACCCAGTAACTTAGGTCTGACTCTGAGCTTTGAAAACCTTCTGATCCATGGCTAGAAAGGCCCTGTAATATCGGTAAATGTGGTTTTTCTGACACTAAAGCAGGCAGACTCATAACTAGCTGCCTGATGGCCCTGAACATTTAGACAATCTTGTGAACATGGTTAACTGAGATGAGTGTAGAAGTCTGAGTCATTGCGTATTTTAACATCATATGAGTAGCTTGACTCAGGAAAAACTGGAACCTGGCACCAAAACCTTATGGGAAGCTCGTGGAATCTGTATTTTTTTTTAATTTTTTAACTTTTATTTTCTATTATTAGAATTAAAATCATATGCTTTCATTGGTTTAAAATCTAAATGTATGAATTTGTCACCATGCTGCTCTCAGTGCTGAAGGGTTGAAATTTCAAGAGTCTGGAATCTGTATTTTTGAACAGGAGCTGTAAGATTCTGCTTCCTTAAATCTGTCACCCTAGGTACCCTTGCCTTAATGGCATCTAGACCCTGCCAAGTGGTAGGATATCTTGTAGTTCCTCATAGCACCATTCTTTTTTTCCTTTTTATTTATGTATTTATTACAGTTTATTCCCTTTGTATCCCAGCTGTAGCCCCATCCCTCATCCCCTCCCAATCTCATCCTCCTTCCCTCCTCCCATGCTCCTCCCCAAGTCTACGATAGGGGAGGTCCTCCTCCCCTTCCCTCTGATCCTAGCCTATCAGATCTCATCAGGACTGGTTTCATTGTCTTCCTCTGTGGCCTGGTAAGACTGCTCCCCCCTCAGGGGGAGGTGATCAAAAAGCAAGCCACTGAGTTCATGTCAGAAACAGTCCCTGTTCCCCTTACTAGGGAACCCACTTGGACACTGAGCTGCCATGAGCTACATCTGTACAGGGGTCCTTGGTTGGAGTATCAGTCTCAGAAAAAATCCCTGGGCCCAGATTTTTTTGGTTCTGTTGCTCTCCTTGTGGAGCTCCTGTCCCCTCCAAGTCATTCATCTCCCCCTACTTTCATTAGATTCCCTGCTCTCTGCTCAAAGTTTGGTGATAAGTCTCAGCATCTGCTTCAGTACCCCACTGGGTAGAGTCTTTCAGAGGTCCTCCTACATGGCACCATTCTTAAAGCATGGCACACTTAAATTAGAAGCATGGGGGAGGTGCTTATTCAAATTATGTCCATTTAAAATTTTGATCACATTTATTTACTTACTTATCTATCTATTTCTTTCTTTATTTGGGGGTGCACAGTGCCATCATGTGTATCATGTAGAGGTCAGAAGACAAGTTTCAGGACTTGGTTTTTTCCTTCTACCATGTGGGCCCTCAGGATGAAACTCCAATTATCAGATTTGCCAGCAAGCAACTTTACATTCTCGGTCATTTCTCCCATCCCTTAAATTGTGTCCTTAAACTCTGTGAACTCAGCATCTCTAGAGGCAGGCCAAGGAATCTGCATCTTAACCCACCCGCACCCCCGCCCCACCAGTTGAAGCAGAAGTCAGTCCCTAGGCCAGCATACTGAGCAGCAGGGAATGATTTAAAATGCTGTCTCCCAGGTTCTTCTCCTAATCCAGTAAATCAAAACTTCTGCAAGTAGGGCCAGAAATCTGTGTTTTAACAAGCCACCCAGGGGATTATGGTGTATTTAAGTTTTAAAAAAAAATGTTTAAGGCCCAGTTCCTACTATGCCAATTAAATCCTAAAGTGGGACTCAAGTATTTTCATGCACTCCAAAATACAAGTGTGAGATTAGACTATGCACAATCCCTAGAAGAAACAAAAGTCAGACCCAGATCCACTCGGAAAGGTACGGGTCAGGAAGAGGCATTGCCTCAGTCAATGTT
This sequence comes from Psammomys obesus, assembly GCF_907164565.1. Classification (NCBI taxonomy): domain Eukaryota; kingdom Metazoa; phylum Chordata; class Mammalia; order Rodentia; family Muridae; genus Psammomys; species Psammomys obesus. The sequence continues at coordinate 853,929 of NW_026596091.1, read as the reverse complement.
TACAACAAGCCGCATCAACCACACCGTGCCCATTTTGGCTTCCGTGGTGTCTGGGATGTGTGCAATGTCCCCACATTTGGCCTTGTTGGCTGTTCTGGGCTCCAGCAGTCTTGAATGTGAAGGTTAACTGCATTTGGCTCCCATCCTGCTTTGGAAGGTGTTCTGTGCCTTTCGGTATCCTGGTGTTAGTGCAGAGCAGAGTCTAGAAGGGTGTGGACAAGCCTGGCTGGGATGGCAAGGGAGCTGGAGAGAGTTCCTTGGATCGGGCTGGGATCTGAAGTAATCTGGTGTTCGTTGGCTTCCTTTGGCCCTGGATCCTGCCCAGTGCTTGAAGTGACTCATCTGCACATGCACATGATCCCTGAGAGGGACAGCACTCACAGCAGAGTAACCCTGCATTCTTTGGTGGCCTCAGTAGCCCCTTTCACGGATGAGGAAACCGAGGTCCAGAGATTCTAGAGAGCCTACCCCTGGGTCACCAGTGGCGTCAGGATGTCTCCAAAGGCTCTCGCACTTGGGAATTTCCAGGCAGGGTCTCCAGGGAAACTGGATGGGGCTGAGGGTGGAAATAGGGATGGAGGTGGAATAATGGTCCCCCACCCCAAGAGTCGGAGTGGGTCTGAGCAGCCCTAATTTCCTGGCGGTCCTAATACATCCCCGCCTCCCTCCTCATGCGCAGGCCCTTCCTCGTGCTGCCCCCTCTGATGGAGTGGATCCGAGTGGCCGTGGCGCACGCTGGCCACCGCCGCAGCTTTTCTATGGACAGCGACGATGTGCGCCAAGCTGCCCGGCTGCTGCTGCCCGGCGTGGATTGCGAGCCGCGCCAGCTCAAGTAGGTGGAGGGGAGAATGGGTGGGACGCAACGGAGGGAAGGGCGCTTGGACCCTGGGGGCGGGGACCCTGAGAACGGAACTTAGGGGATACCCCTGGAGCAAGGGTGGGAGGTCTCAAGCTTTGCTTGTGGATCGCAGCCACCAGGGCACAGATACTTCACTCCCCGCCCCTTGCTGGTACCTGGAACCTTTGCTGTGGCTGAGGCTGAGTCTCTGCGGGTTGAAATGGCAGACCGGGTGGAGGGTGGAGAGCTGAACAATAGATCCTTAGAGTGTTGGTCCTTGTGAATTACAGGTTTCGAGGTGTCTTGTTCTTTCTGACCAGTCTCTGTTGGTAATCCTTCAATCTGTGTTCCTGTCCCTCCGTGCCCCGTCCCCTCCTTTCCCCTCTGTCCCCCTTTCTGTGAAATATTGGCGTCCTTACTTTTCTGACCAATCTCTGCAGAGGAAAATCTCTGTCTGGGAGAGCGCCCTCTCTGTCTTCCCTTCAGCAAGCTGGCCAGCGCCTTCATGAAGAGGGCTTGGTTTTTTGTTGTTGTTGTTGTTTTCCTTGTTTGTTTTGTTTGTTTGTTTTAATATAAAACAAAACAAATACACCAGCCAGCTTACTGAGATGAGTCTGACCTGGGCCCAAATACAAATGCACAGACCAAATGATGCGTGAACAGCCACTTTCCTGGCTCCCTCAAGTGTTCCCTGGGTAACTGTATCATTTTCAACTCTCCCACCACCTGATGAGAAACTGTCCTCCCTTGGGAGTACCCACCACAAACTAACATTTTTGCCCTAACAGAATTTGATGGGAATGGCCCAGTTTGGCCCACCAGACTCCCCTGCCCCCTGTTTCCCAGGGCTGTCAGCTGGCTGCAGCTCATTCCCACCACTCCTGCTCAGCATCCTCAGCCTGCTACACTTTGTGGCTTGGGCTCTCCTTGCTGCAGTAGGCTCTGACCTTCTGGACCAAGGAAGTAGGGTGCTCCCTTGTTGCTAACTGAAAAAGTGATCTTTGTCATGCTTTCCAGAGACCTCACAGCCCAAAGGTTACACACCTGGTTCCAGAGTCCCATTGCCTGGGCCAGATGACCAAGTGTGTCTGTCATGCTGACAATCACATGAAGACTCCATCTTGGTATCCTTTTAGGCACATTAAAATCCATGTCAAATAAGTACAGACATTTTTGTCACTCTTCCCTAGACACAGAGCATACTTGCTATCTATATAGTATCTATACTATATCAACTATTATAAATAATCCAGAGAACTTAAAATACTTGTAGATGATATATAGAATTGTATAAATATTGTTTTGTAGAAGAGACATCAGTATCTATGGATTTTTATATTTATTAGGATCTTGGATCCAATCTCCCATGAGTATGGAGGAATACTCAGTGCATAGGATTTCTTTAGCTTACTCAAATAATAAGTGTAATGTTCTGGGGATGTGGCTCATCAGTGAACACTTTTCTAACATAAACAAAGTCCTGGATTCAATCTTAAGCATGTATAGATAAACCAACAGAGAGATAGAATGTAAAGCTTACAGAATATTACTCAATACACAAAAAAAATCCCTAGAAAAAAATCAGTACATGAAAAATAGTACCTATTTTTCTGTCTATGCACATCTCTCTCATTTAATATGATATAAGGCAGGAATTACCATCTCCCTTTTGCAAGTAGCAGCATCAGAATTTTTTTTTCATTCTGACTTCCAGCAAAGGCACCAGGGACCTACCCTGTATCTTATGCTAACCATTCTTGTGGTGTGTACGTAGCCATCTCCACTAACTGTGGGAGGCACATTGATTATCCCATTTTAAAGAAAAGAAGGCTGGGACTCTAAGGGCTTCCAGCATGCATCTGAAGTCACACAGCTGTTGTGAAAGCTGACCTGCCCTGCCCTGCCCTGCTAGCCATTCACCTTAGAATCTGTCAGAGGAACTCAGGGTTCCTGGTTCTGAAGCTGGGCTCCCTTGTCTTAAATGAAAACAGCCTGAATGGGGGTCATATGTTCTAACAAATAGAAGAACATGACATTGGCACTGAAGTGTTAGTTGCATTAGCATATGTAATTGCCTACCAGCTGGCCACTGGCTTCTGGAAGGAGGTGACGTGGAAACCAGGCAAGAAGGATCAGCCTGCTCTAGGATTCCCAGGTTCAGCACTCGTTTGCCATTGATCTTCAGAGTGACTTTGGTCAAAGGCTGCCACAGATGTTCTTCTGTCTCACTTGGCTACAGTCAAGCCTCACCATGGAGATCAGATATTCTAAAGGGATACCACTCCATGTGGCCATAGTCTCCAAGCCCAGGGGTAAATCCATTTATTCTCCTTTAACAAAGAATCAGATCACTTAGACTGAAGAGCCGGGCCTTTTGTTTCCTCCAGTTGTTTGAGAGGTGAGGGAGTCAGGGAGCAATGGAAAGGAGGAAATGAACACTAATGCATCTTGGTTTGTATGTTTTCTTGATGATTCCTTTTGAAACCCTTTAGAAATACAAAGATAAATGCTGTTATTTTCCTGCCGTTTGGTTGAGGCAGGTGTCCAGCTCGGGAGTGAGGGCTGAATTCAAAAACAAAGGCAGCCAGGTATATTCAGATTGTTTGTTAGCTACTAAGCAGCACCTATCACAAGACTGGGGCCATGAGTACCATGAGCTCCTCTTGAGAGCAGCTCGTTGACAGTGGAAGCACTCAAGGGTGAGAAAGTGTTGAGTGTCCAGCTGGTGGTGTACATGCTCACCATTGCTCTTCTGTGGTATTTCTAGAGCCCCGAAGCACCAAGCCCTGCAGATTGCTGTCATCTAGGTCTTCTGCTTTGGCCAGGTGAGCTAGGGAAACTCACTTCCCCCATCCTCCGCAAAAATGGCTGACCATGGCAGAGGGCCAGGGCTGAAGTTAACAGTTCACACCTTCAGCTTTCAACCCTTCTCAGGTCTCCAGGGCACCTTGTTAGGCTGACATGTTTTATGATTTGCCTGATGTGGCCAAATGGGCTTCAAAGTGAAAGTTGTACCACAAGAATATTGGTCTTGAAATGCAGCCCTGTAGTGACAGCTGAAGTACAGGTTTGTGGATGGTGTGTGGTGCTGGTGCCTGTAGGGCCCAAACTGAAGAGCACTGGTTGAAAAGAGGATCATCCAGATGCAGAAAATTTCAGCCCTTGGTCTCAGAGGAATGGAAAATAGTCATGTCTCAGAGTCTGTAGGGCAGGGGACAGGGTTCAGGACCCCCACAACCAAACCCTGTGAACACTCAAGCCCTCTATAAAATGGCATAATATTTGTGACTACCTGTTCATAATCCCCTGTATACTTTCAATCATCTCTAGCTGATTTGCATTTTATCAGATATGCAAATGCTTGCCATACTATACTGTGTAGAAAATATATACACTGTGTGGTTTTTTTATGAACATCTTCGGCTCTTGGTTGGCCAGCTCCTCAGATCCTATTCTGAGCTTAGAGGAGTCAGGATCCTCAGAATTTTCCTAACAGTGGGAAAATGCAGACATTAAGCAGTAACAAGCAACTGAGCAAGGAGATGCCAGGTAGAGTCAAGAAAGTAGAGCTGGGCATGGGGAAGAGATGAATTGACGTGAGAGAGGTATATAAAGGAAGCTCCTGATTTAAGAGACACAGCTCTCAGGGCATGGGGCTCGTGGAGAGCCCTGAAGTGGCATGGATCTAGAACTGTATTCCCACAGTCTAGCTCCCTAAACCATCCCCTTATAGATTTCTAAATCCCCACCATGGACCTCCTGCTTTCTTCTTGGAAGGTCTCCGGCAGAGACCAAGCACCTGGGCCTTTACTGGCTCTGTGGGGCCTGGAACACGCCCTGCCTTGGCAGTTGTGCTCTCTTTCCCCTTGAGCACCCTTGTCTGTCTCTGCCTGAGGAAGCTTCTCATCTCTCCACAGATTCATGGCTGGGAGCCATGGACCTGCAGCATTGGCAGGCCAGTCACTTCTTCACCTCCAGTAAAAGAAATCAGATTTCACACTGCTGGCCACAGTGACCCAGTTGGAGCCACTGCCTCCCAAATGCTGATGCCAATGCATTAGCACCTCTGGGAACATGGAACACTGTTTCTAGAAGAATGCCTTGGGGGCTCAACTGTCCTCTCTTACCAAAGTCAGGGACAGGCCATAGAGGCTGCTCAGAATGTCAAACTGGCCAAACAGCCTGACACTCAGCAAATACCTACAGAGAATCTACCCTGTCACTGCCCTAGTGTGCTTTCAGCTGGGCAAGAGATGGACAGAGATATCAATAAATAATTAGCATGAACCAGGGCCAAGCAGTCAGTAGAGATCCTGGCTGGGGAGATACTGTGACCTTCCTGTATGGACCATTTAATCTGTGTCCTGAAGAATAAATAGGAACACACCACACATGGAAGGGGAAAAGAGAAAAAGTAAAGAGATTATATAGAGAATTCTTGGGGGGGGGGGATTCTATCATCCTGTCAAAGAATCTGAACTTATCCTGTAGGTGGTGTGAGCTGTTACCAATGTTAAAGTGGAGGAAACGTGGGATTTATAATTTAGAGACAGCATGGAGGATAAGCAGAGTCAGGCAGGGGGTAATTGACCCTGGAGTAAAGTGCTCCAGGTGAGAAGATAAAGACCAGAGAACTCAGACAGAAGCAGAAAGTAACGGAGGCGATGGGATAGAGCAGGGAACACAGAAAACAGGAGGCAGAGGGACAGGACTTGTTGACTGTGTAGGGGTAAGGGTGTGAGAAGTTCAAAGGTTGGCCCTGGGAGACTGCAGAAGGCAAGGGTGTCTTCATGGGATGGGGACAGTTTCAGATGGAGTTGCATGGCAGTGATGGCTGCACAACAGTGTGGCTATACCAAATACCTCAGAACAACACTTAAAAATTGTTCAAGGCTGGGGAGAGTGCTCAGTGGTTAAGTTAAAAGCACATATAGTTTCCCCAGAAGACCTGAGTTTGGTTCCCAGCCCCCACAATGGGAAGCTTATAACCCAACTTGGGCAACTTGGGAAGCTTGTAACTTCAACTGCAAGGGAATCCAAGACCCTCTTTTGGCTCTGTGGGTACCCCCACACACATCACATACAATCACACATACAATCACACATACTGCACACATAAATAAAAACAAATCTTTTTTAAAATTTATAAAAGTAAAAAAAAATATATCAATATTATGTATATTTTATCACAGTAAAAATAACAGTCCTGGGCCTGGAGAGATGACTCAGCAGTTAAGAACACTTATTGCTAAATTTAGGAACCAACATGAGTATCCGACAATAAAGGAATGGATTAGAAATAGTGGTACCAGAGGAGGGCTTTGCAGCCAGTCCTGAAGATACCTGATAAAACAGGATCAGATGAATGGGAAGGAGATCCCCCCTATCAGTGGACTTGGCAAGGGGCACGGTGGAGATGAGGGAGGGAGGGTGGGATTGGGAGGGAATGAGGGAGCGGGACACGGCTGGGATACAGAGTTAATAAAATGTAACTGATAAGAAAAAAAATAAAATAAAATTAAAAAAAAGAACACTTATTGCTCTTGCAGAAAAACCAGAGTTCAGTTCTCAGCACTCCCACGTCTGATCTCCAAGGGTACTTTGTGCACATGGTGCATAGACACACTGTAGGCAAACACTCATACACATGAAATAAAAATAAATATTTTTAAAAAGAATAATGAGCTCCGGAGTAGTTTCAAATTAAACAAGCCATGCAGAGCAAATGTGGGCGATGTCACCCTTGCATGAAATATGCATACATGTATTTGCTACACATGTCCAAACTTTCTCCAGAAGTAGCAACAGAAGCAGCTGAAGGGTATACACAGCTGTGTGTGTCTGTTTGATGGGGCTACAGGGACAGCGAATCTCTGTCTGAGTCACTGAAACAGGCATTTATCAATTCATGGTGATGAAGGCTAAAGTCAAAGTCTTAAGTGTCAGAGCACACACTCTGACAAATCTCCAAGACAGTATCGTCCTTGTGTCCCAGCTTCTGCTGTTTCCGTGCATCCCATGGGTTAGGGGAGTGTTACTCCAGCTGCTGTTTCTGTCCTCATCAGACAACCTTCTCATGTCTCTATCCCCATTTCCATCTTATAAGCACAGCAGCCATGTTGGATTAGGGGCCACCCCAGTGAGGTCATATCTTCCTGGTACACATAATACTTTGGGAAGCAAAAGTTGGTTGTTGGGTTTTCATAGCACATGATGTGTTGTCTATTGTACTTACCATATTTTTTGTGTTAAAATTAACTCTGGTGTGTGCATGTGCACGTGCAGACGCATGCACTCAAGGTTAAGGTGATTTATTCAAAGAAAGCACAAGGGCAGTGAGGGAGAGGTGGTCCTGGGTTATCCATCCAAGTGAGAGTGTCCTTACCGGTCAGTCCATCAGAGTGAGGTCAGCAGGGAAGTTCCTTTCCATTCTCTAAGCCTCTTCTTAGAGAATAAGCAGAGTAGAGTGAGTTGGAACTTGTGCTTTACAGTTACATTGCCAGGGCTCAAAGCCTAGGCAGACCACTTTATCTCTGTATGACCATAGGCCAGTTGTTCACTGACTCTGGGCCTTAGTGTCTATGTCTATAATGATGTTGATGATAATAATAAACACAGTAGGTGTGATGTCATATCATTGGGCAAATTATTGGTGGCACAAGATTAAGTCTAGTGTGTCTTGCACCTCCTATTCCTACTAGTGAGCCTGTCCTCAGGATGTAGGAAGAAAATCAGCCAGAGATGGCTTGGTTGGGAGCCACTGTGCCTACACCTGATACTCCAGTGCTTTCAACATGACTCAGGTTTTGTGTTGCCTCTGAAGTATGGGTCTGTGAAAGCCATCACTGGATAGTCTGGTAGCATGTCCACAGCAGTCAAGCATCCATAGATGTCCACTGAGATGAGACAACAGGAGGGATAGAAAATGTAAAGATAGAAAATGTGCCTTCTGTTTGCCTGGGTTTTACTCCAACAGAGCAGAAGCTAAGGGAGCAACTAAGAGGCATGGATTATTCTTGAAAAGGGGGTTACCCCATGGACTTTTAGCTCAAACTATTGGATTTCCACTTTTTTTAGGGCTAGGACAGAAATAGGTTTCCTTGTCCATGGGTCTGCTTGTGATTATCATCCAGTGAATATATGTTGAATGAATGAAGGATGCAAAGGGTTATGGGGGAATGTGTTGATAATACTTTGTGTAAAAAGACTAAACTTCCCAAAGCAATACAAATGCAAATGCATGTAACATTTGTATTCAGGTAAGAAGTCAGGTGAAGAAGGGCCGAGGTGGCCCATGGGAATAGTGCTTGCTTTGAACACACAGTGCCTTGAACCCTGGCACTTCATAAACTGGACATGGTGGCACACTCCTACGCTCCATGTACTCAGACAGTGAACACAAGAGAATCAGCAGGTCAGATCATCGTCTGCTCCATGTTGAGTTTGAGCCCAGCCTATGCTGCATTAGACCCTGTCTCAAGAAGAAGAAGGAGGAGAAGGGCTGGGGAGAATGGACGGGGAAAAAAGAGAAGGAGGAAGATAGCTGAGAGGTTTTATTGAAAGAAGCCTTTGGGGAGACCCTAACAAAATCTATACTGAAGTAATGCATGTGGATGAGAATGCTCCAGACTTACAAAAAGGAGTCCCAGAGAGATGAGAAAGAGTGACCCAAGAGAAGCATGTGGTGGCAGGGTCTCCAGGATCTGAGGTTGCCATGCCAGCACAGGAGATGTAGCCTGAAAGTGGCCACCAGGGCCTGGCAATGGGGAAGTCATTAGTGTCCCCTGCAGTGGCACTCTGAGTAGCCTTGTGTAGGGGAAGCCAGACTGCAGGCACTAGACAGTTTGCCAACACTTGGAATGGGTCCTGAGCATCCAAAGTGTTAAAAGCAAAGTGAAAACACATTTGGTTCTTACAGCAACATAAGAGATTTGCATCTGAAGTGGCATTTGGGGCTCATTTCCAGACTAGGGCTTCAGATCCAGGCTGGCAGTTGGAGGATATCTAGTTTTCAATATAGGATTTGGCTTCTTGGGGAACAGCAGTTTATTTTTTTTAATAAATTTTGTCCCACCCTTGACTCTAGATTTCTGCACAACCAACAGTTTTTCTCACAGGCCAGCAAACTTCCCAATCTAAACTCTACTTGGCAGAATTAGTTACATAGGATTATTATCTTCCTCTGGCCATAGGTCAGGCAACTATGATTTCCTGCACTGAGCTAAAGGCACAAGTCAGGGCAGAGGAGCTTCCAGAAACAGTAAGGAGCCAGTCTACCCTGCACAGGTGCTAGGTTCCCAAGATTCACTGTCTTCTCATCAGCTCATTAAATCACAAAACAGACTGTGTGAACTACCCTACCAGCCTGGGTGAGCCCCAGTGTCTTTTCTATTACTCATGGAAAATGAGAGTGACACTCTCACTTGTAGGGGAAACTGAGTCATGTAGTCAACAAAGAAAATAAGAGTAACCACAACTCATATCTTCTTATGGGTTTCCCTTTTCCTCTCCCCTTATCCCTGTGTGTATGTGTGTATGGATTTGTGCGGCATACACAATACATGTGTGGGTACTTGCATGTGGAGGCTGACAGTGTGTATCTTTTCTCCTGCGCTCGTCTCTTTATTTTTTGAGAGATTCCCTCATTGAACTTGGAGCTTGCTGATTTAATTAGGCTGGTTTGGAAGCAAGTTCCAGGAACATACTTGTCTTTACCTTCCAGTGGTGGGATTACAGGCACTCACCACTCAGTCCATGGGTGTTGATGTGTGTATGGAAAGCACCTTTTTGAATAAGCCATGGCCCTAGGTCTCTGTCTTGGATTTCTAAGACAGCCCTTGCTAGTCTTTGTGGTCACAGAAGAGCTGGTCACAGATGTTGCTCATACTCTTTTCTTTCTCTGCTAGCCCTGTGAGTAGCCTGGCTCTAGCAGAGGAAGCCCCCGCTACAGCAGGTTGCAAAACTTGCCTGACACTGTAAGCCTTGTGGGATTTGAACCAGGTCCTTGTGACTCCAAAGGCCATGTTCCCTCTCTTAGACCAACAACTCCAATGAGAGGCATGATGGGAAATGTAAAAGCTCCTTTTTTCTAACAGCGCTGTAGCTCATGTCAAGAAGTTCAGCCACCAGACACTTCTCTTAGGAATTCAAATGCTGCACTTCTAGGCCTTGGTCAATCCCAGAGCTGCCCAAACAGACTTATCACTATTCTCCAAGTGGCTGGGAAGTACATGGGAAGAGTACACCCTCATTAGCAATCCTGGAAATACAATTCAAAACCATACATTTCATATATGCATTTTATACTTTCAAATGAAAAACAAAAACACACCCGAGCAGGGCTGATAACCCCAGAGCCCGTGTCAAAGTTGGATGTGGTGGTATACATCTGTAATCCCAGCATTTATACGTTGAGATAGGACAAAGTGGAGACAGGAGTGTCTCTCAGTTAGTCTGGAATGAAACAAGAAAGGCCCAGCCTCAAGAGCATAAGATGTAAAAGCAGCTCCTTTGTCATCCTCTGACCTCCACACACACGCTGTACTGCACACACATGCACACACACACTAAATTCTTTAAAGGTCTGTTATTATGCTGATTTGAACAAAGACATAGGGTAGGGAGAATTCTCAGACACCAGTAGAAGGGATTTTTCATCTGCTTTCAAGCAAACTTATAAACACATGATTCTGCTGTTACATCTATACACCAAAGAATTGTTTCCTTCCGGACATAGGGAGGTATGACCAAGGATGTTCATAGATGCAGTATTTATAATGAGAGAGAAAGAATAATGAGCTGTCTGTCTCCAGGCAAATGGATAAATAAATTATGATATGCAAGCAGCAATGAAAATAAATGAACTAGATTTACATGGTTATCCCATGGCTTAACTAATGAGTATTATACAAAACAACAACAAAAATCAAGTTGAAGAAGGATTTATGTAAAGTTTGACAACATGCAAGAGAGATTCTATAGTGTTAGGAATTCCAAAGAACAGGACAAAGTATAAGGCCTGCAGAGAGGTGAGATGTGTGAGATCTGGGAAACAGTCTTCTCAGAAAGGGAGTGGTGATGGTGAGTGAGACCGTGGTGTCCAGGAACTGTTGCTTGTCCTGGCAGCATTACTTCTTTCTTTGTGGTTGGATAACGAGCAGCTAAGTGATCACTGTATTAGTCTATGTTGTGTGTGCCTAAATAATTCATTGCCAGTAAAAGTTATCTACTTACCAGCACTTTCCATAATACATTCAGAAGGTCAACCCCAGGCTAATAACCATTATTTAGGAAATGCTGCAGTAGCCAGGTGCTCGCCTTTAATCCCAGCACTCAGGGAGGCAGAGGCAGACAGACCTTTGTGAGTTCAAGGTCAGCCTGGCCAGCCAAGGCTACACAGAGAAACCTTGTCTCGAGAAACAAAAGAATGCAGTCAGTTCCCAGGATCACATGTCTCACAGCTACCTGTAACTCCAGTTTCCAAGGACCTGATGCCCTCTTCTGGCCTCCAAGGGCATCAAGCACACATGTGCTGCACATACATACCAACATAACACACATGCACATAAAGATAGAAATAAGTAAATCTGAATAAACGTTCTCAGTGCTTTTAGTATCCTAAACTTTTTAGAAATCTCAAAAAACAGGTTATCTATGGCTGGGGACATGGCTCAGTAGTTAAGAGCACTGGCTATATTTCCAGAAGACCCAGGTTCAATTCCTAGCACTCAAATAGCAGCTCACAGCCATCTGTAACTCCAATTCCTGGGTACCCAGGGCCCTCTCTGTCTCCTGTGGCACTGCCCACACATGGTACACAAACATACAAGCAGAATACACATAAAATAAAAGTAAATAAAATACTTTAATATTTTAAGTAATTTTTAAAAATTAAAAAATATTAAAAATTTTAAATTTTAAAAATAAAATATTTTGAAAAGAGCACAGATGTCATCAAATTCCAATGACCTGCTCCTTGGAATTGTATGGGATGCATTTTTTTTTTATGGCTGCTATAGTGATAGTTAAGTAACTACAACAGATATCCACAAAGCCTAAAATATTTACTACTTGGCCCTGTACAACATCTTGAGAGTCTGGTGCCATTGAAAATGCACTTAGCATTGTAAGTCTAGAACATCCCTCAACTGAGTTGTTTATTCATGAAAGGTAATAGCAGACATTATCAGTTTTTTCTGGAGTTCCTCCAAGGGTAGTGTCTGCATCTATCTTTGTCTCCAGCATCCAGCACAGCATCTGCCTCCCTGCACTGACTGAAATTTCAAAAGAATTTATGGTGTGGAGTGATAGGATGTATGCTCAGTAGCTACAAGAGAAGCAGGATACCTTGGTTTGGGTAAGACAGGAGTCTGACATTCTTTCTCAGATAACAAGCCAGGGATAATCTGGCCATAGCTGTCACCGGAGCCCATGAGGTCAATACTGAGGCACTTGCCTCTGTGACTGCCAATCCCTGGATAGTGTCTTCCTTGGCTGGTCCCATCCAATAGGACTGCACCTGTCCATTGGGAAAAGGGAAAGTGAGAGAGCTTCAACACACATCACCTTCCATTGGTCAGCACTTTGTCATATAACCACACATACTTGCAAGGAAACCTGGTAAATGTAGTCTTTATCTGAGCAGCCATATGCCCAGCTGAAAATTTGAATCCTAAAACAATACATAATGACAAAAAACAAAAACAACAGCAACAAAAAAAAACCTTGGTGTGCTCTGGAGAACACCAAGTAATGTCTGCCAAAAGAGGCACATTAGTAGCTTGCCTCCTTAGTCAGGGACCTGTTGCTTTCCCTGTAGATAGATCTTATTTTCTGCTCTTTATAAAAATAACAGTGATGCCAGAGAAAAAAGATCTATAATTTTCCTTCATAATTTTCTGCTCAAAATAATATGACAATAAATTCAGATACAGACACTTCGTCCACCCTCCTAGGTATTCGCAGCTCTTGCTTTTGAGATGAATCTTTGTAAGCATATTTGAATAGACCCAGAATTTCCATCTTTGAGGCAGATAATGACAGTGGGTGTTATTGCTAGCTAAACATCAAATTTGAAATAGAAGGCTTCCAGGGCCCTTAATATTCCTCCTAATGCAAGAAGAATGGGCAAAGTGGAGGACACCAGGTCCTCGTGCTGGCTTTTTCTTCTTTGAGGCAGTTTAATGAGCTGATTCTTTTCTGTGATTTTGGTAGTAGTGTTAAACCACAAGTGGGTGCAATTCGTAGACTGAGATTTCTCTCAGGGAATTTGCAAGCATTGCATGTTCTATTTGCTGCAATAATACCATTTTTCTTATTCTGAAAAACATGCCCAGAGATCTTGGTATGACTTACTTCAGCACAAAGAGCCATTGAATTGTTAATCTTTCTGCTACTCAACAACAAAGGGAAGAGCTCATCAATTTCAGGACTTGAAGCCTGTAAAAGGAGTTTGACTAAGGCTTTCTAAGGGAAAGTGTGGTAAGGAAGGATCTGTAGGCCACATGCAAGTCTGGCCTACAGTCTTCATATTTGCTATTTCATGATTCATTTCAAAAACCACCATTTGATTGCCACACTCACAGGACCCTGTAATGTGAAGAGCATTATGTCTAAGCAGCGATGCATACATGCTCCATCAGTGTGCACGGCTTTCTCAGCTTCAGCACCATGAACATTTGAAGCTGAATAATTTTTTTTGCTGAGGTAAGGGGAAAGGGTAGCTTTCCTGTGTGTTAGAGCCTGTTTATCAGCAGCTGTGTCCCTATCCCATGGATGCCAGCAGCACCTTCCTGACATGAAAACCAAAAGTGTCTCTAGATCCTACCAGACATTCCCTTGGATGCTGAAGTCACCCACTGGCTGAGAATCATTAATCCATCCAAACCTAAAGGGGTCCATTTGTGACTTAGAAGAAAGACATAATTCTGTTCCTCTATTCCTCTGTGACTCATAAAACTAAGTTAACACTATCGTAACCTCCAGATTTCTGACCTTAGGAAAGACAAAGCTGAGCCAGCAAAGCTCCCAACATGGACATTAGGCTTGATGCAAGTCAGAAACTGTTCCACAGAATTTGTCTCCATAATATGATTTGGGGGAAGCAAGATAAATGGGGAGAAGATCTGAGTGGAAGGCAGGCCATGCATACAGGGAAGAAAACAGTAGGGAAAAGAATGTCTGGTCTTGGATGGCAATAGTGGAAACACAAAGTGATTGACACTCCTGTAAACAAACTGCAGAAAACCCTTCCACCTAAAGGCTGTGCTTAGGAATCCACATAACTTTGACACTTACCCCAGTACCTGGCATTTGAAGAGTTTGAGCAAACACAGGAAGCCTTTGATGACACAGAGAAGTGGTAGAGTCAAGGAGCAAAATCAGAGCCTAGCCCCAGCCTACTTGGATTCAAATCTCAGCTCTCCACTGACAGTCTGTCTTTGGGCAAATTTCTTAACCTCCTTGACCTGTAATGGAGATAAATTTTGTACTGTTAGTGAAAAGATAGCATAATATTGGATATATGAATAACTACATATGTGTGAATATTTTGTATGTGTTTACATACACATGCATTCACACGTTTGAAGGCATATATAAGTGTGTGTTTGTATAAAATTAGAAGACTTACTGAAATATAGTAAATGCTACATACAGGTTTGGTCCTACTATGTGAGAAGCAATTAAGTGTTTTGGAATGGCACCTAACCCACGACCTGGCCGGTAGCTGGTTCCGTGTGTTATGTACTGTGGGTACCTGGTAGCAATGAACTCTCTGAAGTTGACTATGTCAGGGGAAATAAAAAGCATGGCCCTACTTAAGCTTGGCCTTTAAAAAGAAATATGATTGGGTTGAAATGGAGCTACAAGAATCCAGGTGGATACCACAGTTAACTCTTCCGGTCTGTTTCCTCTCAGTGAAATAGCGCTACGAAAACCTGCTTTGGGGTCCCCTGTTGTGGTGGCTCAATGTGAAGGTCTGTGGGCTGTGTCAGGCTGCCTAGGCTTATAACTGGTTCCATCACTTACAAGCTGTGTAAGCTTTGAAAGGCGATACAGGGCCTGAGCATCTCAGTTCTCCTCTGTGAACTGAGGATAACAGCCTTCAATTTGAGGGTTACTTTGAGGATTCATTGAGGTGTTCTATGTGAAATGCCTAGCAAATCAAATGTTATGTGTGAATACCTATAATAAGATTAATATAAGCTGTAGAATGTTGGGGAAGCTGTTTGTAAGTGCTTAGCAGTCCAGTGACTGTCACTGTCATCGTTCTCTTCTAGGACAACTATTGTTGACCAATGGCTTGGGAAACCAAGTCGTAACCCAAATTATCACTGGTAGGGTCCTAGGCAGGATAGGGTACATCCTCTCATATTCATCCTTAGCCAAATACCTCAGCCTGCATCCTGCAGCTATAGACTCCAGTACCTTCCACGTGAACAGCAGAATGTGGCTTTCCCCTGTAGAACATCTCTGCCCCCTGCTAGAGGAGCTGTGTTAGTTGTTCTGTCCAGATGGCCTTCCTATGGTGGAACACAGATAAATAAGAAGTAAACACGTGAATGATGAAGTGAAAAAGACCCCGGTGCAGAGCAATTTAACAGTGGATCCCAGGCTGTGCCCTGAGGGACCAGGCTCCAGAGGAACTAGAAGAGCCCTTAGTAGTTAGGAAAGCCTCTCTAGAGTTAGAGGATTGTGTGGTTGTAAGATGGAGATGATTTAGAGAGAACCTGGAAGGAGAACCTGAAGCTATATAGTCATGATGTTGGGCAGTCTATATCATCTCTCTCTCTACTGAGCCATCCCAGGGTGTTTCCTCTTTAAGCTTCATTACAGATCTTGACATTGGATACTGCATTATCCTGCTTTGCAGATGGAGAAACTGAGGCATCCAGAGACTTTTACCTGTCACGTCTCAGGAACTAAGAAGAATGGAGACATGAGCATTAGTCTTGGGCACTAAGTTTTGCTGCCCTGTACTGGCTTTGGTGTCAGACACCAGTATGGTTTGAATGTAAAGTGTCCCCTGCATGCCCATGTATTTAGATGCTTAGTCCCAGCTGGTGGTTCTATGAAACCTTTAAGAGTTGGGGCTTAGCTACCTGTAGAATGGGGAAAGTGATGGTGGTGATGGTGGAGATGATGGTGGAAGAGTTGGTGGTGGAGGAGTTAGTGGAGGTGGTGGTGGTGGAGGTGGTGGTGGTGGAAGAGTTGGTGGTGGTGGTGGAGGAGTTGGTGGTAGAGGTGGTGGTGGTGGAGGTGGTGGTGGAGGAGTTGGTGGAGGTGGTGGTGGTGGTTGT
>NW_026596091.1:700898-837692 GCF_907164565.1 Psammomys obesus | reverse complement strand
GGTGGTGGAGGTTATGGTGGTGGAGGAGGTGGTGGAGGTTATGGTGGTGGAGGAGGTGGTGGTGGTGATGATAGTAGTAATCCCAAAAGAGAATCAGTTGCAGTGGCAGAAATTAAGTACCCAAGAAATGAAGTACCCATGCTTAGTGTAGAATAAGCATGCAAAAAAGGGGAGGGGGACTTTGATTACTGGCTATGACTGAAACTCGCTGAGCTCTGTCAGCTTGCTAGAAACCCTGCTAGCCCCAAGTGGTAGCCTTCTGGGAGCTAGGTATCGCCACTGAGGAAAGGATTGCCTCAATTCCTTGATTCTTGTAGCATTTGGTAGACATGATGTCTGATTTGAACTGAAGAGTTCTGTGTACTTGGTATCTGAATTTGCTTCTTCCACAGACAGTATATTCTCTCCATTCTGCCCTTGGCTTTGTAATGTGTGTTTGGGGACAGTGTATGTGCAGGAGTATGAACCTATTTGTGTGTGTGCACAGGTGCACATGCATATATGAGGGCCAGAGGTCAGCCTGAGGTGTTGTTCCTCAGGAACTGATCTCCTTGTTCTCTGAAATAGAGTCTCTTACTAAGGCCATCATTTCAGCAAAGTTGACGGGCCAGGGAGCTTCAGGGTACTCCTGTTCCCACTCCACCCCGCCTCCAGCACTGGTATTGATGTGTGCCACCATGCCAGACTTTTATGGGAGTGCTAAGATCCAACTCAGACCCCTTGCTTTTTTGGCAGCCATATGAGCTATCTCCCCAGCCCTGCACAATGCTCTCCTAAGCTCCTCCTGAGGGTTACCTCATTTGACCCACAGCCAACATCCTGGAAGGAAGGTGTTACTACAAAGCTTACATTACAGATGAGAAAACCAGATGACAAAACAGTAAAGCCACTGGCTTCAAGATCACATAGCCACTAAAAGGCAGAGCTGGGTTTGAGTCCAATGAAAGACACAGCAGAGTTCAAGCTAGCACGGAATCTAATAAACACATCAAGGTGGCATTTGTCACTCAGAAGGCATGGAGGGATGAACAGAATGTGTTAGCTCCCCAATCATGTGCACCCTCCTTACAGAGGAAAGAGAATAAGCTGTGTGTTCTCTCCCTATACTCAAGCCCTAAAGCCTGAAGTCTCTGGAAAACACCTTTCCAAAGTCACATATCTGAAGTGGTGGAAGATCCTGACACTTTCTCCAACTGGGGTCCTTGAGAAATCAGAGAAATTGACCACCTCAGTAGCTGACCTCTTACTTAAATTGATCAGGATTTTTATGGTATCATTTAAAGCCACTCAAAAGAAAACCACAAAGTTGGTTACCTGGGGAAGCCTCAGGGGACAGGCTTAATATATTTTTGCATAAATAATTCATGCACAGAGAAGGGCAGACTTATTTGCTTGGCCCACAGGGGGCCTGCCCTGTTGGCAGCTTGGAGCTTCTGTAGAGGACTTTCCAGGAATGAATGGAACTGTAGCCCTGTCCAGTCGAATGCTGAAGGGATGATTTTCCGCAAAGTTCAATTCCCTGACAAACTGGGCTGAACATGAAGCCGTGTTTCACACTTTGTTGGAAAATGGATTTTTTTTTTACCTGCTTTATTTTGCTTGCTCAACTTGGCTCAGAAACCAGAACCACTGTTTGTTCTGTGTGTCTGCGGGTTGTTTGCTAAACAGGTGCTTCCTGAGGCTGTGCTCAATAATGAGTGGGGCCAGGTGTGGTGGTGATGTCTGTAATCCCAGCACTCAGAGTGACTCAGAAGGACTGCAAATCCCAGGCTAGTGTGCATTTCTTAGCAAGACCCTAGTTTAACAGTGAGGGGAGGGCTCTCCAGTGCGGCAAAGAATAGTCTCTTCAATACATAGAGCAAACTGAATATACATATGCAGAAGAATAGAATTAGACTCTTATCTTGTACTGTATACAAAAATTAATTCAAAATGGATTCAAACTAAACTTTAAGGCTTAAAATTATAAAATTACTAGAAGAAACACAAAGGGGAAAAATCCATGACATTAATTTTGATAATAACTTTTGGATATGTCCTCAAAAACATAGGCAACAAAAATCAATAGTAGACAATTGGAATTGCATCAAATTTAAAAGATTCTGCACCACAAAGGAAAGAACAGAAAAGGCACAACTGACAGAATAGAGCATAAGGGACACACAGCACATGATGTGTACAAAAAGCAGAGCATACAGAGTTAGCAGCCAGAGAATATAATAAGCTCAATTCAATTTATAAATGTATTTTTTATAAATCCAAGTGTCACTGCTTATTAGAGAATTGCACATTAAAATTCCAGTGAGATATCGCTCCCCACCTGGTAGATTGGCCATAGTCAAGAAGAAAAGGTAATCTGTGTGCGTGTGTGTGTGTGTGTGTGTGTGTGTGTGTGTGTGTGTGTGTGTGTAAGACAGAACATTAGTCAGCCTAACAAAAGGAAATTCAGTCATCAGGACACATAAATGAACCTGGAAGGCATTATGTTAAGTAGGTAAGCCAGGCATAAGAAAACAAATAAATGATATGTGATCTCACTTACTTGTGGAATCTGAAAATGTTATTCTCAAAGAAGCAGAGGGGGAAGTGTAGTTAACAGACCCCCTGAGCAAGTGGAGGGTTGGGAGATATGTGTGAGTCAAAGGATACAAATTTTCAATTAGACAGGAGGAAATAAAGTCGAAAGTTTGCTATAAAGCATGGGGAATATCGCTTATAATCAGGTGTTACATACTTGAAAATTGCTAAGCAGGTAGATAGTGGACTGTAGACATAGCTCGGCTGGTAGACCACTTGTCTAGCACACATGGAGAGGAAAAAAGAGTAGAGCTGAGCTGTTCTTACCACAGACATGCAAAGTATGTAAGGTAATGAGCACACTTATTGTCTTAATGTGCCCAGTCTATAGTGTGCACACATTTCAAAGTATCCTGTTAAACATTATAAACATATATGTATAAATTTTAACAGTCAGTTAAGATTAAGTATTAATCTTTAAAAGAAGAATACATGATCATGCTCACACCTGTCTCCCCTATCAGCTCTTGCTATTTGCATTCAACTCTGCTTTGCCTACAGCACAGAACAAGATGGGTGTGGTCCTGTCCCTTTAGACATGCTTGTAGAAAAAAAAAAAAAAAAAGAACTAAGAAAATATTAAAGTAGTATAGGTTGGCAATGTGACTCATCAGGTGAGGCACCTGTCATAAAGGTAGGTGACCTAAATTGGATCTGTGCCCTGTAGAGTGGAATTAAAGAACTAACTCATCTCCACAGTTATCCTCCGACTTAGACACAAGCAATGTGCACATCCATACAGAGTTGGGGTAGAGAGAGAGAGAGATTAGTTAATTAATTAAATTATTTTTTAAGGAAAACAAGTCATGCTAACTGTGAAGAGCTACAAAGGAACGGGGGAACTGGCTGGGAGATGGGGTGTAAACAGGAGAACAGCACACCTTTGTATTGGTCCTCTGAGCAGAGGCTTCCTTGGCTATAATCAAGCTTACCCTTGAAGGACAAAGAGGATACAGTCCTGCAAAGAACTGTGAGGGAAGATTTTCAAGGAAAAGGAACATCAGGGACA
Source organism: Psammomys obesus (assembly GCF_907164565.1). Lineage (NCBI taxonomy): Eukaryota > Metazoa > Chordata > Mammalia > Rodentia > Muridae > Psammomys > Psammomys obesus. The sequence continues at coordinate 834,106 of NW_026596091.1, read as the reverse complement.
CAGTCATCAGGGCAGGAAAGACCTTGGTGTGTGGCAAGGGCAGAAGAGGAGCAAAGGGCAGAAGAAGAAGAAAAAAAATGTGGGCAGCAAGCCTGCCTAGGCCCTGCAGGCTGTTTGCCAGGAGCCAGATTTTATCCTCAATATACCTGAAAGCTTTAAAAGACTCTAAGAAGGGACCTGCCAGGCCCTGCCTCAACTAACACTATGACTCTGTGTGAGAGGTGACATGGGGCGGGGAGAATGAAATCAAGATTATTAGGTTCCTAAAGTTCTGTGCTAGAACCCAGGACCATGGAGAGTCGTGAGGATGGAGGAAGGGCATGAATTTGGGATTCAGGATGGATATGAGTGTGAGACCAGATTCCTGTTTCAGCCTCTGGGTGAGTACCAATGCCAATAGCTGAGATGGGGCAACCAGGAGCAAGTTCAGAGGGTGGTGACAGGGGTGTTCATACAGTTCCAGTTTGGTGATGCTGAATTGGGGGGTCTAAGAGATATCCAACTGTCCAGCTCCAATAGAAGCTGCATGTGTGGACAGATATGATGGTGTATTCCAGGACTCTCTGACCCCCAACAGGTGGGGGCTAGGTCACCTCTGACATGCCAGCTTGCCCCTTACCTATGTCTCTGGTAATTCCTTTGTCTCAGTTTCCTCATTGTTGATGCAGGCTGCACATAACACACAGGTATGCACATAACTTCGAGGCTCACTATGATGATGGTATGGGTTAACACTCAGAAAGAGCTTAGATCTCCACAGTCAGTATTCAGTAAACGTCAGCTTCCTGTAATAACAATTATCATCACTTTAGCTGCAGTAATTTTCTTGCCATTTGTCTCTTTCTAATTAAAATCAAGGACCTCAGGAGCCGGTAAACACTTGTGATGTTCTTAGAATTATCTGCTTACAAGCCTGTGAGTCCTGTGAACCCAGCCTCTGCCTCCCTCCTCTGGTACTCCTTGGCATAGGGTCTAACACAGTGGGCACTGGCAATGCTTGCCCAGTCACATGGATTGTAGCTTGAACGGAAAGGATGGAAACTGCTTATCTGAATGAGGCCGTTAGAGACAAACAAGCAAGAGGAAATGACTAGGTGGGATATTCTGTGACCATGATCACTCATATCTCTGTCTCCAGTTAAGAACTCCTTTTTAATGTTTTTATTAGTATGTATTAATTATTCATATTGGGTTTCATCATGACATTTTTGTACATGTAAACAATGTATTTTGGTCATATCCCCACTTTGTTACTTCCTCTTCCCAAATAATCTCTTCTCTGTTTCCATGGCTTTTGTTTTGTTTTTAATGACCCAGGGAGTCTTATTAGAGTTGTTTACAAGAGCATGACCACATTACCAGTAGCTATACCACTGGAGAAAATGTCTCACCAGAGCCCCAGAAAACATTAGCTACATATAATCGTCAGGGAGTGGTGGGTCCTCCTGAACCCTGCCCCCTCTGGCCCAAGCTTGAGTAGCTAACCACTGTAAATTCGACAGTATGTCAGCCATGTCCTGCCATGGACTCAGCCTTCCACACTACTCCCTGACCTTCTTCCAGCTCTCCCAATCTTTCCCCAGGACGAGAGCTGTGTGATTTCACAAAGCAACCTCTTCTGGTATTGCCAGCATCTAACAGAAGAAAGGTTGTCCATGCAATAAATAAAGTATGATGATTCCTGGAGATTTGCGTGTGCAAAGTTCTACACACACACAGGATCCTGGTACTTAAGAATATCATACGCAGATGCACATTTATACCCCTTGGAGGCCTCTGTGATCTGTGCCCAATGCCTTGCCCTGTTACCCTGGTGTCACAAAGCTTCCTTGGGCTATTTTGGGGATCATTAGTCCCTTGGATGAAGCCTTCCACCACACTAAAGGTGAGGGATCCTGAGTTTTTCTGCATATTTAGCTCTGCCCTTCTCCAAAAGAAAAAAGAGAAAACCCAGTTAAACTTTCATCTTTGATATACAATGGGTAAAGCTTTGATATAAAGATGTTCGTGTGCTGTTGATTTAGCATTTCTATTTGTCTAACCTGGCAACTCTAGCCAAGGTCAACGGCCCTAGGCACTTGACCAAGAAGCTATAAGGCACAACCCCTTTGTGTGCCCCAAAGTCTAGGATGCTGATGTCATGTTAGAAGTTAGGCCTGTGTTTCTTCATCCTCTCCACCACACAGGTACCTTTGTAGCTAAAGGGTCTCTGTGGTCTTGCCCCACATCCCTCAGCTATTGGTACACTTTGCCCAGAGACACGGGCCCCTATAAAGAGCCTTATTCAGCCTGCCATGTCTCACCTGAGTCCTTACAGGATTCAAAGTGCTTGTGCCCCACTGTTCTCCTGTCCCTGTACCTACATCCACAGCCTAGAGGTCACCTTCCTAGCAAGTAGGCACCCCTAGGCTGTGCGTGTGCAGAGGTTTGTGATACCATAACATTTTTCACTCGGAAATAGTGTTTTCAACCCTCAATATTTGTGTTAGATACATGGAATTATGGCCCATGGCTGTCTTTTCCCTTACCAGACTCTGAGCTTCCAGAGCAAGGATGGTGATGAGACACCTAGCTAGAGCACAGCATGACCCTAAGAGGCACTCAATGAATGCTTAGTGGCTGGATTTAGTGATTATGGATCAGTTCACTAGGAGAAGGCAACAGTGTCCTTTCGATGTGGAGCTTGTATCACCTTCTCCCAATTGATTCCCTTCCCCTCTTTCCTGTCCTCCCCTCTCTTTCCCTGAACTGGCTTGCGGAAGCACCTAACCATCTCTAAGTTTATCTAGCAATTTCTCGGGCTTGTTCTGTTTCTTAATGCCTCATCGCTGGAATGATCACAGGCAAATGTCTGCTCAGAAGTCTACAGCCTAGTGTGAGCGGTCATTCAACTGAACAAGCAAACAGTAGATTCTGTGCTTGGGAGACAGGGTGGCACAACAGATCCAAAGATTGCCTCTTCACAGATGTTACTCTGGTTCAAATCCAAGCTGTCACTTGTAGATAGGGTAGCCTCAGAAAGGTTCTTTATCCCTGTTTCCTGGAGGTTTAAAGTTCCTCATAGAAATTATGCCTACTCTTGTGTGGGAACTGAGTGAACCAACACACATAAATCATTTCGCAGACGACCTGTATAAACTGTCCATAAATATTTGCACAATGATTCTTACCTGAGAATGCTACTGGCTCACTGAATTACCAGACCTAGGTACAAGGTACAGTGAGACAGGATTTAGAGCTACCAGAAGGCAGGTTTTTGTTTGTTTATTTAGTTGGTTGGTTTTGGTTTGGTTTGATTTTTCAAGACATGGTTTCTCTGTGTAGTCCTGGCTGTCCTGAACTCACTTTGTAGACCAAGCTGGCCTTGAATTCAGAGATTCAACTGCCTTTGGCTCACGAGTGCTTGGATCAAAGGGTGTGCCACAGTTGCCCGGCAGTTGTTTTCAATGAGAGCCTAGAACAAGCAATTTGCAGGAAAAGCAAATGAAGAATTTGGTGGGGCTTGCTGGGAAGTTTGCTCTTAGGGACCAGATCCTGGCGGGGAAAGCAGCTGCACCATGTGACTATCCTCCCCCCCCCCCCAGGGCAGACGACTGCTTTTGTGCTTCTCGGAAGCTGGACGCAGTGGCTATTGAAGCCAAGTTCAAGCAGGACTTGGGCTTCCGGATGCTGAACTGTGGAAGGACCGACCTGGTGAAGCAGGCAGTATCTTTGCTGGGGCCCGATGGAATCAACACCATGAGTGAACAGGTACCAGTCTGCTTGTACATCAGCTCAGTTCTGGGACTAGGCGTGAGAAGCTGGTGGGACACAAGCTCCCTCTGCTGATCAATTAAAAAAAAAATGATACTGGCCCTCCTCGGTTTTCCTCTCATTTTTAGTGTTTTGTGGTTTTTTTGTTTGTTTGTTTGTTTGTTTGTTTTATCTTATAAAAATATACATGATCATTGCCCCTGAAATTAAAAAAAAAAAAAAGAATAAAAACTAGACCTGTTCCAGAAAGGAAATAATGCCATCTGCTTGGCCAACATTTGTATTTAGGGCTCTGCAACCTTCAAACCTCCTTATTGGCATGTTAAAGTCAGTTCTGTGCCAGTCTGCTGTTGGTTCAAGACAGATCTAGGCTGTTTGCACTATGCTCTCAGGGTGTGTTTAAGAAACACCAAAGACAGTCTGGGGACCCTAGGGCATCATACAGACATTGCAGCACCCACCAGATCCTGAAACAGGTACATGAGAGACAACCACAAGCCACAGAGGATCCTTGGGGATGTGGTAGTGTCACAGAGAGAGAAAACAGCTGCTCTCAATGTGAACCCTGAGTGCAGTGACAAGGGACAGGTGGGGCTGTTCCTCCCACAGGCAGATTTTTCAAAGAGTTCCGTGAAGGGATAGAACGAAGTATTTAATGACAACTAGTCACTTTCCTGAACAACATCCAGATTCCTAATACACAATCATACATGTGTTTTATGTTTAAACAAGGGATTTATTATATCTTGTTTTTTTTAATGTTTTATATCTCAGATACCTTGAAATGTTATTGAATATTCTTTTGTAGTTGCTTTTAGTATCTATATAAAATGATTGCAGAGTTTATTCATTAACCATCATCCCAGTGTCAGATATTTGAAGTGTTTGTGAAGTCGTGAGATAAACATACTTACACAAATCTTTTTCCAATCTCTATTTCCTTGGGGAAATTTTTCTCTAAAATGGAAGTGTCTCAGAGGCACCAGCCTTTCCAAATCCTCAGTCTTCGGTATTCTCCCTCTAGGAGCCTGACTAGTCTTTGCACACCCTCTGCTTGCGTGTGTATTCCCTGATAATCTTCTGCTTTCCTTTTGTCTGCTTTTTATCAGCATTATTACTGACTTTCTTGTTTAGTTAAAGGAATTCTTCCAATATTAGGTACAGAGTCCTTTAATGTAGCAAATGCATCTCAACTTGTCATTGACTTTAGAATTTTACTTGTAATGTTTCTATTGCACAGTACCAGTGCTAGAGTGATTTTCACATACGATATATTTCATTGTTTACACCTAGAGATGGGTGCAGAAACCAACTTGGTGTCATTTTAATTTTAATTCTTGTTGGCTATCTCTATTAAAACTAAACATTATATTAGTGTATAGTGTGAGACAAGGCTGCAGCTTGAACACCTTCCCCAAAAAAACTGCCTTCATAATACTTTTGATGGAAAACCCTATCCCTTCCTTCTTGGTTGTGGAGCTCAATTGTGAGAATCAGTAGTCAGAGCAGGGAAGGATTTCCTAAAGGCTATTCTGCTTCAATTGCCTTGTGCCTGTAAAAACTGATATTGTAGCAGATGTCAGTGAGGGTGGCCACATGCTCAGGGATGTCCAGTTACCCTTGACTCTATCTGACCCACATCTCATATTTTTACCATACTTTACCATATTGTGAAGGACACAAATATCAAAGAAACTGTATTAGTCACAATTAAATACCTTAGGACTGATATTGCAGGATCCAGAAAGTTCTCGTGAGCCCTCTAGCCTATTGTAATCAGCCATTTGTTTAAAAAAAAAAAAAAAAAAAAAAAAAGCTTAGGTTTGTTGTGCCATGAAATACAGGAAAACCCTCCAACTTAGGCAGAGATAGGTGCTAAAAGGTGATGTCACTTCCCTCCACTCCTCCACTGTAGTTTCCAGCATGTGGAAGGTTGTGTCCCTGTGTGTGACCGGGCTCCGCATTTACTCTTGTCCTGCCAGCGCCTGAGTACAATAAGATGTTCCATGTGTTTGTCGACTGAGCACGGCCGCCTTGTAAACGTCTCTGGTTTTGACCACTGCAGGGCATGACCCCCCTGATGTACGCCTGCGTCCGAGGGGACGAGGCAATGGTGCAGATGCTGCTGGATGCCGGAGCTGACCTGAATGTGGAGGTGAGGGCGCAGAGGGCGGCAGGCCCTGCCGGCCCAGACTTTCCTTTCCCAGCCACCCTCACACAGCATTCCTCAGTGGCTGTCGAACTGGTGAAACTACTTGGCACACTGTGACCTTCCTGGGGCCCCAGCCAAAGTCCCAAGCAGCCAACCCTATGTGTGCACTTCACTTAAAGAAATAGCAGTAGCTCCAGGGAGCTCCAGCTTCTGTTGACTGAAAAGCTCCTAGCGCCTGACTCATCCTTTCTGGGATAGGACGGAAAACTCCCATGTTCCAGCCCTTTGCTAACCTGACACATGCCGGCCTGGGCAAGGTTTTTCTCTCACATTCTGTCCCCCCGGCCAGACCCACTGGTGCACTTTGGTGGCTGTTATCTCAGTGCTGATGAGATGTAGTACAGAAGGCTGGAAACAGAAGCACTCCTCCCTGCAAGCTTTAGAAGGCGACAGGCTCAGGTTCACGTTCTGAAACTACCACCTGCTTTGACGCTTAAGAAGTGGTGTGAGTTATGGGACAGAGAAGAATCGCTGATGCAAGCATTGTTGGGAGGAATCAATTCCTAGGAGAGGTTGCCGAACCATGGTTTGCACCTAGCAGAGGCATCCAGCCTTGCTTTGGGATTCCATTAGTTGCTCCAGACCACTCCAAGACTCAAAATAAGTAGAATCTGGCTTTTTTGTAGCTGTTGTTCTTTGCGGCCTGAAGGCCTGCTCAGGCAGTGCTTGGCAGTTGCAGATGTCAAGGAGATTGGCATGCTGCAGCCATTAATCAACAACTCTGGGAAACCTTTGACCTTCAAAATTAGATGCCCTTGCAGTGTTGTTTGTACTTTTTAAAAATTATTAGTGAGTTTAATATTCATCTGAGGAAAGCAGACAGCAAACATGTTTCTGAATCCAAACCCATTTTAGATCTTAGGCATTTCAAGTGATATAGGGGTCGTCCATTTGCTATCCCAGACCCCTTCAAGGTCCTCAGCTAAGTGTTCTTTGATCCTCTTCTTTAGAGCCTTCCATGAGTTTTGCTCGGTCCCTTTGTCTACTCAGGCCCTCGGAATGTTGGGGAGAACACCATGTACTGGTATCACCCTTGCTGTAAACCAGGGTGATCTGTGTGTGGGGTGACAGGCATAGCCACTCTCTGATGAGTGAGTGTCCCCTCTACTGTGAAAGCATGAGGTAGACCCACCCTTCACCTGGGATTAACTGCACCCTCTGAGGTTCTAAAATGTGGACAGAGCACTAGTGACATTTCAGGCTATGTCACCTCCTGTAGCTCTCAGAGCCACAGCACCCTCTGTAAGTAGAAGGGCAGAAAGAGATGGGCAGAGAAGCTGGCTCATTGGAACCACGTAACAAAGCATCCCTACGAGTGAACACTGATGCCTTTCAGGAGGAAAGTCTCAAAAACCTTTCCCCACCTTTGTTATTAACACCCCCAAAACACAGGCCCTCAGTGGCCTGCTTTCAAAAAGCTGCTTTAGCATTTCTGCTAACAAACATAAGCAAGACCAGGACCCAGTTCTGGTGACAGGTTTCTTGGGGCCTCCAAAATGGGACATCACTACCTAAAGTCACCATCATCTTCCAAGGCACATGCCAGGATGTCTTTTTGGTACTTTCCTAGCCTGAGTGTGCCTGGCTACAGATAGGCTAGATTCTGCAAGCCTATTATTGTGAAGGTCACATTTTGAAAATAACTTCAATTTGTTTATAGGTTGTCAGTACTCCTCATAAATATCCATCCGTCCACCCCGAGACCCGCCATTGGACGGCTCTGACTTTTGCTGTGTTGCATGGACATATTCCTGTAGTTCAGGTATTAACGAATTTCCCTATCCACATCTGACCGTTAACTGTAACCTCCTCCATGACACAAACCTAAGTCTCTCCCAGCATGCATATCTCCCTGAGTGATTCATATTGGTTAATTGCAATCCAGTGTAACATATCCATATTTTATAGTAAAGTACTTAAGTATCTATTTGGCCAGCATTAACCAATATGAAAGCATCACGTACCCACGTACAGCCTCACATGCAGAGTGACAGACCTGTGGAGTTCTTCCTGCTCTGAGGTGGGACTTCAGCTGTCACTTTATGAATTTGCTCCTTTTACTTGTCTTAACATCACCATGAGACTCAGCCAGGGTCAGTACCTGGAGGGAATCTCCCCTCAGGTGTTGCCCTAGTAACCTGTAGACACCAGTGGTTTCCAACCAGTGGGAAGAAGCATCCAGATCAACAAGGGGGTGTTTGAAAAAAAGGTACTAGTGTGAGTCTTGACACTTGAGAAGCGGCTCCTGGAGGTCTGCAATGGATCCCTGTGTCTTCTGAAACAGCTCCAGATGTGGTGGCATGCTTGTATCTGTGATTCCAACAGTTCTGTTGTCACTATTTCTGACTGTGGTAGACTTGGTGGTCAGTGAATGGCCTCACTCTTAACTTGATCTTTACCTCCTCAGAAGAGGATTGGCATCCAAATGCAGGACCACACCCAGCCCCACAGTGAGTGCAGAGCACTGGAGACAGCAAGAACACGCCTCTTTGATGTGGCCCATGCTTCACAGAATAGAGTGGCAGGGACAGATAGGCAGTGTTGGCATCTCATGGGAACTTTGTTGTTTCCTGGCTATGGGAATCCTCGTGACAGACCCATAGTAGCATTTCGGGAGGCTGAGTGTATGGTGTGGCACCCTGGAGGCTAGCTTCTGCTCGTAGAATATCACATCAGCCCCCTCCTAGCAGAGAGGCATCTGAGAAAGATAACAGCACAGGCAACACCCCTTGATGGGCAGTGGCATTCTCAGCCATTCATTCAGGAAAAGGAACAGTTGAAAGTCGGGCAGAACCTCCTGGTAACCAGGCCTGCAGCAGGTGCAGTCATGGGACTGTGCTCTCAGGTAATAATAGGTAGGTAGTGAGGATGGTGGATTCTTCCCCATGATACATGCTACCTGCAGACAGCACCTCCATCGAGAGTGATGAGCTGGCATGCACAGAGCCTTCGCCTCATTTAATAATCTCACCCATCTCAGCAAATGCACTAATGAAGAAGGCAGAAGCAGAATTTCTGCAGCTTTTGGTACATTACTGGATCTTGCTGGCTAGAGAACTAACTAAACACCTCACCTGTCCTCAGAGCCATCCACGGGCTTCTGGGAGGGATTCTCACTCTGGCTGGCTGAGCATGTCTCTGGGGTCAGTCATAAGTCCTGAGAATCTGTGGCTGAAAAAGACCACTTCAGTTGCCTTCTGAGTCTTGTGGCACAGACCCCACAGCAGAGACTTGCAGAATTTGGATGCTTCTATCTCAGTGCTTCCAGAAACCTTAACATACCTAAGGATGCCCTGGAGAACCTGTTAAAATACAGGGTAACTCAGGATGTCCAGGCTGGGGCCAGAGAGGCAGCCCTTCTAACAAAGTCTCTAACCTTTCTGGTGCATGGAGCACACCATGGGTAGTCTGAGGTTCTGGAAGATGAGAGAGGCTCCTCTTCTGAGGTAACATTACCTCCAGCCCAGCCTACAAGGTCACTGACCTGGGGGAGGGGGACACAAGTATCTGACTGATTTCCCCCAGCACACTGGTGCCACCTCATGATGCATGCCCTGTAAGTGTCTCAGTGGCCACTCTTCCTCTGTAGCTCCTCCTGGACGCTGGGGCCAAGGTGGAAGGCTCGGTGGAACACTGCGAGGAGAACTATTCAGAAACTCCCCTCCAGCTTGCAGCAGCTGTTGGTAAGTTACCAGTTCCAACCCAGACCTGGTGTCTCCCCTGTGGCCTTTAATGTACCTGTGACTAGTCTTTGTTTTATTCTCTTATGAAGTCCCCTTCTCTGGGCTTGCAGGAAATTTTGAGCTGGTTAGTTTGCTGTTGGAGCGTGGTGCGGATCCCCTGATAGGAACCATATACAGGAATGGAATTTCTACAACCCCCCAGGGAGATATGAACTCTTTCAGCCAGGCCGCAGCCCATGGACACAGGTAGGCTAGGATGGGCCAAGGCCACCAGGTCCCAAGTGGTGCTTGTTAAAAATTCAGATTCCCAGGCCTGCCCCAGACCCATTCTTTCTCTGGATGTGGGGCCCAGGGGTTAATGGAAGTGGGGTGGCCCAGGCTCCAGGCCTGACCAGCGTGCCCTCACTCAAAGCTTTCTACCAAGAGCCAATTCCCTGCACCACACATACGTGCAAACTGCCATGTTCTGTTCACTCTCAGTCAATATTAACCACAAGGATGCGTCAGTCTTGGCCAGTATGGGTCAGAGTCCATCACATCAGCTGCTGTGTTGTGAGAAGAATTCACATAAAAATGACAGAGTTCTTCATGTATGCCTATGTCCTTTCTAGTTTCTTTCAGAAACCCTATCAGATTTTATTACACATTACCCCCAAGGAGAACAACACTCAAAAAGGCTGAGTTCCAGAACCTTTTGGGTGTTACTCAGCCTCAAGTTGTCCTCCAGCCACACCCCACCATCTCCTTCACCCCTAAAGCCACCACCTGGGAGTTATCCTCTCATTCCTGGTCCTGAGTGAGCAGCTTCCTAGCCCCTATGGTGCCCCTGCCCCAGCACAACCACTTCCAGCTCTGAGTGTCTTCCTCTCTGGGTTTATGATTGACAGGAATGTGTTCCGCAAACTGCTCGCTCAGCCAGAGAAGGAGAAGAGCGATATCCTGTCCCTGGAGGAGATTCTGGCTGAAGGGACTGACCTGGCAGAAACAGCCCCGCCCCCCTTGTGCACCAGCCGCAACAGCAAGGCCAAACTGAGGGCCCTGAGGGAGGCCATGTATCACAGCGCTGAGCATGGCTACGTGGATGTCACAATTGATATCAGGAGTATAGGTCAGTCTGAGCACCATTCACCACTAGACACAGCACGCGCGCACACATGCGCGTGCGTGCGCGCGCACACACACACACACACACACACACAAGGGGTCTCAGGGAGCTTCTCCTTCACTGGTTAGGACATTTCCAGGCCAAGCCACCCATGCTGTCCTCATAGTCAACAGCACCCTGCCTGCCCAGAGGCTCCACCCTTAGATCATCTGTCCTGGTTCTCACCCTGCACCTTGAGCCAGGTACTGCAATCACCTGGGGAGCTTGTCTGAGTACAGATTGCCAGGCCCTGCACCCAGAGGCCCTGCTGTTGAGGGTCTGGATGGATAAAGGCTGGAAATCTTTATATTTAACAATCACTCCAGGTGGTTCCCAGTGGTTTAGGACTTACTGTATAGAACACCCAACTCCACTGACACAGAGTGACCACCAGGGCAAGGACAAACGCCACCTCACTAGGACTTTTCCTCCGAGCCAACAGGAGCTATTCAGGCAAGCAGCAGCTTCTTCTTGAGTGAGCTAGCCCAGAGCTGTCTCATTGTTGTGCCTGAGGATTGAGGCTAGCCTAGCACCAGTCTAATGGTTTTAGACTGGCAGGAAAAGGAACAGTGAGACATAGAAAATGTGGCCCTATCATGGCAGGCTAAAAAACCGAATAGAAGCCATTGGATTCCTGTTCTGGAAAGAACCTCTAGCAGATTGGCTGTTCGATATTTGGAAATTTTATGCTCTTGCCCTGAGAATCTGTTTTGCATGACTATAAAGCTCAGGGCTTAGAACAACCTATCTGTTCATTTTGAAGGAGGCAAGGCATGTCCTTTCTCCTCACCACCTTACTGCACATTACAGCCATCATCTACTGAGGAGACTTTGTTAAAGGGAAAAGACCCCATGAGGCGCCACAGATGGAAATGGTTCACACAGGGAATCAGCAATGGTCTCCTCCCATTTATTTAGATGTGACTGGAGATGGTCAAGTCCTTTGGTCTATTTCTCTAGTTCTTAACTCTCTTCTGAGTGTGGATATGCCATCTAGTTCTGGACAAAAATTTCTCTTACCTGAGTTTCTTTGTTCCTGCCTAGTGAGTAGAAGGAAGACTATGAACTCAGAAACATAAGCTGAATAAGAATGAGTAATTAAAAGATTCCACACAGTGATTGGTATTGTAATATGTGTCCCCTAATAACACGAGTAGCACATGTAAGCAGAATAGAATGAGTTATGACCTCCAATTTCAGCTTCTACAAGTCTTACCTCTACTCACTGAAAGCTCGTCCCTTGGTCTCATAGCTTGGTAATGTCCTAGACAAAAGGACAAAAGCCAACTTCAGAATAAAAATATTCCCATCCCTTCATTGTTTTCTGCCCTCCCCTCACCTACCCTCTCCTCCCACCTGGCCCGATGCCTCCTCCTGCCCCTGCCCAGGTGTCCCCTGGACTCTGCACACATGGCTGGAGTCACTGCGGATCGCCTTCCAGCAGCACCGCAGGCCTCTCATCCAGTGTTTGCTCAAGGAATTCAAGACCATCCAAGAGGAGGAGTATACAGAGGAGCTCATTACCCAAGGCCTGCCCCTGATGTTTGAGATCTTAAAAGCAAGCAAGGTAAGAGGACGGTAGTTGAGGGGGGTGAGGCCACTGTGGTTACAGTGGAGAGTGAGAATGGAGGTCCACAGTTTTGGATGATCCCTTGCTGGAAACTAATGGTCCTTAACATCCCTTCATCACAGCCATGGGTAGCGAGTGCATCCCAGCTTGCTATAGCTATTTATACAATCACTAGTGGGACAGTTTTTTTGGCTGAGCATCTTCTGTATCCCAAGGCACTGATGGGAGAGCAAGTCAGGGGAACTTCATTCTGACTTCTTGAGGTTCACCCCTACCAAGATCTCCATTCCCAGCAAAGGAAATGCCACATTTCCTCATCCCTTTCCAAACAACATTTTCACTCTTGGGGTATTATGAGAGTCATTCCATAAGATCTTCTGTAGAGTCATTCATTTGGGGGTATCATAAAAATCCTCAGGCCCTGCCAGGGGTACATATCCCTCTCCTGTGTGTTGATGGGCAGTCTTAACGAGCTTGCTCCCTATAGCCTGTTAGGGTCAACACTACAGAAAACAGCCCAGCTCTGTGAGCACAAGAAGCACTAGGGAGAACCAGTCTCCCTGAGAGGTTCCAGAGAGTTCATACCCTAAGAAGTCCCACAAGAGTTTAGGCTTATATAACAGTGGCTGAGCACATGTTCTCTGGAGCTGAAGCACAAGGCTCTTCCACTTACTAGCCTGTTGGCCCTAGTGAAGTTTCTTAAACTTTTCTCTGCCTCAATTTTCCTCTCTGTACATGAGTCAATAATTATACAGGCCTCTCTAGGTGGCCATGAGTGCAAATCAGTTAAAACCCCAATGCCCTTCTGCTCCTCCCTAGCACCAAGTAGAAGCTTTCTTAGTGGATTCAAAAAGCTTCTCTGCTTCCCCAAGGCTCTTCTATAAACACCAGCCCAAGGCAGCCACAGGCACAAGCCAGCTATGAATACCTCGGTCACATGTCATGTCCTTGTCACAGAGTGACATTGCATTGTGAACACACCTCTTGTCAATGTCCTGAATGCCCCAGTTCACAAAAGGAATTAGGATGTTTCCCACACACATTTGTCTGTGGAACCCTGTCATAATGAACTGTCTCAAAAAGCTCTAAATTCATCTCTATTTAGCAAACGGGGGAAATGGAGGCAGAGACAACCCATCAACAACACAGTTCACCCACTTCCAGAGCATCTCAGAGCCTTGAGACCAAAGCAAGTCTCAGCAGGTTTTCTGGTCAGTGTCCATCCTCAAGCCAGGCTTTGCAGGCCCTCTGCTGGATGTGTCTAGTGTCCATCCACACTACTGGACCCCAGGATAGTAGGCTTCAGTGAATTCAAGAAGAGCAGAATCTTCTGGTAACATTTCAAAAGCAAACTCCTCCTCTGTCCCCCTCCAACTTAAAATAAATGAATAAAAGCTTTTACCTAAAATTACCCAAGAACCACCTCGGTGAAAAGCATTACTGGCTGCATTCCCGGTGTCTATATTCTAGCATTTTCTGGCTTGTCTGGTTTTAACTTTTTTCTAGACTACAGAGGAATTCCAGACGTTTTTGAAGTACCTTGGGTTTATGTCTTTTGGGGTTTTTGCTTTTTTTTTCATTTGTTTTGTTTTTGAGTAAATTTCACTTTGAAGTATGACATATCCATAGAAAATTTCCTAGATTGTAAATGCTGAGCCTACTGAATTTCCATCAATTGAACATCCAATAGCCAGCACTAGACCCCAAACACAGCACTCCTAGCACCCCAAGGTCCTCTCTCTCAGGCCACCCAAAAAGCCATCCCTCTCTGACTGCTAATGCCACATGTTTCATCTTACCTGGTAGCTCATTTAACAAGCAGAGGTTGGGGTATGGGGAGCCTTCCACAAACTGTGCCTGACAGCAGGAGTAAGGTGGGCCACTGAGAGGAAGGAAACGGAAGTCACCAACAGCTCTAACATTTGGAAGGCAGGAATAAGGAAAGGCCTTCACCACATGTGAATGGGAACCTGCTCCCTGGCAAATATGCTACACATCCAGAAACTAGGGACAGGCCCAAGAAAGATGGTACAGCCAAGAGGAAGGAAGGAAAGAGGGTCAGTTTGCTTTCATAGGAAGTTCGAGGGAAACGCTAACCTGTATGGTATGACATCACATAGACTAACCCACAGGGAAACAGGTGGTTTAACATAACTACAGTGTGCAAACATTCCCTGAGCATGCACTGGTCCACCATCCCCAAGCAAGCACTGGTCACCATCCCCAAGCAAGCACTGGCCACCATCCCCAAGCAAGCACTGGCCACCATCCCCATGCTTTCACTGGTCACCATCCCTAAGAATACACTAGTCCACCATCCCCAAGCATGCATTGTCCACCACCTAGAAGCATGCACTGATCTACCACTGTCATGTATGCCCTAGTCTAACATCCCCATCTATGCACTGCTCTGCTACCCTCTGTGCATGCACTGGTCTAGCTGGTCTACCCTCCCCATGCATGCATTGGTCCACAACACCAAATCCTGCACTGGTCGACCACTCCATCCCCAAGTATGCACTGGTCTACCACCCCCACATAGGCACTGGTCTACTCTCCCTGAGCATGCATTGATCTATCACCCCGAAGCATGCACTCATCTGCCATCCCCGTGTATGCACTGGGCTCCCCTCCCAACCATGCACTGGGCTACCATCCATATTTTCTCCTCATTGAAATTTCTCTTTGCATCTTTTTTTTTTCATTTTAGTTGAATTGTTTGTTATGTTTGAATTGTTGAAGTCTAAGAGTTTTATATGTATGCTAGGTACTAGTCCTTTGTCAGCCATATGGTTTGCAGATATTTTCTCCCCGTCTGCAACTTGTCCTTCAACCTGTTATATTAGTGGTAGTACTTATTGTCTGTCCTCAGCATCATCAAATTGGGAACCAATTTTTTAACATGTATTACAGGGGGAAAAAAAGTATATTAAACCATAGCAGCTTATCATGAGAATTATAAAAGATGCGCCTTTTCCATCTCCTCACCAACACAAGGGAAAATATGATTGTTTAAATTAAAAAAAAATCAGTCTGCTATCCATAGGCATAAAAGTTACTGGAAACTTCTGCATAATATTTTGGAAATAAATCTCTCTTTTACACTGATTTAAAAATAGCATTCTGGCTGCTGTGTACCAGTATCATTCTATGGAAGGCATCTTAGATCCCACCTCAAAGAAGCAGATATGTGTCCAAAGTCCCTCATTGGACAATAGCTAGGAGCAGCACCAAAAGTATAAAAATAAAAATAAGATCTCAATCAAAGCAGAAAAATCGCAGGCTTCCGAATAATCTGGATGCCTCTGAACAATGCTTCAAACTGTCAAATGGCTGCCAATGAAAACCGGCCTCTAAGTGAATTTTGGATCAGATGTTGAAAGCATCGAAAAGTCACCACAAGCTACCAGAGACATCCTCACAGCAGAGTTCTCAAACCATGTCCATGAAGAACCTTGAAAATGGGATTCAGTGTAGACACTGTTTGCTAAAAGTGCTTAATTTATCAACTCCAGAGAAAACACTGAGGCAGGACAGGCGTGTGCTTAGCACTCTTCCCCCTTCTGTTACGGCCATTCAGCAAAGCCTTGTCAGGTCTGTGTTTTCTCCACTGCCTTTCTTCTCTGACGTCCCTCATACAGTTCTCATAGGTTCTCCCAGCCTGTGTTCCATATGTCACAGCCTGTGCTGGGGAAGTGACCTGCTCTGGCCATTTGAGCCAGGACATGGGTTTAATGAGAATAATCACCCACATTGCAAAGCACTTCTGTGTGCAGGAGCCACTCTAGTCACTCCAAACTCATTCACTCCACACAAGGACCCCGGGGTGGGGAGAGTCCTACTATCACTGCCTCCATTTGAAATTATGGACCTGAGGCCTATTTGGAGGGGATCAAAAAAGTCAGGATTCTGGATGTCACAAACCTCATGTTCTCAACTATAAAGTCACCCTGTCCCTCGGCTCCCTCTTGGGTTTGCCTGCGGTACATGTTTCACTGTGAAATGACAATTTTGTCTTCTTGAATGACAAAAATAGACATTGATATGCAACCATAGAGCCTTCTGCCAATGGGAAGGTCACCTCACATCTGCTGATGTCATGGCCAGTGGAGACTGCCTTGAAAGCAATCTTGACTGTCACCTATGCAGTGATTTCTCCTACTCATGCATGCCCTCCTGCCACAGTTTGCCCCACTCCAAACAAAATGATAATAAATACTATTCTTAAAAAGTGTGGGATACAATCCGGTAGCATTTGGCTGTTATGCCAGTACCTGGAAAGGTGAGTGAAGAAGATTCCAAGTTCAAGACTAGCTTGAGCTACATAAGCCCTGTCTCAGACAAAAATGAGAAACAAAGAAAGAAAGAAAAGAAAAAGATTTACATTCCTTACCAGTTTCTAATGCTCCTCATGGGGGAGAGCACTTTTCTCACCCCTAAATGTAGGGGTGAGGTGGCAGCCACTGGTGAGAACCTACCCCCCCCCCCGCTCATAACATGTCACCCATGCCATCCTTGAAAAAAGGTCAGTTCCGTCCTCCTTTCACTCTAATGACACCTCTATGAATCATGTCCCAGCTGACACTGTGCCTTTTCTGATCTCTCCATTTTAATAAAAGGGTTCAGATTCTCTTTTCACATATAAAGGAGCTATGTCCTGCCTTGGGGGATTAAATTTGAAAATACCTTGAACCACTGGCAAACCCATCTTTTAAAAAACAAAATCGTATTTACTATTTTGATCACAAACACAATACTGACTCGTAAATATAAAGAAAAAATAATGATCCCACTTTATTCTAAACCCTCTTCAGTCTTTGATTTTCAAAAAGACATATCACAAAGTATATTATAACCTACTTTTTAAAAAAATACTTTATTGTGTTAATCAGCCTGGTGTTGCTGAAGCAGAACACCTGAGATAGTCAACTTAAAAGATGAAAGGTTAGTTTTGCTCACAGTTTTGGAAGTCAGTTAGTCCATTGCTTCTGGGCCAGAGGTGAGACTGGGCATCAAGGGCAGAAGCACATGGTGGGAGCAGCTGAGATGCAAAGAGAGAAAGAGCGAGTAGACCAATGTCCTATAACCCTCTTTAGCAACACATACTGAAAGACCTCAGATTTCCTGCAAACTCTCCCCATAGCATGGTGGACAGGGGCCACACCCCTAACACACATGGGTCCTCAAGGACACTTAGTCCAACCATACAGCAGTAAATACTTGTCTAGCCCCTGGTTTAGCCATTTGCCCAACAAAAAGCAACAGAATGCTGTGAATCACATCCCACCTCTCGGCCTGCACACCTGCTCTTGGAGAGGATTAACAGGAAGGACTCTGACATGGGAAAGAACCAAAACTGTAGGATGAAGGTCACTCCTAGCTGTCTCCTTCCTCCATGAGCCATGGGCAGCTGGAGTTTGAGAGCATAGAGCTGTCTTCCCCCATCCTTGTATTTATTTTTATTGAAAAGTGATTCAACGGATGACTCCCAGATCCCAAATGTATGAGCCCGAGAATCTGATTTATTACAGAGTTCAATCAGAGGCTTTCATCCTGCCCTTGTGGGACACAGTCACAAGACCCAAAGGGCTTTCTGCTGCTCAGTCAGGACCATTGACTGCTTCCAGAGTTTGAGAATAGAGATAAGGGTGGTTTGAGGGAAAAAGCTTTCTATTCATGAGCTACAAAAAGCCTGCTTTCCCCTAGGTAGTAAGTGATTGGGGGTGAGATGGAAAAATGTTTTGTATAAATTTCATAAACACTCAGCAGTGAACTCATAAGAAATAGACAGTGGACTCATAGAGCAGGTCAGTCCAGGAATTGTAAGTGAAAACTGAATACCTAATGCTCCAGGAGGACAGTAAATGCCTGGGCTCCTCTTGCCCTTGGGAACAGGTTTCTGTAGTGACAGCCTGGCTTGTGCCACCTGAGCACTCTCATAACACAGCTCTGTTTTCTTCCTTGCAGAATGAAGTGATCAGCCAGCAGCTGTGTGTCATCTTCACGCACTGTTATGGTCCCTACCCCATTCCCAAGCTCACAGAGATCAAGAGGAAGCAGACCTCACGCCTAGGTGAGTAGTGGCCACGATATATTACGCTGTTGCTGTGGGATGCAGGGATGAAAAGGAAGCAAACACATGGGACAAATATAGGGTGGGAACTTTGAGGGGCCAACAAGAGACAGAGGAAATACCAGTCCCAAGAGATGAGCTCTCCTTTAATAGGTGGTAAATCCTCATATTCTCGTTGGAGAATATAACATAGGATGTGCATGAGGGGACTGTAGTGCCTCCTGTGGGACCTTTTCCCTCATTCACTGACACTGGGGGACTGCTGAGGCTCCTGACCCATGAGTCCCATGAACAGGGGATTATGATAGATGGCCCATTGTCCATGTCAGCTGTGATGATTTTGAACTTGATACAGTCTAGACTAGAATCATCTAGGAAACTAATCTCAATGGGGGATTATCTAGATTAGGTTGCTCTGTTGAGATTGACTCCATTAGATTGTTGATGTAGGAAGACCCAGGCTAAAAGTTGATGGGCACCACTGCCTGGATTTGTATAAAAAGGAAAAATAGAGCTGAGCACATTCGTGCGCCCTCATTCTCTCTCCTCTGTGGATGTGAACACCTTCTTCGGGTGCCTGCCACCTTGACTTTCTGCTGTAATGGGCCTGCAACTGTGAGCGAAACCCGACCCTTTCTCCCCTAAGTTCCCTCATCTGGGGTGTTTAATCAAATCAACAGGAAAGAAACTGAGACAGAGCAACTCCTTTTTATGAAGTCCTGTGTCTTCACTGCAGAGGAATAAGCAGGAGAGTACAGTGAGCCTGCATGTCCCTAGTGGAAGTCCTGCTTTAGGAAATGATGAAAGGTAGAGAACAGGGCCCACCTAAAAACCATGGGCAGGCTAGGGCTGGACAGGTGCCTCAGAGGTTAAGAATGGGTACTACTCTTCCCACGACCCAGGTTCAGTTCCTAGCACCCATGTCAAGTGGCTTCTGACCAGCTATAACTACAGATCCAGGGAGATTCAAAACCTGTGGCCTCGATGGGCACACACACAGACACACAGACACACAGACAGACACACACACATATAGGTAATTAATTAAAAATCAAAATAAATCTTTTTAAATAAAAAAAGCAGGGCATACCCAAGCAGTAGGGGATGAATACTCTGAAGTCCATAAAGATTGGTGATCACTTTACCCACTCCTTGGACACTTGCACTGAGCCAGCTCCAGCCACGAACCTTTCCTCCACCTCTCAGGGGCTCTCAGCTGTCTCCGGAGGAAAGCATGGCCTATCCCATGCTTTGATTGCAGTCTGAACAGGGTGGAGCTGGGACTTGAAGACCAACCCTGTCATTGCTGTAATTCCTCACTGTGGAGGGCAGTTCCTGAGATCCCTCAGGAAGACACTAGCTTCATTCAGAAGATCTGAATCTATTACGGGCAGGGCAAAATGGAAAAGACAGAAAAATGCCTGGCTGTCTTGATACTGGGAACCTGAGCCTGCTGTTTGCAGAAGCCCATCCCCCGATGTCCAGGGAGTAATAAAAAATTAACAATGAAAGATTGCTTTTCCTGTAAGGGTTGGGATCTTCTTTACTCCCTATATTCTTTCCCTCTTAGTATGAAATGTTGGAGGAATGGAAGCATCTCAAGTTTCTATCCTGTAGCAAAACCGTTCCTTTGCCGTTATCAGTTGAAAGATTGAGTGCATGAAGCTGAGTCAAGGCATTGTCATTACTGTTACAAGTGACTTGTGCATTTATAGTGACACAACTTTTTGCGAAAATGGAAACATTGGCAACAGAGTCAAAGGTTAGCTGTTACCTTTATGCCTGTGCAGGCAACAAATCCCAGTTGTACCTTAGTCAGAGGTGTTTCTGCTCTGCAGAAAATATTGATCATCAGGGGAACAGGTTGGGAAGGCCAACCAAATAAGAAGGTGGTAAGAGGTGGAGGGCCATGGTTCTAAACCCTGACCCTGACAGTGGTGACATAACAGAACATGACACCCTTATGAGGCAAATTGTTAGTGTACACATTTAGCCCTGCTTCCCATATCCACAGAGGGAAGAGTTTGTAGCAATTTCTCTCACTAGCAGTGAAGGTTTCACAGGTCAGAATTCCAAGGCCAGCACTCTGAGAAGGCAAGGGTGGGACTGCAGAAGTGCTTTCATGGCTAAGTGCACCTACTGCTCTTGCAGAGGACCCAGGCTCTGTCCCCACTACCCACATGGTGACCCACAGCTGCTGTAACCCCAGCTCTGGGATACCGGGTGCCTCTTCTGACCTCCTTGGACTCCTGCACACATGGTGAACATATATACACTCAGGCACACATGCATAAAATGAAATGAATATTTTTTAAGAAGGCAGGGATCTTGACTAGGGAGAGGTGGAAAAGGAACTCAGTCACAGTGGTCTTGTCAAGAGTATGGACTCAGGTTAGAGAAATGGCTCAGCAGTTAAGAGAATGTACTGGTACTGCCCTACCTGAGAGCTTGAATTCTGTTCCCAGCACCCATATCAGGAAGCTCACAGCCATATACCCATACATGTTACATGTATATGCCATTAAAAGTAATGCTGGCAGAGTTGAATGGTTCTTGAGTCGGGAGTGATGATTGAAATTAATAAACCAACACACAACACATGGGACCTTTCCGAGAGGCTCTAGTGGAAACTAGACGCCTTGCTTTTTTCCAGATTCCTTTTAAGCCAGAGCAAAAGCCCCTCAGGACAAATGAGTAAATTTACAAGGAAGTCAAGCAAGCAAAAGGTGTGCCCTAGACAAGGACACCCCACTTGTTGTCTCAAAAGAAAGGTGAAACAGACTTGGAAATTCTTCACTGACTCCAAATGAAGGCCAGTCTTTCCACTAAGATCTAAATATCAAAGCAAGCTGGAAGACCAGCAGCTCCCAACAAAGTAATAAAACTAAATCTTTAAAAAAAAAAAAAAAGGGGGGTGGGAGGTAGGGAGTGTAGCTTCTCCAGAGAACACTAGAGATCTGTCGAAAGGTTTGTAAAAAGAGAGAGATGAATTGTAGTTAGAGCCCACACAGCCTATCCCCACAAACACCAGTCATCAGAGACAGGAACTGAATCATTAAGTTGTGCTATATTCAGAGAGCCCAGTGAGTTAACCCACTAAAAACTTTTTCTCTCTTCTCCAGCCAACATCTTTATAGAAAGGGTGGAAAACAAAGATGATGAGACTTTCTGGAGCTCAGTCTTGCCCTCTATCAGATGGTCAAGTACAGCTCTGAGCCCTCTTTTGTTGCCTCGTTCTCTGGGTATTTGGGCTCAGGCTCTTCCTAGAACCACCTGAGCTGGAAATTTAACTCAGAACCAGCAAGCCATCATCAATTGCCCTGCGAAGCTGTTCATACCATATACATGCAGACTCCTTTTCTGCACTGTGGAACACATGTGCCCCATGTTATGGACTACAAATGTGTCCTACAGTACCCCGCCCCATTGGGATGGGATCTGGCTTTAGGAAGGGTGGTGCCTCTGGTGAGTGAAGGCAAAGAGACCAACAGAAGCTTCAGAAATGTTTAGAAAGATGATGTAACCTGGAAAAGGGTGGTAACAGAATGAAGGAGAATGAGGGAGAAATGGTCAGGACTTTGGTCTGGATTTGGGACACTTCTCATAGGCATGAGAAACACTCAGCACAGAGCATGAGGATGGGAGAATCACTTAAGTAAGTGAAGATGCTGTGGCTGCTCAATCTCAGACATTGGTACTGCTCCCCAAGGAAGCAATGTGAAAGGCCATCCATGAATACTGCAGTTCTAGTCAGCTGGCATGCCAGTGACCTACCACAGGACCCTGGCAGTTAAGGCCACCTTGTTTTTGCTGGGTGGGGACTGACTAGAGTAAGGGCTAAGAAGTTGAGGCCTAGCAATACAGAAGTGCTGGGCTGACTCCAAGGGCCACCCAGAAGGGCCTTGGGTCTGCATGGCTAAATTAAAGGCAATACCTAGGAGCCTATATTTGGTGAGTGAAGCCATAGAATCAGAATGCCTTACTTTAGATCCTGGCTTGCACAGCTACCGTATCAGCTTGCCTCAGTTTCCTCTGCTGCACAATGGAAGAATGTAAGCCCCAAAACAAGACCTGCCATGTCATAAGTTAGACCCAGTTAATGCATATTAGCAACATTGTCTTTGCTATGAGAGGTAAAAACAGGGTGCTTAGACTGGCACCTTTAATCCCAGCATTCAAGGAGGCAGAGGCAGGCAGATCTCTGTTAGTTCAAGACTAGCCTGCTCCACAAAGCAGGGCAACCAAGGTTACACCGAGAAACCCTGTCTTGAAAAACCAAAAACATAAAGAACAGGTCTGGCTCCTTTGTCACTGATGCTGAGAGAGAAAGACCTGGGGTCCTGTGGCAAGGGCAGGATTCCCTTCAACACCACTTCCACTAGGCAGAGGGACACTGAGCCTGAGAAATGACATGAGGATGGGTAGGTTCCCTTCACAGTCATGCCTTTCATACCCTGAAGTATCTGAGCTCTGTCTGGAGGTTTATCTGATGTGGAAACGGATGTTTTGTTTTGTTTTGTTTTGTTTTGTTTTGTTTTGTTTTGTTTCTTTCTAACCTTTGTGAGTGTGAGAGTATAGGTGTGCAGGTGTTAGGCCCAGCAAGAGCCCAATATTGGGGAGATGCACTCGGAGGCTGGATTGATGCAAACTGCAAAAGGTTTAGTCAAGCCAGCTCCCAAAGGGGCTGCCCTGCATGCAAGCAAGAAACAGCCCTGAGGAACAAAGGCTTTGGGTTTTTATACGGAAAAACAGGATTGGGTAACAGGGTCTATAGGGAAGTTGACTTTTAAAATAATTGGTCTGTTTTAGGCATCAAGACTGGTGGTTCTGGCCTGGCCATCTGGATCCTGAGCAACGCCTGGAATGTTGTGTTATGTGCTGATTTGGCTGTAGCGAGGGGACGGGGGAGCGATTAGCACATCCTGTGGTTTTTCTGAGAAGCAGGGCTATGTGACTCTGGTCACAAACCAGGGGCTATCTGGGTGGGAAACTGGGACCATCTGGTTAGTTGCCAGGCAATGATATCTCACAATTGCAGGCCTGGTCATTCTTTTACAACAGGATGGGTCCGCAGGTCTGTCTCAACTTGCCCACTTTCTCATCTCTGCTCGTGTCCTTCTGCTTTCTGGAAAAGTACTAAGAGAACTTAGTTTGACATGGGGCCTAAAATTCAAAATGGAGTTTATGAGGCTAATCTGGTCCTTTCATAGGTCACAGCACAGTCTCAACTGTAAGCTTTCATGACCTGCCTGTCTGAGGTAGACTCTCTGCTACCATGTACACTGGTTTAGCTGGTTCACACAGATTCTCAGTCTCCACCACTCATCTCACTGTAGTAGTGCTGGGATCCTAGATGCTAGTGCTACCTACCACATCCCAACTTTTAAGTGGATTCTGGGAATCAGAGCCCAGGTCATCCCACATGCTGAGCAAATGCCGTTACCCCACTGAGCCATTTTGCCAGCCCAAGGGCTGCTTCTAATGGCAGGTCAGCTTTGAACATCTCCTGGAATGAACTGGGTGGCAGTGATGTGTCTGTCCTCTACAGGTGCCTTCTACAGTTTGAACCTTGGGCCACCCATGTGAAATGAATAGATCACTATGCTTCGCTGTCTCCTGTACTTTGCCAGAGGAACCCAACTTCACCCTTCCTTCACTAACACACTGTCCCTCTCTCTGTTCTAGATCCTCATTTTCTTAACAATAAAGAAATGTCTGATGTGACCTTTCTGGTAGAGGGAAGACCCTTCTATGCTCACAAAGTGCTGTTGTTCACAGCCTCTCCCAGGTATGTTCCCTTGGCTTTGCCTGAAGCTAGAGTATGTCTATTACTGCTCTTTTTCTTTTTGGAGACGAAATCTCATAACTCAGAATGTCCTGGAATTCACTGTGGAACAAGGTTGACCTTGAATTTCTGATCCTCCTACCTCCACATCCTGAGTACTGGGGTTACAGTCATGCACCACTGTGCCCAGTTCCTTTGGTACTGGGGATTGCACCCAAGGCCTCATGAATGCCAGGCACCACTGTACCAATTTACTACAACCCTGGCTGTTATTGCTGCTTTTTAAGTTCATTGTTTTATAGTATTGTTATGGGGATAGCAGAACATCTCAAAATCAAAGCTTTCAGAGTACAGGGTGCCTCTTATATGCAACCTAGGCCCCCTCAGGGGCAGTTGACAACTTGAGACTCCTTACAGCGCAGCCTGGAGAGGCCTATTCTTTCTCCAGTGTTAGGAAACAGATTTTCTCTAAGCCTTCAAAATATAAGGGCTCTGACCTTCCTTTCCCCTACTGGTACAGTTGACAAGTGAGACCACCATTCAGAAAAAACATGCA
Organism: Psammomys obesus; assembly: GCF_907164565.1. Classification (NCBI taxonomy): domain Eukaryota; kingdom Metazoa; phylum Chordata; class Mammalia; order Rodentia; family Muridae; genus Psammomys; species Psammomys obesus. Next base: position 809,330 of record NW_026596091.1, on the reverse strand, counting down.
GCACAGTGGGAGAGTGCCATATGAAGCCCTGAGTTCTATCCCCAGGGGAAGGGAGGAAGGGAAGTGGCATCCTCCCTCCTAGTTAATGCCATCTCTATGACAGTGCATCTGGATCATGTACAGGGAGCAGAGGGCCTGGCTGAGGAGAAGCCTGTGCTCCCTCAGAGGCACAGAGACAGGCTGACATGAGGGGAGCAGAGGTTTTCCAAGTAGGATCAGGATCCTGGTGATGCAGATACAAGAGTCCCTCTTGGAATCTTCTGGGAGAATGGTGACTCATAAATATCTGTCCCTTGTGTACCCCCAAAATGAACAAACTCCAGATATCTGCTTTGGAGCCACAAGAAAAATGAACTTTCCATGTGGGTTTTTGGTTGGTACCACCAGACAAATAATTCCACAGTGTGCCAGTGTCCAATTCTTAGTTTTTCGTCAAGGTAACAGTGGCCCTGGAGGTTTCAGACCTGGGGTAAGCTACAGAAAGGGAAACACAGATGCCCTGTTTTTTTCTGCCACTCTTTTTCAAACCTGTCGTGATCATGAAGGGAAAAGTGTTTAAAGAAAGTAAGAGTCACCTTGGCTTATTCTCTTTAAAACGTTATTCTCTGCATGAGTCTCTAAGTCAGTGTGTCCCACTAATAGGGTCCCTACAGTCCAGAAGCTTTGCCTCTGAATGCCAAGACCTGTGATTACCCATGGGGAGCCACTCCCTAAGTCAGCAAGTATACTAGCTGGTTTTGTGTATCAACTTAACACAAGCTAGAGTCATCAGAGAGGAAGGAGCCTCAGCCAATGAAATGCCTCCATGAAATTCAGCTATAAGGCATTTTCTCAATTAGTGATCAATGAGGAAGGGCCCAGGCCATGGTGGGTGGTGCCATCCCTGGGTTCTATGAGAAAGCAGGCTGAGCAAGCCAGTAAGCAGCACCCGTCCATGGCCTCTACATCAGCTCCTTCCTCCAGGACCCTGCCCTGTTTGAGTTCCTGTCCTGACTTCCTTTGGTGATGAACAGCAATGCAAAAGTATAAGCTGAATAAACCCTTTCCTCCCCATCTTGCTTTGTGATCATGGTATTTTCATCACAGCAATAGAAGCCCTAAGACAACAAGCATGATTTAAATGCCCTTGAGGCTTCCTGTTTCACAAAGACAGAAGCTCCTGTCTCCTGGAGCAAAGCTTGAACAACCAAAAGGTTGGGCACCAGACAAGAGGGAAGCCAGGGCAGGTGCTCAGAATAGACACCTTGCAGAGGCTAACCCAGGTTGGTGGGAGAAAGTGATGAGGTCTTAAAGATCGTCCATTCCTTCCAGTGGCCAGTTTGGAAAAGAACATGAGTTCCAAGCATGGTCTATCACTTTGAATAAAGACACTAACAGCTATAATCCAACTGTGTTTTAGAGCAGGAACCAGAGATTCATGTCACGAGGAGAGTTGATCTGAGGCGAGCTGCAAAGGCACGGATGAGTCTTTTGATCTCTTTATGTGTTATTCAGGTTCAAGGCCCTCCTCTCCAGCAAGCCAACAAATGACAACACCTGCATAGAGATCGGCTATGTGAAGTATCCCATCTTCCAGGTGAGCCTGGGGTAGCCTTCAGCCCTCAGCTGCCCCTAACACCTGCATACCCCTGACAGAGCTGCCAGCATCTACACTCACTTACTTCGTTTCTCCCTCTCCATCTCCATCACTGAAGCCCAGTGCCTGCTGCCGATAACCTTGGGCTGGGGTAAGCGGACCCAACGGTAAGGGACATACTGTCCCAAAGACTCAGAAATCTAGAGGGATTTATGAGTCAGCTACAATATACCATGGGGTGTCTGCAAAAGAGGACACACTTTTCAGAGCCATGTAGTGTAACAGCTCAGACCCAGGATATCCGGGCAGGTTTAGGAATGGCAAATCAAAGGCCAAGCCAAAGCTGGGGGACTCAGAATGAAGCTTTGGGCTCAAGAAGGAAGCCAGAGCATTCCAGACAAAGAGAAGAACACATGTAAAGGATTTAAATGATGTGCCCATCCCAGCCATATTAGAAAGAGTAGGAACTGTGCCCAGCCTGTCTGGTGGCATAACTCAGGGACTCGATTCTGTGGTGGTCTTTCTAAGTAAAACTCATACCAAAATGCTGGCAACTCCTTGGGAGCTTTGGAAATGACCCCTGGATGTACAGGCTGTACATCAGATCCATGATATCAGAATGTATGGGCAGGTCCCAATCTTGGGCACACTGAAGCCTCCTCGTCCTCTCCTGCCATCATGCAGCCAGGCACTCTATCTTACAGCAACTTCTGAACATTAGCACCTATCCAAATGCCCTGGAGATATTTGCTATAATTGTCCCAATACAGAAAACACATTAGATGTGAGCTCCTAGGGCCTGCCCCTACAGCCCGGCTTCCAGACATGAGAAAACACATTAGATGTGAGCTCCTAGGGCCTGCCCCTACAGCCCGGCTTCCAGACACGAGAATTCACACTTCTCGTGTATGTAATGTAATGAGCCCCTGATGCTGCTGGGCCCAGGGTTCCAAACCTGAAAGCTAATGTGTCGCTGTGTCCTTTCCTTCCAACTTCGCTGCCAAGAGCTCTTGGAAGGGTGTGGCCTGAGTTCCCATAGCTGCTCCCTAGGAGAGCAGAGATTAAAACTAAACCCAGACCCATTATTTTCTCACATCCTTGAGCACATGAGTCTGCTCTGAAGTCACCTAACCCTACAGGAAGAATCATATGGCATGTTAGAGTGGGATCATGAGCTGAAGACAGGAGACAGCACGCATGAGCACATGTGTGCACATGCACATACCAAGAAGTATATCGCCCTCACTGGCAAAGCTCCACTGCTAAGAGCCTGGCTCAAACAGGCACTCAGTGAATGTTTACCCAGTGGACTTGTTGTCAGAGTCCTGCGTGGGAAAGGATAATCTCAGAGGTATCCCCAGGCCTGTAATTGCTTCCAATGGGGGAAGGTTTGCTAGCCACATTAGCTTCAAGCTCCTGTAATGGGAAAGGAAGATTTATCAGGCCCTGGGGACTTGTCTGTGTCCCTGCCCAATCCCCGTAAGCCTCATTTGTGGCTTGAAATAGGCCAAGAAAGGCTGACTTCAACCCCTCCCCCAAAAAAGGCTCCCAGAAGCCTATATGCTTTACATGCTTTTGGCATGTAAATTTTAGCAGAAGTTTTAGTAATCGATACTGCACTGTTTCCTCCCTCAAGACTGTTCAACATCACATGTGTGTAAAAGCGAGACCCACTGAGGCCACAACTGGAGCTAGATCTCTATCAAGCTGCAAAGGTCCCTGCCTCGTCTAAGTTGGCAGCCGCCAAGAAAAACAGTTCCATGTGCAGGCCATTCAGCCTCATAGGTGTTTGTTGCACCCACTTAGAGAAAATTCTTGCACTGGCAGAGTCTGGAAGGGAGCTGAGACGGCCTAATTTAAGTTCCATTAGCCCAGGATCTTGCTCCACTAATGCAGCAATTTCAGCCCGTGGCTCAGCCTTGAATAAATGAGACAATGCATTTGACTGGCAGGAAAGTGCTTTGGAAATGGAGACCCCATGTTGGGGGTGGTAGACATTACAGTGGTGCTTCTTATTATTATTGGTTTGGCCTTTTATAACAAAGGTGCTAGAAGAATCAATTGATTTTAATAAAGCCAATAAACCAGTGTTGGCTGACAGTATTTCACACTTATAAACCCTTCTCCTAAAGGTGGGATGGGGAGAACAACATAGGGTTATTTCCCAAGGCCTAGACAATGTCACCACCTCTCTAGCAATCAGGTGGACACAGAAACTCCAAGTCAGTATAAGAGAGGCTCAGACACAGGAGACATGTTATGTCTAAGATGTTCATATGAGGAGGGCATGGTGATATGTGCCTGCAGTCACAACACTTGGAAGACTGAGGCAGGGAGATTGCTGTGAGTTATAAGCCAGCCTGAGATACAAAATGAGACCCTGTATCCAAATATTAATAATAATAAAAAATAAAGTGTCTATGTGACAGGTACCATGCTAGACACAGGAAGACAGTGATGAGTGAGAAGCCTGTACTCTCAGACGACTGTAAAGAAAAGCCACAACACTTCAGTTGTGGACAAGATACTGCCAAAAACAACGTTCTGTGGAAAGGAAAACCAAATTTCTTAGCACAGTGACCACCGAGCTGGATGCAAAAGACGCCAGCTTCCAATGGTGAAAAAAGAGCACATCTCAGCTGAAGGAGCTAGGTTCTGATACAGGCAACCGGGAGAGAGCAGACAGTGCATAGAAAGACAGACAGCCTGCTGGTTATAGTGATAACCACTTGGAATGCCCACACTCAGGATGTGGAGGCAAGGGGAACATGATTTAGAGGCCTGTCTGGGCTATATAGCAAGTTGTTTATTATATAGTGAGACCTGTCTCAAAACAAGCAAAAAAAAAAAAATTATACTAGGGATCTGCTTTAATGAAATGTGTAAGCTGGATAATTCCACAGTGTTTCTGGGCTAACAGCTCTGGGGACAGAGCTATCTGCTAGCTGGTGTTTTATTTATTTTGCATGTGCATGAATGCACACATGGGCACACATGTGTGAATATACCATGGCATGTTTGAAAAAAAACTTGGCAGAATTCGCTTATGGTGGTGGTAGCACCACAGTGTGACCCCAACATGGGTGTGACCGGTCTGCACCTATGGATTCAGGCAGGGATAGCCAGGCCCGTGGAAGGCAGCTGAAAGTGGAGAGACGGAGGCAAACTGGACTACAAATGCACCATGTGCAAAGGAACACTTGTTGACACGTGAGGCAGGTACGGTAAGTTAGATGCATTCACAGTATTCAATCAGTCCTAAGCACTCATTTGCAAAGCTCTGTAATTTGGGGCAGAACTCACACATTGGAAGTCAAATGGCAAGGGACAGCCTTGCTTGAGCCATTCACAGAACTATCAGTGACTATCAAAACCCTGGACCCGCCAGATGTGGCAGTGCTCGCCTTTAATCCCAGCACTCAGGGAGGCAGAGGCAGGTGGATCACTATGAATGCAAGGCCAGCCTGGTCTACAAAGCAAGTTCAAGACAACCAAGGCTACACAGAGAAACCCTGTCTAAAAATAATAATAATAAAATAAATAAGCAAACAAAAACACCTGTACCCACCATGGCTTCCTCTTGAGTTTTGTCAACTTGTTATAAGGAACTTGTTGTCCAGAGCGGCCCTCTGGGACTTCAGGGGGTTTTATGTCAGGCTCTCTTGGGTGTCACGTGCACAGTTTGACTAGATAAGAAGTAGGCTGGCACCCCTTGGTTATCATCCTCAGGTACCACCTGTCCTGAGGAGCCAAGTTCAGGTTCTTTCATTCGGCTCTGTGCATAGATATGGAAACTATAGGGTTGTTTCAGGGTGTCATCAGGGAAGCCTGTCCAAATTTCTCCCATCAGGTAGAGTGATGTTCTAGAATGGTGTGGTAGCTTTCAAAGGAACTAGGAACCGCTGAGACTTTACTCACTGTCTTCTTCCTTCCAGCTAGTCATGCAGTATCTATACTATGGTGGTCCAGAGTCACTGCTCATTAAAAATAATGAGATCATGGAGGTAAGGAGACCATTGTGGTATTGGCTGCCCCAGCTTCCCCTCTCTCTGGCTTCAGGTTGGTAGCCCTCCCTGGCTCCATGATCCTCCCAAGCAAGGTGGCTTCTTTGGGAGGGCCTCCCCTTGGAGACTGGCTGCACCAGGAGTACTTGGTGGAAACCAGTCTTAACTGGTTTGTGAGGGGCAAGTTCACAGAGGGAGTTGGGGGAACCACCTGCACTGGCACACTAGAACCTCTCCATCACCATCAGGAAGTATCCTAGATGTCTTCCTTTCCCTTATGGTTGCTGAGAAAATTACAACCATGAGAAGCATGGCTCTCATCCCTATCTTACCACTGGGATCCAGAAGCTGAAAGCTGGGAGCCATACCTAACCAAACTTGGGGTTCTCCACCACCGCCGCCCTTTTCCATCCTGGGCTGCTACTCCCATTGTATCTGATTCCCCATTCTATCCCCCTATCCAAAGCCAGAACTGGGCATGGTGGCACACAGCCTGAATCCCAGTACTCAGAGCGCAAAGGCAGGTGGATCTCTCTGAGTTAAAGGTCACCCTGGTCTACATAGGGAGTTCCAGGATAGCCAGGGTACATAATGAGATCCTACTTTTAAAAATAATTAATTAGTTAAATTGAAAAAAAAAAAAGCCCTTCAGCCCAAACTCTGGGTCACATTAGGGCTCTGCCATGTTTGCTCTGTCTGGCCTTGGGCAATTTACCTGACCTCTCCTGGAAAATGGCCATTCTCTAGGTCTAAGAGAATTTTACAAACATCTGTTTTAGAAGATTCTTAGCCACCTTTGGCCATGGAGAATGCTGTAGAGCTCTGCAGTCACTAAGTATTCAGTTTGTCTTGTCTCCTTCCTCTAACCCCCAACACAAGAGAATCCTGTCTCTCTAGACCCCTCCTCCCATCCTGTATTCCACAACAGGACCAGGTGGCCTTTTGTAAATATTTTTAATTTTTCTTTCTGCACTTACTAGTTTGTTAAAGAGACCGTGATAAAGGGGCTGGATGAACAGGCGATGGAAGTCCACAGCAAGCTCTGGACTCCAAGCTCTGTGGAGTTGGGGTGTATGGCTTCCCAAGACAGAGACTTGTTCACCAGCCAGCATCCTGAGGAGCCGATTCAGGGAGAGGTTTTATGGCAGTGAATTATTCACTTTTAAGTCACAGCTGGCCATGATGGCTCATCCCTGTAATTCCAGAACCTAGGAAGGATCTGAGGCCTACCTGGAATTGCTAGGAAGCTCCAGGACAACCAGAGCTACATAGTGAGACAGGTGTCTCAAAAAAAAAAAAAAAAAAAAAAAAAAAAAAAAAAAAAAAAAAAAAAACACCAAAATCACAAGAAGGCTCATGATAAACCCTGCTTTCCTTCCTTCCCCCACTTGGGGACCTATATCTCCCTGTCTCCAGAGCCTTCATTTTCAGACATTTTTGAGAGCTTCCCATGGTCCAGAGCTGACCTCGGGCTGGGTGTGGCAATGATCTAATGGGATGAAGATGATGGCCTCCTGGAGGAAGTGGGTGTAAAATAGCATCTAGATAGGAAGTATTGTAAGGAAGAGTGGTAAAGGGGGGGTCCCTGGGGTGGGGTGGCAAAGAAAGCCCATCTGAGGAGTGACATTGGAGTGGAGACCCGGAGAACACAGGTGGGGTGGGAGGAGCCACAGTGATACCCACCTTGCCAATAGGTGCCCAATTCCCTCTTCCTTGCTAGATGTGATTTGGGTCTTTGGGGTTGACCTGCCATAACAGGTGTGTCCATGATTCACTTCACCACACACTCTGCCCCACAGTAAGCTTCCACAACTAGGGCCCGCCCCCCTGGTCTCACCCTATGCCTGCAGTATACTCCAGCATGTCCACTTCCTGATCCCTAGCCATGTACCCTGTGGGGTGTGGCTGTATTATTTCCTTTTCTATTGCTGTGACAAAAGACTATGACTAAAGCAACTTGAAGGCAAAATGGTTTATTTGGGCTTGCAGTTCCAGAGGATAAGAGTTCATGATGGTGAAGTGGATGGTAAAGTAGGCATGGTGGCTGGAACAGCAGCTGAGAGCTCTAATCCTGAACCCAAAAGCAAAAAGCAGAGAGAGACTACTGGGAATAGGGAAAGGCCTTCAGCTCTCATAGCCTGCCTCCTGTGACATGCATCTCTCAACACAGCTTCACCTCCTAATCTGTCCCCCAAACAGTGCCACCAACTGGGGAATGTCTGGGACTATAGGAGACATTTCTTACTCAAACTGTCACAGTGGCTCATTCCTATAGTCCTGCTGGACCTTCTTCTTCCCCTCTCTGTCCCTAACAGGCTCTTTTTATGGGTTCTAGCTTCTGTCTGCCGCTAAATTTTTTCAACTGGAGGCTCTGCAGCGGCATTGCGAGATTATCTGTGCAAAAAGCATCAATACTGACAACTGTGTGGATATCTACAGCCACGCCAAGGTAGGCCTCCCCTTGACACCAAAGCTGAGGTTTTGTTCCCAAGACTCTCCTGTGTTGTATTGCTTAGGATTAAACTCTGGACCTCAGCTCACTTCAGCCAGTTGTTTATGCCCCTGACCTGTGTTCTCAGCCTTCTTTAAACACTGGAAGGTAAGCCAGGCAACAGTGTTCTCCAAGATTTGTAGAGTTATTCACACTACTGTCAAAAGAATCATGTCACCAACTCCAGTTCCGTGGGCCTGGACTGGGCTCTCAATTCTGCTTCCCTAATCAGGTTCTAACTAATGTCTCTGCTATCAAATGATCTTGAATAGACGGTTTTAGAATGGTGGGTCTCAAAATGTGGGCTCCAATCCAGCAACAATAGCAAGGTGGTTAGGAAGTCATACCCCAGATCTATCAAACCCAAAACTTGGGGGGGGGGTGCTCCTGATTCCAGTGCAAGTTCAAGTGTGCGCTAATTATTTTTCTGTTGCTGTGATAAAATACCACAATCAAGGCAACTTATAGAAAGAAGGGCAAATTTGGAATTTCAGTTCTAACCTGATAAGAGTCTGTCATGGTGGGGAGACCTAACAGCAAGAGGCAGGCATGATGACAGGAGCAGAAAGCTGAAAGCTCACATCTTCAGATGGCAAGCATGAAGCAAAGAAAATTAATTTGAATTGGTATGAGGTTTTTATTCTCAAAGCCCACCCTTGTATCATACTTCTTTCAGCAAAGCTACACCATCTAAACCTGCCCAAACAGCGCCACCAACTGAAGTGCAAGTGTTTAAATGCCCAAACTATAGGGACACTTTTCATGCAAACTATCACTCTCCTTTCTGTCTCTGAGGGATACACACATGCTCACACAGTCACATTCACACACACACAGTCACACTTACTCACACATACTCACACACATTAGCGTAGATTACACCGAAATCTAGTTCCTAAGGATCTAAGCATTTTGTGTGTGTGTGTCTTTTTGAGAGAAAGTCACTATCTAGCTGGCTTTGAACTCTCCATTCTTCTTCTTTGACCCTGAAGGCTAAATTATTTTTTTCTTGTACCCCAGCTAAGCAGTATTTGTTTTTGCCTTAAATGCCTTGCATAATGGCACCATCCAGAAAGACCTTCTGTGCTCCGGAAGAGAGACAGTGTCTTTCACCTCTTCTCCCTTAATCATGGTCATTTGAGTTGCTCCAGAAACCTGACCTCCACAGGTAGATTTTCTGTGGCTTTTCACCTTGGCTGAGTCCTGTCCCAGTCTCCTAAGGCTCCTTAGCAGGTACTGTCAGCAGCACATGCCATGAGTTGGTAACGAAAAGTGATGCCATGTGAGTCCTGCAGAGAATACAGGCCAAGTAGTCCTGTGACAAGGGAGCAGCTGCTTCCACAATATACCCTAGTAGTGGCTAGGGACTCTGCTTTAACAGACATCAGCTTCCACCTCCAAGATCCCATCCTGGAGTGGTTCCAATATCCACATCTGCCATTTGTGATATTTGCATGAGGAGGAGGGCAGGGACAGCTGCCTCCTGCCCTGTGTGTGTACTACTTCCCTGAGCTATGGACAATACAGGCCTCAACAGATGATCTTCAGCCAATGGGATTCTTGTACTGATAGCTTGTGCTGCAGATTGCTCTAGTACAATAAGAAATGTAGAAGCAGAGATGCAGAGGTTGCTTAGAGCCATAGGGAATACAGACATTAGATGCTAACAGCCACACTCCAAATGATAGCAAGGGCCTCCCCAGCATCACGTATATACATCAGGAAAGCACTTGAGACATTTATGGGATTTAGACAGATGAGAAAGGCAGCCCATCCATGCATGGGTTTGCATTTCTTCTTCCTAGAAGCTGTCCCAGCTGCTCAGTCTTGAGCCTCTGATGATTCTTTCAGCTTGTCTCTGTATTTGAAAGAGGACAAGCTGGTTCATCAAATACAGTAAAGCCCAGTCCCCTACCAGTAGGGGATGGAGCAAACAAGGAGTCCTTCTCTGGTGTTTATTGAACCGCCTATCCATTACTAGGACCATACTCATCAGAATGTTCTAAAGAAATCTGCAAGACATTTTAGGCCTAGTGGCTCACATGTATAATTCCAACACGCTGAAGGCAGAGGAAGGAGGATCAGGAGTTCAAGACAATTTTTGGCTACATAGATAGTTTGAGTTCAGCCAAGTATATTAGACCCCCATCTTAGAAAAGAAAAGAACTTAGTAAGACATGATCTCTGCATTTGAAAAATACAAAAGAAGATAAGGATAAGCAAACGTGTTCTGTAAAGGGGCAAATAATTATTTTCAGCTTTACAGGCCAGGCTATTGCAATCTTCAGGGTAGGTTGGGGTTTTTTTAGTGTTTTATTTTCTATGTCCCTACTTGATTCTACCTCTATTGTAGAAGCAACCATACATAAGTAGAAAACAAATAGCACAGCTGTGTTCTAATAAAACTTCATTTATAAAACAAATTGTGGGCCAAATTTAGCCCAGGGGACTGTAGTCTAGATGAAAGATGAGAGCATCAGTCCCAATGGGTCTGTAATTGATTGCGTAGAGATGATAAGCATGTGCTAATATATAGTTATCATTCAGTTAATATTAGCAGATACAATAAATATAAGTATTACTTTCTACTTACACTAACTTGTGTACACTAACTCATCTACAAAGAAAGCTCCAAAGGCCACTCTGAGCCTTAGTTTCCCTACCTGTAGAATGAGGCCCCATACTCCGACACCCAAGAACAGAACTCACATTGAGGCCTAGCAGCTCCCAGCTGAAGAATTCTGTGCCTCTGTGTGAAAAATATGTGTGACTCTCTGACTGATGCTTCGACTGTTCAGACTCCGTGAAGACCTCAGAGTCCCCATTTACAGCCATGTCCTAAACAGTAGTCCTAGGCTACCTCACCCATTCTGAAGTTAGGACTAAACAGTAGTCCTAAGCTACCTCACCCATTCTGAAGTTAGGACTAAACAGTAGTCCTAGGCTACCTCACCCATTCTGAAGTTAGGAAATTGAAATTCAGAAAAGCTACTGGACTTGCACAAGGCAAGAGGCAGAAGAAGGAACTTCAGCCCTTTAGTGGGAGCCACAAAGCCACAGCCTATGGATAGGAAGAAGGGATTGATGAAGCATCAGGCTGAGGAAGCTGAGTGGGTGTTCACTATCATTATTGCAGTAATCATCTGCTTCCTTTCCCTTCCCCACAGTTCCTTGGGGTCACAGAGCTCTCAGCATACTGTGAAGGCTACTTTCTTAAAAATATGATGGTTCTCATCGAAAATGAAGCATTCAAGCAGCTCCTCTATGACAAAAATGGTGAAGGGACGGGTCAGGATGTTCTTCAGGACTTACAGAGGACGTTAGCCATTAGGATTCAATCTATCCACCTGTCATCCTCCAAGGGTTCTGTGGTATGAAATACCCATGCAGCAAATGCTTCCCAGGAGCAAGGTTTCTGGTTCCCTCCTGTGTTGGCTCTACAAAAACACACAAATTGTTCCTGGTGTCTGTTTCTGCTGGGCCAAGGAGCTCTCTCCACTGCCTCAGCCACTCTCCGGCTAGTGAACTTGGCCTCCGTGTGCTCCTGAGTGAAGAACCTTCCATGGGTCTACAGATTAGATTGTAGCAGGGTCCAGAACCTGCAGGCCAACTTATAGCAGCCAAGCCACCTCCAGTCAGAAGTGCCCAGGAGCCATGGACCCCTGCTGCCAAGGACCACAGTCTAACAGATGGACCAACACTTAAAGGTCCCTCTGCTTCCTGGTTGACCAATGAAAACCCAACAGTATGATCTTGAAAAGCATCACATCACACAGGAATGACTCTGGAGGTTGTGCTTGCTCCGGCTTCAGTCATGGTGGCTAGTTGTTGATGCTGTTGCTCAGCAGGAGGAAAATCACATGGCCAGTTTTTAGTGGTGGGAACTTTTTAAAAATGTTCATGTATAGTAAACACAGAGCACTCTCGTAGTTTCAAATATATTTCTAAAAGCTTAACAGTTCATTTTCAACTGAATTGTGTTTAGGGAATCTGTGTTTGGGGTTCTTTTCTTCTTTTTTAGACAGTAAGTTGCAGGTCCATCCTGTATAAACTTGCATCCAACAAATTCCTGCTGATACTATACAAGGTCACATATTCCTGCCTTAGTAATTCGATCATGGTTACACAAAAGAGGTGCACTGCCAAATATCTCTAATTATCTTGAATCCAATAGTTGACAATAACCTGCATGCTGATTGTGGTTTTGGGGTGAGACTAGGACGCCCCCACATAACAAAACATGCATTTGCACGGACCCAATTATACAACATCATGCTAGTGCTTTGTTTTCTTTTGCCAAAGTAAAACATGTTCCCTCGCTTCGTCCATGTGGAGAAACAAATATATCTGTTTCTTTTCCTGATTATGAATGTCTCTGGGAACACTTTTGCAGAAATATGTTCATTTCTGATACTGAGTGGGGTGGGGGAGCACGTCAGAGAATTATTATTAATCTCAGAGCTTTATCTGTATTCTCAGAAGATGTTCATAGTTTGTTACTAGCCAAGAATATGACTATGTTAGATTATTTTTAAAGATTAAAAGTGTATGATAGATAGGCTTGACACTTTCTGGATTCTGAGAATGTACAGTCTACAATTATCTATAATGAAAGTTTATATTGACAGGGTTATGTTTACTCTGACATATAATATATATATATATATACACATATGCGTATATATATATATATACACACACATATGTGTGTGTGTGTGTGTGTGTGTGTGTGTGTGCGCGCGCGCATGCGCGCGCACGCAAAGAGATTGGTAAAGTGCCACAATATTCCGAATAATTCTTGAGTTGAAGCCTTTTTTGTTTTCTCACTCTTTATTTTGAATCCTAGATGCATTATGGTAAAAGCTAGAAGAGTGGCCTTTATCTTTCAGGATGGCCAAATTTTGTTGATAAACCTGTTTCCTAGCATGCTTTTAGGAAGTTGCACCAAATTCTAGAGTCTAAAGGAACTTGTATCCTTCGTCTGTTGTCCTACTCAATGAACACCTGTCAAGGACCCATGTCAAGTCTTGTTTCATGGGTGTGCAAGGTACCCAGTTTGAGTTTGTCTGCAACATCAGCCCCTTTGTGAAGTAGGTCTCTGGAGACTCTCTTTCTGTCTGCGAGCCTACCCAGCCCTACCATCAAATGAGGAAGGGAACAACTGCTTGAGGTGACAACTAAGTCACAGACCAACAAGGGTGGCTGACACACTGTCACTTGTCTTCAGGGATGCTGCTCTTGGACACAGCTGGATTCTCTGTGAATGTCTAATGCTCTCTGGACCTCCAGATGTTGTTCTGTACATTGGTAACTACCCAGGCTTCTGTTGCAGTTTGATGTGCTTTCTCTGTTATTAAAATATATATATATATATATATATTTTCCATAGTTTGCATCCTCTGTGTGATATATAGGAGTGCTTCTTCCCTGGCTCAAGCCTGGGGTCTTCCATCAGTGAAGAGACTGAAATGTAGCTCTGCAGAAAATATAGAGGATAGGGATGGTACACAGAGAGGACAGGGGTGACAGGGTGCATGTTAATGGCAGCAGGAGAGGTGGAAGGGTCTGCACACACCTCTGAGTGATTCTCCAGGTTTTCCTTTTCATCAGGCAAGTTAGCCATAGGTATATCCACCTTAGCCACTACAGTGGTACCTCTTGTCTACTATGGAGACCTTATCTGTGGGACCCAAGTTCTGGCTGTTCTCAGTGTACTGTGATGACATTTTTGGGAAATGGGGATTAAAAAAAAAAACAAGTCTCAGTCTATCAGGACGGCTCAGTGGCTAGCCCAGGGTGGTGGTACATTCCTTTAATTTCCAGCACTTGGGAAACAGAGGGAGGTGGGTCTCTGTGAATTTGAGGCCAGCCTAGTCTACATAGTGAATTCTAGGACATCTGAAACTACATCATAGAGAGACCTATCTTTAAAAAAAAAAATGGCTCATAGTTGAATGTACTTACTGTGCAAGCCTAGAACCTAAGTTTGGTATCTGGAACTCGTGTAAAGGTAGGAGAGAACAGACTCCACAAAGTTGTTCTCTGCCCTCCACACAAGTTTGAGAACACTGCATTTCACACTGTATGCATGTACCACACACACACACACACACACACACACACACACACACGGAGAGAGAGAGAGAGAGAGAGAGAGAGAGAGAGAGAGAGAGAGAATTAAATTTAAAAAGAAAAAAGGCAAGTTTCTAAGTTTAGAGCCATAATCAAGGAGGCTGATAAAAATTCAAAGCCAGCCTGGTCTATGTAGTAAATTCTAGGATAGTCAGGGATACATAGTGAGGTGTTGTTAGGGTTACCATTGCTTTGATAAAACACCATGACCAAAGCAACTTATGGAGAAAATGGTTTATTCAACTTACTATTTAGTCACATCACTATTTTTCATTTAAGGAAGTCAGGACAGGAACCTAAAGGCAGGAGCTGATGCAGAGGCAATGGAAGGGTGCTACTGGCTTGCTCCCTATGGCTTGCTCAATCTGCTTTCTTATAAAACCCAGGACTGCCAGCCCAGGGATGGCACTATCTACATGGGCTGACCTGCTCATCAGTCACTAACTAAGAAAATGACCTACAGGCTTGCCTACAGCCTGATCTTAGAGGCATTTTCTTTTCTTTTTTCTGTTTTTTTTTAAGGTCTGTATGTACACCTGTATGCCAGAAGAGGGTATCAGATCCCAGTATAGATGGTTGTGAGCCACCATGTGATTGCTGGGAATTGAACTCAGGACCTCCCGAAGAGCAGACAATGCTCTTAACCACTGAGCCATCTTTCGAGCCCTAGAAGCATTTTCTTAATTGAGGTTACCTCCTTTCAGATAGCTCTAGTTTGTGTCAAGTTGACATAAAACTAGCCAGGACAGATGCTATCTTGAAAAAGGGGAGAAGCAAGAGGAAACAGGTTCAGACCAGCATGGATTGATGATATTTGATAGCCAGTGGGGAGCTAGAGGACAAAAAATTTTCTTCTTGGGTGCCATCATCCGTGAAGTCAAACCAAGTCCCCAGTTAGTGGGTTTTCCTGCTCAGCCTGGCCCAACCCAGGCCCTCATGGATCTGGTGTTCCTTGGTAATCCACAGAGCTATACTATATATAGTCTTTTCTTGTTGCTGTGACAAATCATCTGACAAGAAGAACTTTAATGGAGGAAAGGTTTATCCTGGCTCAGAGTTTGAAGGGATCATTCCATCATGGAGGGGAAGTTGTGGCAACAGGAGGCCAGTTGGTCACATTATATCTACAATCTAGAAGCAGATAGCCAGTGGAAGATGAGAACAAGCTATAAAACCTCAAGACCCACCCCAAGTCACCCTCTTCACCTGCTGTGGCTCTACATTGTATAGGGTCAACCTTCCCAAAAAATACAACCATGAGCATATTGAGGACATTTCACATTAAAACCACAACATCCTCCATAGCAGGAAGAGGCCAGCCTGCTGTGGAAGGTCCTTTGAAGCAGTCTGGGAAAGAACTGGCCTCATCTCCCATGACAGCCTCATCTCTCACTCTGCTCCGTAGATAGGGGAGAGCAAATACAATCAAATGGGTCAGGTCATATCAGAGGGTCCAACATTTCTGAAACGCTCTCCCTTTGCAATGCCTCAAGTGAATGTACACTTCAAGTTGTTCCTTTTCGCAAAATGAAGTGAGTTTTGTAGCAATCACCTTTTCTTTGTGATTAGTCAAAGCCTGTAACAGGGGCCCCCAGCATCTGAGGGAGAGGATCGGCAGCCCCTCCAACCTTCTTTCTGCAAAATCAAAACAAAAGCCCCAAGTTTGGCTTCTGGGCACACTCCCAAGGTAATTAGTCTTAGACATGTTATCCCTGAATACCATTCATCCTCCTCCTTGAAGAAGCCTTCCCCCATGGAAACCAGGTGTGGGCACCCACTATCGGCTAAAATGGGAAACTCACAAAGGCAGAATTGGATGAGAGTCCCTGGGACTCCATGATGCAGTTCACTCTTCGTTCTGCATCTTTGTGGGTTGCACATCAATTTTTCATGTAAAGCCCTGGGTAAACAATGTCACTTCCAGCTAGAGTGGAGAGTCCCATGAAGGAAGACCTTTTATTGCATACAGGACCTATTCTGGGATGTGTGGACAAAGGAGTCTAAGGAAAATATTGCTAAAAGCCTAGGGTCTGCCTTCAGAATCCAGGACTCACTCCTCTCTGCCCACCTCAGTCACAGGTAAATGTTGGAGGAATGTTGCCTCCTGCCATTTCTAATGCCCTTTCTGACCAGTACCCCATCCACCAGAGACCCTCAAAGGCTGACAGTCCCATTCCCTGGTCTGTCTCAGGAAACACACCTGAGAACCTCCTCTTTCCATTCTGGTTCTGGCCCTGACTAACTGAAACTCTGGATAAGTTATTAATGTGTCTAGTTTACATTTTCCTCTTGGAAAACTTAGGCTTAAGGGATATAGTTCAATTGACCATGTGCTTGCCTAACATTTACAAAGCCCTGATTCAGTTCCAAGCTACCACATAAACCAGGTATAATGGTACATACTTACTGTCTTAGGGTTTCTATTGCTGTAAGAGACATAATGATCCCACCAACCCTTAAAAAGAAAACATCTAATTAGGGCTGGCTTATAGTTTGGCGGTTTAGTCCATTATCATCATGGAGGGAAGTGTGGTGGCAGACAGGCAGACATGGTGCTGGGGAAGGAGCCAAGAGTTCTGTATCTCTATCCATAGGCAGCAGGATGAGACAGTGAGACACTGGGCCTGACTTGAGCTTCTGAAACCTCTAAGCCTACGTTCCTTGACACACCAACAAGTCCATACCTCCTAATAATGCCAGTTCCGATAGGCCAATGGAAGCCATTTTCTTTCTTTTATTTCCATTTTTTAATTTATTTATTTATTCTGTATACAATGTTATGTCTGTATGTACATCTGCATGTCAGAAGAAGGCACCAGATCTCATTATAGATGGTTGTGAGCCACCATGTGGTTGCTGGGAATTGAACTCAGGACCTCTGGAAGAGCAGCCAGTGCTCCTAACCTCTGAGCCAGCCCCAATTTCTTTTATTTATTTAACCACTTTACAGCTTGATCCCAGCCCCATCCCTCCTCTCCTCCCAGTCCCACTCTCATGCACCCCTCCCCCCAACACTGTTCTCCCCTTGCCCTCTTCTCAGAGAAGGGGAGGTCCCCAAAGGGTACCAACCCACCCTGGCACCTCAAGTCATAATATGACTAAGCTTGTCCTCTCCCAGTGAGGCCTGACAAGGCAACCCAGCTAGGGGAAAGGGATTCAGAGACAGGCAACAAAGTCAGAGACCACCCCTACTTCCATTGTTAGGAGACCCTTGTGTTGACCAA
Organism: Psammomys obesus; assembly: GCF_907164565.1. NCBI lineage: Eukaryota > Metazoa > Chordata > Mammalia > Rodentia > Muridae > Psammomys > Psammomys obesus. The sequence goes on along the minus strand of NW_026596091.1, from coordinate 791,903 downwards.
GCTGCACATCTGCTATATATGTGTAAGGATTCTAGGTTGGTGGTTCCGTCTCTGAGCCCTCATGGGTCCAGGTTATTTTACTCTGTAGGTCTTCTTGTGGTGTCCTTGACCCCTCCGGCACCCTCTATCCTTCTTCCCAGTCTTCACAAACTCCCCAAACTCAGCCTATTGTTTAACTGTGGGTCTCTGAAGCATCTCAGAAGACAGTTATGCTCAGTTCCTGTCTGCAAGCATAGCAGAGTATCAATAGTGTCAGGGGTTGGCTCTCTCCATTGGGGTGGGTTTCAGTTGGACTAGTCATTGATTTGCCATTCCCTCAGTCTCTGCTCCATCTTTATCCCTACACTTCTTGTAGGCAAGACAAATTTGGAGTCAAAAGTTTTAAGGGTGAGTCGGTGTCCCTATGGGGGCCATTCTTATTCAAATCACTACACTTATAATCAGTAGCACTTGGGGATATGAAGCCAGAAAGATCAGGAATTTGTTATCCTTGGCTACTAGTAAGTGAAGTCAGCCTGAGATGCATGAGACATGGTCTTGGAAGGTAGGTAAAAGGAAGAGAGAACATGGAAAAGAGAGAAAATGTAGGTTTTACTATAATTAGCTGCCAGGGTTAGAAGAATGAAGGGGTGTGTTCTAAGAGTCCCCCACTGCTATCAGCAGGAAAGACATTCCTAAACCTCTAAGACTAAACGAAGGGAAGAAGGAATTAAGAATTTGTACAAGAAAACGAACATTTAATACCTTTACCCTTTGTTTCTAAAACTTTCTACAAAAGCAATTTCCATACCTTGCAGTTTTCCAGGATTGCCTGTTCATTTTAATAGATTTGGGAACCTCCCCCAAAACTGAATATCTCATAACTCTTGTTCCCAGCATATTGCTTCACATGATCAGTCATCAATAGATGGTTAGGCCAACATAAGCAAGTTCATTTCCTTCCCTGTAAATATGGTATTTTCTGAAAATGTTTCAGGGATTCATTCTTCTAAATGCACCCAAGAAGGTAAGGATTATATCTGTGACTCTCATAGTGTTTGTCTAAAGTTCCAGATTTCACAAATGACTACAAAGAGCCCTGACCCACCAGAATCACCCGTCAGGCCAGAACTGGGAACCATGGCTCTGTAGACAAGGAGAAGGTAGTCACAGATCATGTAGTGAAGCCAGATAGATAACAGCTCCAGAAAAACCTGGAATTGCTGTCACCAAGGAAGCAGCACCATCACCATATGCCCTTTGCTGCCTTTAATATGGCCACTCAGCCCCTACCCCTCCATGGAGAAAAGGCCCAGACAACCCTGTATCGCCTCTGGTCCTCCCCAGTAAGCTGAGGACCAGCAGCAGATGTCTTCGGACGGGACCTCTGAGGAAGCTCTCTTGCTCTCTTTCTTTTTCACCTCTTTAAAAATAACCCAGTAGATTTTGAACTTCCTACTTAGGAGGAAAAAAATAGAACCTATACTCAGCAATCAAACTGCACTTTAGCTCCCATCTGATGAGGCAGCCAGATAACAAGTGCCCTGCAGAAGGACATATCTCCAAGTTTAGATCCGAATAAGAAAAGACAATCTGTCTGCGTGAATAGGCAATTATGAGAGATGCCCTGATGTAGATCTCTTCCTCTGGCCATTGCTTTTCAGATTTAACCTTACGGTGAGTTCTGACTTTTAATGTCCTCCAGGATGAAGGAGCCCCAATGGAATGGACACTCTAGTGAGTATCACTCCCAGTCCTGCTTCTCCAATCAGCTGCTTGGGTGACCTTCCTTGTCAGGCCTCTCCTACATCCTGGGCTTGCTTCCTCAGCTCTGAAACAAGGGTCCACTGAGCCGGTGTTCTGTGGGTCTGCAGAAAGACATTATATTCTCTCCTTAATACATTCATGTATTTCAAAACATAGTAACACTATTTAGAGTGTTACAACATTCTAGAATACATTGGTAACAAACACAAAGTTCAGAACAAGGTTGGTTTCAGATGTTTAATTCTGAAGATAGTTCTCATTAGGTCACAGTCACATTGGAACATCTTGTTTTCATCTTGCTGGCTTACCTCACATTTTAGTGTCCCCTTTTCCACAGCTTCCTCAAGTGGTGAAAATTAGGTAAGTCTAACACATCAAAACCAGGAAATTAGCATCACCATAGTGTGTGTTTTGTTCTGTGACATTAGATGGAGATTCCTGTAAACATCACCAGTCATTGCGCCACCATATCCACCTCCTGCCACCCTTTTAGTGTTAAAAGCAAATATTCTCAGTGTCACACAAAGAAGCAAAGTAGCTAAGCCAGGAAATTTCTTTTTGAGAAAAGGGTGTTCCATGAGCCAAACAGGGCTAACAAGCACACTGAGTCAAGAAGCTTACTTGGTCTTTATTCTGAAGCAGGTGATGATCTTGTCTTTTCCCTAGGTCATTCAAGACTGGCTAGTTTTAAAAGAATTGGCACATATACATGCACACACACACACACACACACAAAAAAAAAAAAAAAAAAAAAAAAAAGACAAGCAGAAAATGTTCAGCTGCCCCAGGCCATCAAGTTCATGGAGCTGCCTCAGGGTCTTTGCATAAACTAAAGTTGTAGCTGGATGGGGTGAGATTTATGGAGCTCTTGGCAAGCCTAGCTACCTTTGATAGAAAAAAAAAATTATTTTCCTCTCATTAGCCAGTCCCATATACCTCCCATTCCCTGGCAAGCAGTCATTGGATCAGTATTTCTGTATTTCTATTATTTCAAGAATATTACAGAAAGAGTCATACAGTAAGTATCAAATGTGTGCTTTGTTTTTTCTTCCTCATCTTCCTTCTCTTCCTCCTCTTATTTTTTCTTTGTGAAACTCAAAATTGAACCCAGGGCCTACTACACATTATGGGAGGGATCCTTCGCTGTTCTATATCCTCAGCCTTATTTTTAAACTTTCTTATTTTGAGACAAGGTCTCACTAAGTAGCCCAGGCTGGTTTTGAACTTGTGATCCTCCTACCTCAGCCTCTTGAGTAGTTGAGATGATAGGACTATACCACTGAGCATAGCATCTTGGTTCCTTTTTATTGTTAAATAATTTTCTCTCTTGACCCCTTGCTCATCAACATACACATACATGCTGGAGATCAAACCCAGGCCCTCCTCTGTGCCAGGCAACTAGGCAGGCACCATGAAACTGCATCCTTCTAACTACATTATCAGGTCAGGAAGCTTGATAGTAATGGACTCAGCTCTAGAAGCTGCCTGTCTCCTAAGTGGTAACTTAGGTTCCTTATCTTGCAGTGTGTGTCACAGGAAAGCAACAACAATCTTGGGTTTGTGAGGAGTTCCTGGGATCTAGGTGCCTTGACTGAGGCTAACCAGATTTTCATCTGATCTGTAAGTTCTTGGTGGTGTAAGAATCTAAGCCCTGAGATGCAATGCAAACCCTGACTCCATTGATGCTCTGGACCAAAGGCCACAGTTTCACACTTTTATGCTTTGAGTAGAAAAGGCCTAGGGTATGGAGGTCAGACATTCACCTCCACTACCAGGCCAACCTGTGGCCTTTGTCCTGTCACCTGTCCTTACTGGAGACTCCATATAAATGTTGTTGGCAGCTTGCTTTCTGACATATGCCATGAGGACATTTTAGTTATCCATCCAAAAAAATGTTTTGAAACCCTCTCAGTCAGGTTAAGCCTAAGGAATAAGTCACCTATAGTCTGCTTCTGCCTACCTGTTCACTGCCCAGACGTTGGTTCTAAGTCAGATTTCTTATTCACAAGTGCTATTCTCTCTACACAGAACACCCACTTCGCCCCGTGGCATTAAGCACCCAACCTCTGCTGCCTTGATTCCTCATTTTTCTTCAGGATTGGATTGGAAGGAAATAAGCTCCTGCTTTATTTTGACAGTGGTAGGAGATAGCTTCTGTGCTCATGGGCGTTCATAAGCCCTAGAGTAGGGCACAGGATGCTTGGGAGGGTCAAGGTGGAAAGAAGCAAAGATGCCGTCCCTCTGCATTCGTGTCAAAGTGCCTTGAATAATTCGGAGGAGTGAAGGAAAGACCTTCCTTCAAAATGGCTGCGGACCTTGAAGCTTGTCAGTTGTGTGAACAAGTGAGCAGAAAGAAGACTCTTGCCCATTATCAGTCACTATTTTTGTTCCTTGTCAAGGTCTGTAGTTTCAACACTTGAAAGTAATCTCCCTCAAAGATCATGTTTAAGGACAATGAAATGCCTTGAGCTAGGCATTAAACCTCTCCCTAAACTCAGGGTTTTCAGTTGGCCAGTGAGTTTAAAATAAACCAACTATGCTGTGATTATATTAAAAAACTAATGGAGCTATAGGTTGCACTAATAGAAGAGTGACTTCTAGAATGAGGGAGGTGATGTTTCTCTGTGCACTAGAGTGATCACTACGTGAGTTACACATTCAGTTCAGTGCCTGTATGAGTCAAGGACTCCAACAGCAAGCAACTCTGGCCAACTTAGGAAGAAAGAGATTTATCCAAAGACATGAGAGGAGTCATACAACAATTGGAAAGACGGTTAAAAGCAGAGCCTTTAGGAACAACTAACAAGCTATGAAATAAAAGTGGTCTTAAAAGGTCATTGTGGTCACTGCTGCTAAATATACAGAGGCAGGAATGAATAGGGACCATTCTCAATTTAGCAGAACCTTGTCTTCAGTGTCCACCCCTGCCTGCCACAAGCACCACTGCAGCATAGACTCCAGCCACCCAGAAAGCTGAATGCCTCCACTTACTCTGCATAAAGCAAGACCCATTTTCTTCTGCTGTTCCCTCTAGGTGCAGACCCAGGCAAGACTGCATTTTAGCAGCCAGGGAGGGGGTAGTGGCATTAGGGATGCAGGGCACAGACTGGTGGTTTCTATTGATTATCCTATTGATTATCTAGTCATGATCTAGAATCTTCTAGAAGACAACCTTTGAGTATGTCCATTAGAGGGTTTCTAGATGAGGTTAGCTGAGGCTTACTCTAAATGTGAGCAGTCTATCCCATGAGCTGGGATGACAGGCGACATATAAAGGAGAAAGTGAGGAGCTAAGCAGATCACTCAGGTGGTCAAATGCCTGCTGTGCACGCATTAGGACCTGAATTCAGAGCCCTAGCACCTGAGTGAAAGCAGAGTGCCAGCAACCCCAGCACTGGAGAAGCCGAGGCAGAAGAATCCCTCAAGTTCACTGGGCCAGCCACCCTAGCTGAACTGATGAGCAACAGGTCCAGTGAGAGACCCTGCCACACATCGTAAGTGACACAGAGCCAAGCATGATGGTGTGTGCCATTAATCCCAGCATCCAGGAGGCAGAGGCAGGAGGATCTCTGTGAGTTGGATGCCAGCCTGGTCTATATAACGAACGCCAGAACAGCCAGGACTACATAAAAAAACCCTATCTCAAAAACAAACAAACAAATGGCATGAAGAGGGATTGAGATAGACACATGGCACCAAAGTCTGGCCTTCACCTGCACACAACTACATGCACCTACCTATACAGACACATATATGCCTCCATCTACCTGTGTGCTCAGAGAGGGAGGAGGGAGGGAGGAGGGAGGGAGACCATGGTGAGCACTCCCTTCACTACTCTTCGCTTTCTGCTTCCTCATCTTCCCACTGCATGAATCCCCACCGTGGTAAACAAATTCCTCAAGCCATGAAACCACATTAACCCATTTTTTTCTTAAACTGTTTTTGTCGGGTATTTTGGTACAGCAACAAGAAAAGGCTGGGAGGTTTTTAAAATAGAAATGAAGGTGGGGAATGAGCACAAAAAGTGTGACAAAGTCACTGGGTCAGGAGAAGAAGGGAAGCAGAGGCAGAAGGACAGGCACCAGGGATCAGGGCTGCTCCAATGGTGGACTCAACCAGGATCAGAGTTACTTTATGAATAAAGACTTTGAGCAGTCAGAGCAAAGCCTTCCCAGGATGTTATGAGCCAGGCATGGTGGCACATGCTTGCCATCCTAGCACTGAGCAATAGAGACAGGAGAATCAGGGGTTCAAGGCCAGCCTGAGCTACATGAGACCTTATCTCAAAAAATTAAAAATGAAACAAAATGCAGTGAGGGAAAGTGTGTTTCCCATCACAGAAAGTATTCAAGAAAATACTTGTTAACCCTTTAATAGGTGTTCAAGAAACACAAGGTTTTGAGGTTTTGAGTTTGAGGGCCTTATAGCCCCAGACATCATTCCTCTTTCTTTTTTTCTGATAGGAATCATTTATATGGCCTCAAAAGACAGGTGCACGCCATGACAGATCTTATGTAGCATGTATAATGACCTCTCAGCATTCATTTATTTTTGCCAGGACTCCATTTTATTAAGACCTGCCACCCTATCTATCCTCATCAAGTTAGTGAGGCAGCGGGCTGATTCATTATTCTTAGTTATCTCATGCAGACGGAAGAAAAATGGGCCACAAAACCCCACCAACTAGAAGAGAAAAGAGAACTAGAAGCAGCTCCGTCACTGAAATATGGGATTTCTTTTTATAAAGGAAAAAAATGGATTCCAGTCATCAATCAAGCTAGGGAAGAGCCTCTTTATAATTAGGATATTTATAATTATTTATAATTAGGATATTCTGTCATCCTGTTTTTCATTTATTATTTTAGCTAACATACAGTATAACTGGTTTCATTATGGCATTTTATATATTTTTAGTCAATCCCCTCTTCCCTCCTTGTGCCCTGCCACCCCATACACTTTCATGTCTCTTGTATTCTGTAACCCTCTTCCAACCCTCTTTCTTGCTTATATAGCTCCTTTTTCAGTTTCATGACCTATACACTAACTCTCTCCCACATGTTCTATCTTTATGCTCATGAATCAATCTTATTACAAGCTCAAAGAGCAGTATTTGTTTGTTTCCTTAATTCACTTTTAAGACAGAGTCTAGAGCAGTGATTCTCAAACTTCCTAGTGCTGCAGCCCCAGCCCCTCTTATGTGCTTCTTGAACTAAATTCAACAGAAAAACAAGCAAGCAAAAAACATGTGTTTAACACAAGTGTCTAGTGAATAAGTTCCCTCATCAGTGTCTGTCTCTTGCGCCTCCTGCCCGTAGAATGGAATGTCACTGCATTAAGATAATGGGTGTGTGACTTAGGCCTTCTTGAAGCACCAGTATGTTGGGGGAGGGGTATTTCTCCCTCAATTCAGAATGCCACATTCACAGAAGCTGTGCAAGAGGGAAGCAGAGATTCTGGCTATTACAAATAAAGCAGCTATGAACATAAAAAAAAAAAAAAAAAGAGGGAAGCAGAGCATCTCACAGGCCCTGGGTCTGGCAGCCTCCAGTCTGATCACTAATTACTTAAATCCACTTGCCTCGCAGGTTGGCTCCCCAAACACCAGCAATGGTGAGGGGCAGCCAAGTACCCACCTACCCTCCCACATACAAACCCATGCTACACTGTGGAATATGAGAAAGCATCTGCTCAGTTTTGAGTTGATATGTGGCACTCCTGACAGCCTCAGTCCCTGGAGCCCAGGATTATCTTCTGCTTGGAGCTATCACTAGAGTAAGGGAATCTCACTGTATGAATGACAGCCAGTTGTCACACTTCATCTCAAAAGCCACAGGAGCACAGCCAGCATCCCACGCCTCTGTCTGTCACTCACATCTCATGAACTACAATTTTAATTGTGTGAGGGCATTTTCCAACTGCTCATTTTTCATGCTCCCATTTATACACATCATCTCAGTTCTTGTAGTAAATTCTGCATAAAATTTTTCATTTCCACCCAGCAAATAGGAAAACTGAGCCAAAGCCAAAATTAAGTGAACTAACCTACCAAAAGGAGTTGGTCTGACCTCTTCTCAACTCTGCTTCTTATTTGAATGTGTCCTGTGTTATTTTTTGTTTTTTTTTAGAACATCATACATATATACAACAAAATATGATAATATCTACCCTCTATTTCTCTCCTTTGACTCCTCCCAAATCTCAGCACTTTGACTAGTTATGAATCTGCACTGACTGCTGCCCACTGCAGAAAAACACTTCTATGACAGGCTGAGCAAGGCTGGGCCTATTGGTTTAAACATAAATAGTGGGAAGTTTGATAATATGACCATTTAGCAAAATAATAATAACAGGTTCTGTTAGCCAAGGCTATGTCATTTTGTAAACTCTTCAGGTTTTACTGAGTTATGACAATTTCAATAACTATAGTAATTTGGTTTCCAGAAGTAAATTAACTTGTTTTTTCTAGTAAGCAGCACCATTTTATGACCTCTTTATGAGCTCCTGCATCCAGGACCCTGCTTTGTTTGAGTTCCTGTCATGACTTTCTTTGATGATGAACTGTGATGTGGAAGCATAAGTTGAATAAACACTTTCTTCACTAAGTTGCTTTGGTCATGGTATTTCAACACAATGGTAGTAACCTAACTAAAAAATGGGTGCTAGATTCTGATTCTTACAGAGACCTCCTCTATAGGTTTTTTTTTACCCCCAAATAAAAACCTGCATGCCATAGAGTTTCCCCTTCCCTTGTCCTTTTTTCTCATTGGCCTCTCAGGTTCACTGTAGGACCTGTGACTCCCCAATCATGGGCTTTTGACAAGGTTGACATGGAGCAGGCCACAAATCCAATCTTGGGCTGGTTACCCCAAGAAAGACATACTGCTATGGCAGCAGTGAGCACATCTTGCCTGGCCAGCCAGTATTGAAGCATGCAGGGTCCAGGCACAGAAGATAATTTAGATTTACAAGCATAGCTTTAAGTCTGTTATGAAAACAAAGGAAGCCATCAAATACTGACCTACTTCCAAAACTTTTAAAATTAGAGGAGCCCATAAAGGGAGGTGGCCTTCCTTCTATTGCTCTGAGGATGGGAATGTAATAGCTATTTTTGGTTGTCAACTTAATGACATATGGAATTAACTACAATCCAAGCAGTTGGGTAAACCTGTTAGGGATTGCTTTCTTTCTTCATTTCTTTCTTTCTGTATTTCTTTCTTTTCTTTTCTTTCTTCTTTCTTTCCTTCCTTTATTTTTTTTTTAATTTTCTTTTAAATGTATGAGTGTTCTGTCTGCATATTCTCCTGCATGCCAGAAGAGGGCACCAGATCTTCTTATAGTTGGTTGTAAGCTACCATGTAGTTGTTGGGAATTGAACTCAGAACCTCTGGAAGAGCAGCTAGTACTCTTAACCACTGAGCCATCTCTCTAGCCCTGGGACTTTTTTTTTTTTTAATTAAATCATGTGTGGGAAGACCCACATCTAATCTGGATATTTGAGGTGGGAAGATGCACCTTTAATCTGGGACACATATTTGAATGGCAGTTTATATAAAAGACACGGATGAAGCAAGTGCCTGCTCTTTGCCTGCTAGATCTTGTTCTTGCTGGCAAGTTCATTTTTTTTTTTCACAGCATTACAGCCTAATTCTCCAGGATTCCTGCATATACTGAAGACCAGCTGAGACATCTAGCTTCATGGACTAGCCTCATGAACAAGTACTGGATTATTGAACCCTCTGTTGGTAAACAGCCATTGTTCTACTAGATGGACCACAGACTGTAAACCATTTTAATAAATCATTATTCTAATAAGTCCCCGAGGTACATAGGTGTATAGGTAGGTAGGTAGATAGATAGATAGATAGATAGATAGATAGATAGATAGATAGATAGATAGATAGATTCTATCAGTTCTGTTCCTCTGGAGAACTCTGACTAATACAAGGAACATGCACAGTGGTGGTTCTTAAGACCAAAGAACTCAAAATTAGTTTGGGGTATTAGTTTAAAGTTTAAAGCACAAGCCTAAACAAAGGCCAGCCAGGTGGAGACATGTCCAGCCACCTGGGGAGAGGAAACAGGCCAAAATGGCCAGACCAGAACCATTTATGGACTTGGTGCCTAAAGTAAATCAATCATTTCAAAAGTCAATTTTCCCTACCTAATCATGTAACGCCAAGTCATGTAACTCCCTGCTTGCAGTTTTTCACTTTAAAAACCTTGTGTTCTCCTAGACAGCCCTGCTGCACTTCTCCCCTTCACCAATGAGGTTGCTGCGACCTGGGCTCAAGTTTGTATTAAATAAACCCTCATGTATTTGCAGCAGAGTCAATTCTTAGTGGTCTTTGGGGGTCTCACAAACTGGGCATAACAGTTCTAGCAAGCAGATTTCTTACTTCCACAGGGATACAACCAACTCAATTGGTTGCCCTTGCCGATGATACAATAAAAAAAAAAGTTTCAGGACTTGGAAACTAGCTTGCTTGGAAGGACTTGGAAGTGCCTGCTGCACAAGCATGAGGACCTGGTTTAAGCCTTAGAATCCACATAATAAAGCTGAGTGTTGCAGTGTGCACTTGTAATCCTAACACTGGAGAGACAGAGATAGTAGGACCCTGGGACTTGCATGGTTCCAGCATACCCTCCTTGTTAAGTTCTAGACTAATGAGAGACCCTATCTCAAAAACAAAGTGAACAGCACCTGAAGAATGGCATCTGAAGTTGTCCTCTGCCACCTTTCAGTTAGAGGTCCAGGAACTGCTGAGCATGTTGATGGCTGGGAGACGTAATTGTTTTCTCAGGTCACTGTGACCTGCTCCTTTCACTGTGAGGATACTTCAAATAGTGCCTGGCCCATGTATGGCTAGGACTAAGGGATGGAAGTGGAAAATGGGAGACGTTGCTTAAAGTGTTTTCTGTATTCATCTGAAATAAGTCATCTAAAGAGGTCTGTGTTCTCTGTGTGCATTCTTCTATAGCCTGTGACCCTCTCTGACTGAGGGCATGTGGTGCTTTTCAAGCTCCTAGTGAATGTTTGTTAAATTAACTTTCTCACTGGATGGCTTTTTCTCTGCTGTCTCTCCCAGAGGGGATGTTATGGGAAAGCTTTAGCATACTACATAGGCAATCACCCTTTCCAGCCACCTGTTTTGATGACAGCTTTAGATTAGCAAGCATTAGATTGCAACCATTCCATTTCTGGGAAAAAGGACAAGGAGAGAAAAAGGGCTTTTTATGAAACTACAAAGACATACAGGAAGTTTATGCAAACCATCATGTGCCCAAAGTAGAAAAGATGGCTACTAAAGTGTTAAGATGTGCCAAAGGGATGCCTGTGCTCTTTCCTTGGCTGTCAGAGACTATGTAAAAATGGACCCCAAGGAGCCTCGTGGGGAAGAAAAAGGCTGAAGCCTTGATGCTAGCTGGAGTGGGAAGCTTGTCTCTCAGAAAATTTCATACAGAACTGACAGCCTGTCAGAACACTCCCCTTATTACATCAACAGAAGGGGGAAAAAAAAAACAAGTACAGATATTCATACTTCTTGTCTTTTATTTGCCTTGGTGTCAGGTAAGAGAACTCATTATTTCTCCCTCTTCCCAATGCAACCACACTGAGTCTCTCTCTGCTTTTCACTGTTACATGTCTCTTTAACTGACATACTAGCAACAAGCTTTGCTAGTCAGGGCTGCCAGGGCCTAGGTTCTGACCCTCACAAGACCTATAACAGGAATGGAGATTTTTTTTCTAAATCTAAATTTCTGAAAGGCTTATTCTAAAGACTGAATTCTATGTCTGAGCTCCACCTCAGATTCATATGTAGCTTCTAACCCTGCTACACTAGAATCAGAAAGAACGCCCTTTGGTACATAATTGGCTCTAGAGTTGTGAATGCAAGTGATCTTTGAGGGCACCTTTTGCCTTTCTGCCCTGTCTGTGAGGTGTGCAAACATGTGTCTAAGAGTCAGGAGTAGGACCCTCATTGGACAGTATCTGCAACCTTGATCTAGAATTTCTTGGGTTCTAGAACCATGAGAACAAATGTTTGTTTGAGCCACCCCGTCTATCCGTCTATGGCATGTTCGGGTGTGTGTGTGTGTGTGTGTGTGTGTGTGTATGAATACCCATGGAGGCAAGAAGAGGGTAATGGTTCCCCTAGACCAGGAGTTACATGTGACTGTGAGCAGCCCAACATGGGTGCTGGGACCTGAACTTAGGTCACATGGGAAGGCAGCTAGTGACCCTAATTGTTGAGCCATTTCTCCTTCCCATACTAAGGCATCTTAAAGGAGAATTTTCAAAGGTACATTTAGAAAAGAAAATCTCAATCTGAAATTTCTTCCCCAGGAATGTCCTTTGAAAGCGTAAAATAACAAGAAATTATTTTTTATAGAATTCCTAAATTGCCAATATTTCAGCTATTTAGTTCTGCCCTACTGTCCTTATCAAGAACTGCTAGACAGTATTCAAACAGTTCGCAGTATAGAAAAAAATCCCATCACAAAGAAGCCATTTTCCTGCTTACAATGCAGCAATGTCAGTTTTCCAGAAAATTCTGGGTCATACCCCCCTATCACCGCTATACATAACCATTACCATGTGTGGCCTTTTCCAGAAAGACTTACCTCCCCAGTGGTAAGTCTTGCTATTTGTGCTGAATCAACAAGATGCCTGCCTACCTTGCAGCTTCCTGCATTTTCTCCGGAACACTGGTTCTCTAGAAAGGGCTTCTCTGACCCTAGGAGCATCTGGCACATGCACCACACAGGGCAAAGTCTCACAGCAGAGGATTAACTGATCCCAGTAGTCAGCAGCATTCTCAAAGTTCCAGTCTGCAAGGTGGGAGTAAACTCCAATCACTACAAAGAAGAGAAGAGATGGGTGCAGCCCTTTCTCCCCTGCAGGAATCTCATGGTGAATAAGCTAGGTTGTGCAACATTTCACACCTGTCTTAGGCTTGCTTTTGTTTTGTGTTGTTGTTTTCTGTTTTTTTTTATATCTAACAAGGTCTCACCGCATACCTCTGGCTATCCTGGAACTCATTATGAAAACCAGGCTGTCCTCCTCGGAGATCCACCTGCCTCTACCCCCTGAGCCATCCTGCCTGGCTCTTAGTTACACTTCTATTGATAAAACACCAGGACCAGAGTGTGATGGTGCACTTCTTTAATCATAGCAATATGGAGGTAGAGTTTGTGGCCAGCCTTCCAGGACAGCTAAAGCTACAGAAAGACCCTGGAGAGAGAGAGAGAGAGAGAGAGAGAGAGAGAGAGAGAGAGAAGGAAAGGGTTTATTTCACCATACAGCTTGCCTTCCTTTGTGAACTCAGGCAGAAACCTGAAGGCACTGCTCCCCACAGCTTGTCTTAGTTTGCTTTTTCACACCACACAGTAACACCTGCCCAGGGTGGCACCACCCACATGGCCTGCCCTTCCACAACAATCACCAATCAAAACAAATGCCCCTCAGGCTTGCCTACGGGTCAGTCTGATGGGGGCACTTTTCTCTCAGATTTTTTTTTTAAATTTTTCTCTCAGATGACTCTAACATGTCAAGTTTAAAAAAAAAAAAAAAAAAAAAAAAAAAAAAAAAAAAAAAAAAAAAAAACAAAAAAAAAAAAAAAAAAAAAAAAAAAAAAAAAAAAAAAAAAAAAAAACAATAAAACCCTGATCAACATGCTTCGCAAGGGAGTTATGAGATTTGGTCCTTGGAAGTAGATCAGGTATCCCAGGAGGTTAAGAGAAAGCCACATTTGTGTATGTATACAATCTGGGACATCTAGACATTCTAAGTGGTGGGATATGGGTGTATAGAAAAATGTTATACCAGCAATTTGCTGTCCTGATTTGCAGACAGGAAAACCAAAAACTTTAAGAGATTAAGTAATTTGCACAAAATCACATATTTCCAGTGAGTCCTTGGGTAGAACTGTGATCCACTCAGAGAGAGCACAGCTCCAGGGCACACCTTTAATCACAGCATTCTGGAGGCAGAAGCAGGTGGCTCTCTGTGAGTTCGAGGCCAGCCAGGTCTACAGAGCAAGCTAGGGCAGCCAGTCTAATACACAGAGAAAACTTGTCTTGAAAAACAAGAACAAAAACCAAAGGATATAAAATGTGTCACAGTGTAATACCAATGGCATAGTCTATCAAAGTCAGAAGGATCAGAGTTCAGACCTTGGATCCAACCCTTATTTTCACTAAAGCCTTGGGTTCCTTATTTGATCTAAAACCAGTGTCCTCTACTGTGGAATAAATATGGTGGGCCCCACAGAATTTGGGAAGTGCCCCTAGACACATGATTTGGACCATCATCATCTATGTCTCTGATCTCAGACTCAGCTTTCCCAAATAATGCAGGAGATGGGTTGCTCAAGGACACACAGTAGGCCTGCATTTCAGGACAGTAGCGGCAGTGTCTTTTGCTGCTGGTGAGCAGCTCTAAGGCAATCCATCCTGGCTATTCTACTCTGTCCTCTAAGAGCATCTTTTCTCAAATTGCCCATTTTGGCTCTCCAATTCACCTGGAAGGCTGTGCTGCCATCCTCAGTGTGTGTGAAGCACGAAGCTGAAGAAGCCACAGGAATAAAACAAGCGATGGAGGCAGAGTAATGTTCAAAGTTCAGGCATAACTATGAAGTCCACTAGGTGGCGACATACCCCTACATTCAGTGTGAACAGCCTAACTGTCTCACAAAACAGAGCTTGAGAAGTTTCTTTTACTCATTCATCTACTCAGTTACTAAATCTTTGCTAAGTGTGAATAGGAATTCTGGGAGAACCTGGAGCTGTTTGTCCTGGGCCTTAGCACATTATTTCAGCCTTTTGTTGATAATAAGTAGATAAAGGGCAAAGAAATGAATCATCTTTAGCTACTTCCTGCTGACAATGGGGCAGCAATAGGGAGGCCAAAATGTTGAAATGTTGGCCAAGTCCAGGAAGAGTAGACTGTTGTATTTGCTATACAGGATCTAAGAACATCTGTGGCTAGGAGGGAAAGTGCAAGTCTGCCTTGACTCGATCTGTGAGGTTAGACTGAGACTGGAGCGGTTATGGGTAATGAGCGGTTTTGGCAATGTCTTGGATGTAGGAAACGCGTGGCAGAATACTGGAACATAGATATGGGCAGACAAAGTTAAGTAGGTTAGGGAGAATTTTTCTTTAGGTGTACATTTGAGAGAGTAAGCAAAGACAGGTTTGGAGCATAAGAAGAGACTTGAACAAGGGAAACTCCATTTACCCGATCACTGACAGTAATTAAAAAGGGTTCATTTGGAACTGTCATCTAAGAGAAATTGAGCCTAAGTTTGGTTGCAGAAGTATGTAAGCTTAGGGGCCTTAAAGTGGGCACTAGGTGTAGACATCTGAAATTCTTCAGAAAACATCCCAGAGGAGAAACAAAGGGATGAGTGAATGGACTATTCCCATGAGGAGAATGGAAGCAGTGACCCACAAAGGCATACCAAGAGCAAGGTTTGACTCAAGGAAATTGGTGCAATCTGTTCCAGCAACTCATTAGCGCTGGTCAAGAGTACAGTTGCCCAAACAGACACAGTTTACCTAGCTAGGATTCTATAGATGTGTGAGAAGGGGAGGGAGCAAAACCGTGCTGGTAGAGAGAAAAATATCACCCACATGGAGAAGACAGTCCTAGATGAAGGTTTTGGATGAAGGTTGGTGAGGAGCGGTAAGAAGCATTTGTGCCAAACAGGAGGGAAAACTCACCAATCATCCAGTGTTGGGTACAGAAATGTAGCAATCAGGTGGCCAGAAAAAAAGGAGTCTCAATACTAGGGAAGGGCGGGGGGGGGGGGGGGGGGACCCCCCCCCGGGGGGGGGGGGGAGGGGGGGGGGGGGGGGGGGGGGGGGGGAATCCCACTCTCTGAGATAGGCAATAGGTGGGAACTTAGGCTGTTGATTGGCAGTACTCATCTGGATTCCATTTGACCTGAGAGTTGGATTCAGGTGAATTTTCTGTAGCTTATAAGAATCCTTTTTAAGTTTAGAAAGGAGATTAACTTTAGATATGTTAGCATCACCATTGTAATCTACAGTGAAATATACATTATGGAAAAAGGCAGTAGGCATATACCTTTGTGTTAACAGCATAAACACTCTTTAAGGTAAGTTCCGGAAAGGCAGAAGTCTACTTCTGTGAAGTAGAAGGGGCAAGAGCTCCCTTGACCCTTAACTTTCAGTATGAGTCCACATCATGGAAGAGAGGCTGCTTCTCTCTCTTCAGAAGACTAGATGGATATAAATGTAGCACAGTGAAAAACAACTTTTAAATTCATACTTAAAAGACAAACTAAAGGAGATTTAAAATCTTGAGCTTGGAACCGTGACAGTAGGCCATATAGTAGAATGTCTTTATCAGAGCTCTAGTTATAAGTGTCAAAGCTCTGAACAGTTAATACAACAGTAGAATAGCAACAGGAGGAAATATGAAGCAGTTTTCTCTATTTAGGATACCTTAAATCACCTTAGACAATTAATCTTAAAACACCTTCTTAGACTCTCAAATCTTTCTTAGAAGCTTTATAACTTAAACTTTTGTATGCTTAGACCTTTTATCCAATTATTTACCATAAGACATGGGTGAAATTGCTGGGAGTAAGGACTTTAAAGTAAGTTCTTTTAGCTAAAAGAATAGAAAAAAATGACATCTGAGACCTGCTTTTTAAGTCTAGTAACAAGGTAGTTGTGTCTAGGCCTCTGACAGTAGCAGCTTTAGAAGTGAGGGTAAAGGCCTGGTCTCCTGCAGATAAGAAGACTGAAAAGGCATCTGAAGCCTCTTAAGAAAGGGCAATATGATCCGGGGTCTCGAGTGTCAGGTTAAAACAGCCCTGCAGCGTTACCCTGGGCTTGGCAAGGTTGCTGAATCTAGAACCCACCTGTCTTCTGCCAGCTCAAGGAGCCTGAAGTCTGGAAGTGTCTGTGGCACTTGTGCTAGTTGAGTCTCCATGGCTGGGTACAGAGGACAAGCCTGCAGAGGAGCATTTTGACTTCTAGAGGCCAAACTTCTGGCAGGTAAGGGTATGGCTTGTTGAAGCAGCTGGGGACTGGTGTCCTTCCTGGCTGCATTTGAAATAGTCATCTGGTGGAGTTGACTTAGGCTGGACCCCTGCTGGATGGGGCATTGCAGACCTCTTGTTTCCTCTATGAGAATGCCAACAGCCTCAGGGCAGCAGCCAAGGATTGGAGCAGTTTTCTGCTGTAGCTGAGTCTGTCTGGAAGGCTCCTCTCAGGCTTTAAAAGTCATTTTTACCAACCTCTGCATAGAGGTTCAGGGACCATCCTCAGCTGTTTAATTAAGATGGTAGTGAGACCGTGTCTGCATTTGTAGGACTATAAATATATTTTTGGATATGGTAAAGGACTTGATCATCTACAAGATGACTGACTCTTTAGGTTCAGTCCCTGTTAAGTTGGAGCCTTTAAAAAACATACATAAAGAGAGAACATAACAGTTTCCCATATGATTTAGTTTATAAAAAGTCCACAGCTTATAAAAGCCTAAGGCTATACTATAGATTAATAATATTACCATATTTAGAAAACAAAACCTAATATATTTTAACTTTTTGAGAGTGAAACTATAGCATAATGACCAAGCTTTATTGTAAACAAATGAATGTCTCTAAAAGTAATAGATCTCAATTTAGAGTATCTTCGGAATCATAACATGTAGTTTAAGGTTATCTAGGCAAAAACTTTTACATAGTAATCCTGAGTTACAAGTTTTAGAAGCAGCAACACAGTAGAATAGTATAAAATAGTTTTAAAATCACATTCAAACCTATTAGCCAGACAGCCTAGTGGTGAATCTGGATCACAGGCAGCTGATGGCAAGAGAAACAGCATTCATTTATTCATTTAGGAACTGGTAAAGAAATAGGCAGTTAGATATACATTTTAAATTAGCTCGTTAATCTGCATAGACCTTTATTACCTTGAAATTTCAGTATCATATAAAAATTATTTTGAACCAATATTAAATCATATATATAGCATGTTGTAAAAATATAACTTTGAATTTATATAAAAATCCATACCAATTCAAAATGATACTTGAAGTTGAAATTTCTGGACTCAGTTTAGTCATGTGATATGTTGCTGCAAGCTGGACACATGATGATCTGTTGTGACCCCTTACATGCAAGGGGCATGACTTTGGCCAGCTAAGAGCATCCATGGGTGGATTTTGAGGAGAGGACATATATAGAGGCCCAAGCACAGTGAGACATTGCTTTTTGAATTGACATCACTGCCCTGATCTCCGTGCTTCTACACTTGGCTTCAGAGAGAGAAACATTCCAGAGAGCTTCTCTGGGCAATCCAACTGAGTCATTCGGCTTTCACTGCTTTGTATTGGCCTTTGGACTGGACTGCTGGTATCCTGATGACTGAGTCTGGTAATCCCCTAATGACCCACTGACCGTGATCAGCAGGAAATAGATAAAAGAGGACTACAGCCCTCTTCCCTACTAATCTACCTACGGTTGCAGGAGGTTTGTAGGGAGGTAAAGGTACTTAAGAACCCTAAATAAAGTAGGCTTGGTAAAAAATCTAATCCTACAGAGACTTGTTTTCTTATTCTAAAAGGAGACAAAATAAATAGTTAATTATGATTGAAAAGTTTTAAAATTGTTTCATACCATGTGGTCACCTTAAGTTTTTTAAAGTTTAATCTTAAGATTATTTTTTTTTTTGAGAGCATAAACAGAAATCAGAGAGTATTTTTATTTAGTTGGGTAGCAAGCAGAAACAGACAGGACTTTGAGAAAAGATAAATAGGGAATCACTTTTCATTTCACTGATTGCCTGTGGGGGCCATTTTCATTCAAACCACTACACCAGCATTCAAGGCCAGCTATTAATAAGTCTGATTTTGCAGTGCACTGAGCTGGAGGGTGCAACAGGGGCCTGGCATGGGCCTGGGTTCAATCCATAGGGACCCTTAACTCTAAGAATAGCCAATGTGCTACCAATATGCCTCTGGCAAAGACAGTTTTCTCAGCTACATAAGCTCATCAGTTTGCAAGAACAAAACTTAGAAATGGAGCTGCCTATGCTCAGGTGTCAGTTCTTGTTACAAAAAAAAAAAAAAAGAGTCAGCCATACTTGGGTTTTCATTTTTTCAGGCAAACTCACAACTTGGGCTGAATTGGCACACTGTTAGAAAAAAGTTCAGAAAAAGACGATAGTTTGTATAGGCCCAAAATAACCATAGAGCTAGCTCACCTTCTACTCTTTAATTTGCTCATTCATTTGACAAATATATATATATATATATATATATATACTTACTATATATACATATACTTACTAATATATGTATATATACGTATATATACGTATATATGTACATATATACGTATATATACATATATATGTGTGTGTGTATATACATATACATATACACACACACACAAATATATATGTTGGGTACAAAGAAGACAGGAGCAGCAGCTAGCTCATAATAGGGCAACTGTCACAGGAATCCAAAATCAAATCCTCAAACATGAGGAGGCAGTTTCCTGGGTCCACTCATCTCAGGAAACAAGCTCCATCTTGCTGGCAGGATCAAAACTGAGTTCATATTCCCAAGCCCCAGAACCAAACTCCTTCCCTGCTTCTTCAGGTGTTTTCCTGTTTTTCTGTTAATCAGTAAAGGCTCTAAAGAGGGAAGATGCCATTTCTGTTAACTAAGCTAAGGTACAAAAGTCATAATTATGTTGCCTGTCTTGACTTAATTAAACAAAATGCAACTGGCCCACTCCTTTGTTCTCTGAGCTATGGACCAAAGGTCTAGGACAATGAGTTAAGCACCTTGAGGCCAGGTGTCTAGGGGATGATTAAGTAAGAATTCAGTCACTCTTTTAAATGGCAGGTCTGTCCTTGAAAGAAGGACATTTTGATTTTCCTGCAATTAGAGAGCATCTAAAGACAAAGGGTGGCAGGAATATAGGGCAAAGGGCACTTGACAGATATCCCATTCTATCCCAGAGCCCCTGAGGCTCTTCAATGTCAAAATGTGATTGGCCAATGCAACACCCAGCCTGCCTCTGTTCCCATTCTTTAAAAATATTGTTGTACAATCTCCCTTTGGGGACACGGTTAGATCCTAAGTGGCCACCTGCCTGTGCACACAGAAAATAAAGCTTACATTCTAAGCTTCTGTCTCTGAAGGGAGTTTTCTTACCTGAACCCAACAGACCCGTATAACAAGCTTAGCCAGGTATTTAGAGTTAGCCTCTACTAAGTAGCCAGTTCATTACAGAAGGTGTATTTCTTGGCAATGTGTTTGCACAAGTCTCTGGGTTCAACCCCAGCGCAGGAGCACAGGAAAAAAAAAAAAAGAAGTCAATTAATGTGTGCTGTTCCAAACACAGCAAGTTCTCACCTGTTCATAATTGCTGCATTTTAAAAGACCTCAAAATGTAGTATGTTGCAATTACAAACATAAATTGCACACTCAAAATTGGTTTAAGATGGTAAATTTTTGTTATGTGTATTTTGTTATAATAAAAATTATAACAAATGGAATTAATTGTGTGGGTCTATGTTAGAGCCCTTGCCTAGTATATGCAAATGTACATGGTTAAATGGCCATTGTAATGTGGTACACTTAAAATTGTGCCTCAACTTAATAAGCACAATGTGTTTGTTACAATTAGTAACTGTGGTAACTCAGAGGTGCCAACTGTTGTGGGGAGAGTAGGGTGTGGTGGCAAGTTGATATAAGCTAGAGTCATCTCAGGCACCCCAACTGAGAAAATGTCGCAGTAAGACCAGGCTGTAAGCAAGCCTAGAGAGCATTTTTCTTAATTAGTAATTGATGTGGGAGGTCCCAG
This sequence comes from Psammomys obesus, assembly GCF_907164565.1. Taxonomy (NCBI): domain Eukaryota; kingdom Metazoa; phylum Chordata; class Mammalia; order Rodentia; family Muridae; genus Psammomys; species Psammomys obesus. The sequence continues at coordinate 771,303 of NW_026596091.1, read as the reverse complement.
CCATTGTGGGTGGTTGCCATCCCTGGGCAGGTGATCCTGGGTTCTTCTCATAAAGCCAACTGAGCAAGCCCTCAGGTGCAAGCCAGTAAATAGCACTCCTCCATGGCCTCTGATTCAGCTCCTGCCACTAGGTTCCTGCCCTGAGTTCTTGCCTTGATGCTTTTTATGATGAACAGTGTAATGTAAGTAAGTATCCCTCCCCAGGTTACTTTTGTTCATGGTGTTTCATCACAGCAATAAAACCCCTAAGACAGAGGGCATGGGCATTTTTAGCTAAGTCTTGCTATTAAGTCCTGGGTAGCCTCTAACTGGTGGCTGTTAGGTCTCAAACCTGGTTCAAACAGCTAAGGTGCTTATTAACATATCAAAGTGGACTCTAGCATTCAGTCCCTAGCAGTTACAGAGTCCTCTAGTCTAGCATACCCTTAGTTTTCCAAACCAGGGGCTGGCCTGCCCTTCCCCCAGGGGCTCTTCCCTATATAATCCAGCAATTTTGGCTGCGTGGCCTTTCACTTCTTGACCAGTGTCTTGGCTCAGGCAGCACCTCTCAGTGGCTCTCCTCTTGCCTTCCCTTCTCTGCTTACAGGGCCTGGTTCAGTCTGGCTCAGTCCAGAGTCACTCTGAACTCTCCCAGATATCTCTGTCGGTCTCTGCCTGTATTTCCCCTTATGTTTATAATTAATAACCTCAACCCTTCAATAAAAGGAGTCATGTCCTCCTTTTATTTTTTTAATCTTTCAATGGCAAGCCTGCCTCAGCCTGTCCAGTTTTGGAATTAAAAGCATACCTGAACATGCTGATTCAGGTGCTAAATGTTTTATTGTGATAAAGTAACGTTCAGTAATGAAACTGCTGACCAAGTTGACTCAGGCCTGTTATTCTACCATTTCAGAGATAAGGCAGGAGGATCCAGAATTCCAGGTCGGCCGGGGGTACACGATGAGATACTGTGTCCAAAAATCGCAGGCGGTGGGGAGAGGGCGGTAGAGCGTTTATGTAGCATGCGGGGGTCCCTGGGTTTGATCCCATACAGTAGGGGCTTAAAAAGTAAAGAAACAAAACGGCGGAACCTCCTCGAAAAATAACTCATTTTATCGAATGCTTAAAGTAAGCATCCTACAGACGTCTCCACTTGTCATTTTTACAAGCATGGAACTACAAGCAAAACCGAGAAGTGGGATGGTGGGGGTGAGGGGATGCTCTGGCCCTCAAAGTTCCAAACATCGCCTCTGTCTCCAGGAATACACCATCACCAGAGCATGCACCGCCTAGAAAACCGTCTTCCTCTACCAGCATAGGGCTCGCCCACTTTACGCAAATTCCCCGCCCCTTCCCCTGCGGCGCCTGCGGATGACGTCACCAGGCACTCGCGTTTACGCTTTGCTCTCCCTCTCGGAGCTCAAGAGGAGTCTCTTAGAGAGACTGAGACCGCGTCTCCTGCCTGAGGCTTGTCCAAACTGGGGGTCATGAACCGCAGCCGCCAAGTGACCTGCGTGGCCTGGGTTCGCCGCGGCGTGGCCAAAGAGACGCCAGACAAGGTGAGGGCTGTTCGTAGGGGAGCCCGTAGCGACGGCCCCGCCTGGAGGACGCACGCGCCGGGCCCGAGCCTCGCCTTGAGACCGGCCTGGTTCCGGAGGACTGAAGCCACTGGAGGTGTGGCTCTATTGCCGCGGGCAAGCAGAGACTGCGCCCCTTCCCTTCCCGGAGCCGGAAGCTCGGTCCCACCCCCAGATTCTTGAGCACGTGGACTTTGTGCACCGGAAGGGGGCGGGGTGCTTGCGTGTTAGGAATTTTTTATGGTGATAGAGGTAAAAATGTTATGGGACAGAGATGACAAGGTGTCTGTGTGACACATTATGAAAGAAATCTTACAAAGCTGGAGGAGACCGTGGCAAAGGGGGTGGTTACCCAGGTGGTTTGTTCACCATACTAAGTGCTTTCTGCAAGGTGTCGGGTTCAGAGTCCCGTGCTATGTTTGATCAAGATAGGGCAAGCCCTATCTTTTTTGCACTTGATTTCAGGATGTCAGAGGGTGTAAGTGTCCTAAGAGAAGTGAAGAGGTTGCTGTGGGTGTAGTTCTCTGGGTTAGTAACAACATGTGGTAGGTATGGTAGTGGCCTGGACATGAATTTATAGCGGTGAGAATTGGAAATACTCCCCATAGGTGTAAATTCCACCAGAGTACAGGTAGTGTTTAGTCACTATTTCCTTTGGTGTTTTGCCTACAGCAGGTAACCAATATATATTTATAGAATAGGGACAACAAATTACCTCATTGAAATTTGTCCAAAGTTATTTTCATTTTTAAAAGGATATATACAGCCTTTGAAAGAGAGTCTTAAAAATCCCTAGTTCTTGCCCCACCCCCAAGCAATACAAATACCTTTGTGTGTGTGTGTATGGCTGTGTTTGTGTATTTGTTTATGTGTGTACTGTCTAACTAAACCCAGAGCTAGCCAGTTGAGACATCCTGGCTGGCCAGTGAGCACCAGAAACCCTCCTGTCTCTGTAATACCCAGTGCTGAGATTACAGGTGTGCTTGTCACTGTGCCTAACTTTGAAGTGGGCTCTGGGATGGAACATGGGTCCTTATGCTTGCTAAGCAAACACTTTATGGTCTGAGCTCCTCCTTTCCCCAGTGTGTTCTAGCCTTTAACTTCTGGATCTTTCTCAGCCAGAATAGGATAGAATGTCATTTTTCAGGAGGATGCTTGTGTTACAAGATTTTTGGTTTTGTTTTGGAGACCAGGTCTCAAATCTGTAGCCCACTGTGGCCTCAGACTTATGGCAATCCTTCTGCCTCAGCCTCCTAAATAATAGGGTTACAGGTATGAGCCACTGAATTGCTGGAAGCTCATTAGTAGAAACTGAGCAACTGATTTGCCTTCAACCTTGGAGCATTACCATTGTGGCCGGCACCACAGTGTGGGTTTATGTCTACAATACCAAACCAGTGTTGGCCTTTACAAGCTTAATGTAGTACCATTTGGTGGGTTTGTTGCTTTTGGTTTTTGGAGACAGGGTTTCTCTGTGTAGCCCTGGCTGTTCTGGAACTTACTCGGTAGACCAGGCTGACCTTGAACTCACAGAGCTCCGCCTGCCTCTGCTTCTTCTGGGATCAAAGAAGTGCACCACCACCATCCCCTGGCTGTTAGATGTCTTAAAGGTACTAAATCATTGTTTAGCTGAGGGAATGCCAGTATTTAAGAGAGTGGCCTCAGTTTTGAACTCAGAATAAAAGATAGCCAGATAGGAAATCTTACTGGAAGTTGGGAAAGTAGAGATAGAATTCAAGATGAGCCAGGAGGGATGTTGGGGGATAATTGGCTCCCAGAAAGAATCAGTTTGCATTTGGCAGGAATGATAGGGAAAGAAGCAGAGGACCACTGTATGTGGTTTGTTAGTGGATGACCACTGACAAGAGCGGGAGGTACTCCTGGAGTCTGAAATGGCTACCATAGATCCACTTTACAAAATCCAGCCTATTTGAATATTGAGGAAGGTAGAGCAGAGTGAACATGACTTCTGAACAATATTAGGTGGGAGGGGTCTTAATCATAAGGGCCTATACAAGCTTCACCTTGTTATACTTAGAGCCTTGATCAATATACAAGATATTTTTTGATGGCTCTTGATACCGTAGTTTACATTTGCTTGAAGGCTTTGTTCAAAGGCTTCTAATGATTTCTGTAAATATGCTCTAATGAAATGTTTGCTCCCTTGTAGGTGGAGCTAAGTAGAGAGGAAGTAAAGCGTCTCATTGCTGAAGCGAAAGGGAGATTACAGTAAGTCTCCAAGTTTCTCTGGTTGTGGTCAAGTCTACATGAGGTCTGTCACATGCCTGTTTCTGGGAGGTGACATCCTTTCCCTTTCTGTTTTCACTCAGAGAAGAAGGTGACAGTGAGGAAGAGGAGGCAGGCAGTCCTTCAGAAGATGGCATGCGGCATGACCGTACCCAGGCACAGCCTAGGGAGCCCCTGGATGATGGTGACCCACAGGATGACCGTATACTAGATGATGATGAGCTGGCTGAGTATGACTTGGACAATTATGACGAAGAGGACAACCCAGGTGAGAAGTGGCTCGCCTTCATGTGTCTGCCCACAGTGCTCTCAACTCTGCTGTTATCCCAATGCTTTAGTCTGTTATACTGTCCCTGGGGTCAGGTCAGGTAATTTGGACTGGTTCCTAAACCAATATGGAAGGAAGCTCTAATCCACTGGCCTACGGTGTAAATTTGAGCTCTAAAGACACCATGTATTTTATTGAATATGTCAGGAGTAACCCTCTGTAACTGACTTGTGAGTTCTCTGCTGCTACAGTACTGTTGGAGATAATGAGGAGAGGGAGCCTGGTGGCAGGAAGAAAGGAGGTACAGTTAAGACTATGAGAGACCCAGTAGGAAGCCTGGGGAAAATACAGTAGCTGAGAACACTGGCAAAGCTGATTGTTAAGCAAAAGAAGTATAAAGATAAATACAAAGAACAGGCAGAAGCTGTGTGAGCTTCTTTCACGGCCTTCTGGTATGGTCCTGGATGACATTAACCTGTAATCTTTGGTTGTTTTTTTTTTTTCTGAGAAAGGGTTTCTCTGTAGAGCCCTGGCTGTCCTGGAAGTCTGTAGACCAGGCTGGCCTCAAGCTCAGAGGTTGGCCTGCCTCAGCCTCCCAAGTGCTGGGATTCTAGGTATCCACCACCACATCCTGCTAACCTATAATCTTAAGGGGGAGAAACAGGTGACAACTTCATCACTCTAAGTAGGTTGATAAGCTCTGTATCATGTAAATCCCAACTACTCTGATTCTCTGGGAGTTAATGGAATTCTCTCAATCAGCAACTCCCAACTCATAAAATCAGAAAAACAAGTAAGCTGACATATAAAACATCAGCTTAGTATGAAAGTTGTCTGTCTACAACAAAGTGAAGTCATCACCACCATCCAGTTCTCAGGATTTCAGTAGGCAAGTGATGGTCTAGAAGCATGCTCTTCATTATGTAAAGGAGATTACATAAACACCAAAGATGGTGCTTTTTTTTGTTTGTTTAATGTACCCTCAATTTTGATATTTTTGTGTTTTTTGGTTGTTGCTGCTGCTGCAATCCTCTTTCCTCATGAGGGCATAACCTTCCTCAGCCTTGTTGGTTGATGCTGCCCTTGCAAAGGTGTGGTATAAAGGTTCCATTTTCAATTTGTGAATCACTTGAGTGTAAATCTGAAAGCACTGCCTGCAGAGTATCCTGTCCAACTGTGAAGCCTGCCATCCTAGTTTTTACCTAACAACCCTTATCTATAGGTTTGTTCATTTCAGTGTTTCATGGACACTTTCTTCTAGATGCTGAAAGCTGCTTTTCTAGGACCTTAATTTGTTGATTGATTGATTGATTGATTGATTGAGATAAAGTTTCTCTTTATAGCCTTGGCTGTCCTGGACTCACTTTGTAGACCAGGCTGTCCTCGAACTCATGTACCTTGAATTTTAATCATATGGAACAAGCTAGAGAATCTGAACAGAACTGTAATATTTTATCAGAAGGGTTAAATTCTTGATTTAATTCTTTCATTTGAAAAATGTGGCGTCTAAGACTTAGGAAATCATTCCACATGTCAAATAGAAATGACTTTGAAATTTTTGGTTGTGAGTCTAGTCTTTAGCGGCTGAGCCATCTCTCCAGCCCACCTTTGAAATTTGTATAGTTTCCTCTCCCAAATATGAATGATAAGGTTAGTGAGAAAATAGACTCAAGCCCAAACTGAATGTCTTGGGGAAAAGGTTTTGTCAAGGTGATTTTTATTTTTCCGTTTTGATGGGTGAATTTTTATTACAGATGCTGAGACTATTGGTGAATCTCTGTTGGGTCTTACAGTCTATGGCAGTAATGATCAAGATCCATATGTTACCCTGAAAGATACTGTAAGTGTTTAGCCACATTGGTTTTCAGATTGCCCCTAGTGTTGAAAAGCCTTATTAAATCTCTGCCTCTAGCCAGTGACTGTTTCCTGCCCACTTAGGAACAATATGAGCATGAAGATTTCTTGATTAAGCCCACTGACAACCTCATCGTTTGTGGCCGTGCTGAACAAGAACAATGCAATTTAGAGGTACATGGTGAGTAAAGGAAGTGCCCCACCTAAAAGCTTTCCACGTGAGGTTAAAATATTGCAGTGGCCCCTGTTGTGCAGCTTTAGAGGCCAGGTCTCACTGTACTTCATTTGAGTTGGTGACACGAATCAGTTTTACACCACAGCCTGTGCTGGTTATCTAGACATGTGCAGTCTGGAAATATGGCCCCTTAGGAAAGGGGATTTTGTTTTTATTTCTTTAATTATGTATTTGTGTATGACTGTTGTGCCTGTATGCAACTGCATGCAACTTGTGCCATATGCATGCTTGGTGCCCAAGGAAAGGAGAACAAGGTATTAGATTCCTGGAATGAGAGATACAGACAGGTGGCAGTGGTGGTGTAGGCATTTGAGAGGCTGAAACAAAAGAATCCATGCAAAAAGAATTAAATTATATTGGTCTTTTTGAGATTGGTTTTTATGAATGCACATCTGAAATCATTATATCATCGCCAGTTTAGTTTACCATGTATGCTGCAAATTTTTTTTTCAGGACCTTGCCTTTTCAGCAGAGGCTAATGTGACAACTTGACTTTAAGTTTCCAAATTCCCAGAATCTGTCCCATAATCAGAGATATGAGATTTAAAAACAAAACAATAATAAGAAAAAAAACCTTCGTTTATTTTATCACATCTTTCTTAGTAAAGAGCCTGTTAAAGGAGACTTTTGTTATCATGTCATTGTATACTACGTAGTGATTTGATTTTTAATGTAATTTTGCTCCTTAACTTTCTGTATGTGGATGTTTAAAAGCGACTTCTGCAAGTTGGCATATTTTAAAGCATGTCCTTTGGTCTACATTGTTTTCATAAACTCTTGAAATATTGAAATAATTCTGGTAGGCATTTAACCTTCTAAATACGATCATTTTCTCCAATGTTATTTTTGTTTGTTCCGACTTAAAATCAGGTGGACCTTTAGCAGATAATGTCAGTCCTCCTTGTAGAGTGTGATTTTTGTAATGAAGGAAATGACAGAACCGTTTTTCAGTCTGGCAGTGTTCATGGAAAATGCTAGGAGATGAGAATGTATTAGATTGGACAAACAAACTTTATCAATAGTGACCATAAAGTTTCCTTTCAATGTCATCACCTGTCTTGTTTTAATAGGAGACTGTTGTGAGGTACATGTGATTTCTGAAGTCTCTTATGGAAGTCTCTCTCTTCAATCTTTTTAGTTTACAATCAAGAAGAGGAGTCTTTCTATGTACACCATGACATACTCCTGTCTGCATATCCTCTGAGTGTGGAATGGCTGAGTTTTGATCCAAGTCCAGATGCATCTTCTGGTAATTGGGAAACTTGTTTATTCTTCATGGGTCAGAACTGTCGCTGACAGTTTATGAAGTGTGACTTATAGAATTCCTAGTGTAATGTCACTTAATCATTTGGGGTCTGTGTGCCCCCAGAGTTTAGATAAGCCACTACACTGTGCTGAAAGATACTATTTGAAAGTTTTTTTTACGATAAAACTACTGAATCTTGTAAAAGCCGAGTGTAAAGTGGTATCATGTTGCCAGCTGGATTCTCAGAAAACACTCAGTGAGCCAGACATGGTATGATAGTATATCATTTGGAAGCCGGGACAGACGAATCTTTAGTTCTAGGCCAGCCTGGACTATATAATGAGACCTTGTCTCAAAATATTTTTAAAAAACGAAATAAACAACAAAAAATAAAAAGCAGATAAAAGCAAAGCAAAGACCCTTGTCCCAGGTCACTGTCCTTTCAGCCGCATCTGCACACACTTGGTTGCCTGGCCAGTGCTCCTCAGTAACAGTAAATACTGTAATACTAATGACTTTGTAGTTTTTGCCAGGCTTATTTGTGCTCAGTCTTGACTTGATCCTCACCCTTGCAGTGGTCCATGGAGGAAAGGGCAAGAGTTGTTGCTTACCTGTAGTAAATTTTATAACTGAGGCCAAAGGATTGAACCTTTACTACTAGAATTACAACTACTAAGCCAGCAGCTCAGCAATGGCATGGGAGCTGTTAGAACTACAGGTTTCCAAGACGATGTAATGGGCTTGAGAAGTACTGCTCAAGTCAGTCCACAGCATGATGTGCTAGGCTGGCAGCTTTTGGTGATAATTTATAATGGAAAGGGCATTGTTTCTTTCCATAGGAAATTATATTGCTGTGGGAAACATGAGCCCTGTCATTGAGGTATGGGACCTGGATATAGTGGACTCTCTAGAGCCAGTCTTCACACTGGGAAGTAAACTTTCAAAAAAGAAGAAGAAGAAATCAAAGAAGGTAAAGAGGAGTAGATATTAAAAGACAAATTGGGCTAAGAACATATATTTTTGCAATTAGATCATCTTGGTATAGAACAGGAGTTACAAGGGTAATGTAATTTTTGTTTGTTTGTTTGTTTGTTTGTTTGTTGTTTTTCCAGACAGGATTTCTCTGTGTAGCCCTGGTTGTCCTAGAACTCTCTCTGTAAACCAAGTTGTCCTCGAACTCAGAGATCCATGTGCTTCTGTTTCCCAAGTGCTCGGGATTAAAGTCATATGCCACCACTACCACCAGCTAGTTAACATAATTTCTAATTTCAGAAAGCCCATTTATTTTCTGGTCTCATGAAACCTGTTGGAATATAATTTTACTAAGTGCTAAGTTTGAACTTCAAGGTTCCTGTTTAGCTGCTTGTGTGATAAATTCTATTATGTCTATATTTTTCTTGTAGATTTGGGGAGAGGTGAAGGACAGTGTTGATAGGTCATGAATTGCTATTTTTTTTTTCTCTAAAGAATATTTATCATAAAATCACTAGATAATAAGAAGACAGTTTGTGATGGATGACTTTTAATACAAACAAATTAAAATATATTACAGAGTTCCTCAACAGAAGGGCATACTGATGCTGTCCTTGACCTTTCCTGGAATAAGACAATCAGGTAAGAAGATGGCATTCATGATGTGTTGTCTGCTGTATGTTCTCATTCATACCTACACTGTCCACTGTGCAAGCAAGGAGCTTGCACCTTTATGCCCATCTTTCTCCCCTTTTCTGCATATGGACAGCAGCAGTACTATTAAGTTGCATCCCTCCTATCCCCTAGCCAATTTTGCCATAGGTGCCCTTTATAAACCTGGAAATCACGTACCCTCCTCCAGTGCCGGTGACTCCATAAGATGCTGCTGTTTCTCCACAAACTTTCTCACTTTATTTCATTTTCACATATTACTCATCTTCTCACCTTAAATTATGGTCAGATAGTCCCAGCATGAAATCATCACTTTGACCCCTTTGTAAGTTCTGTGATTCAGTACCTCCACATCATGCAACTGCTACCACCGCCTATCTTCAGATCTTTTCTGTAGTCCCAGACTGAACTCTGTACCAAAACCCTGCCTTCTTCCCCTTCATCCTAGCCCTGGCACCACCATTCCACTTGCTGATGAAATTTATTTAGAATGTGTTTTGGTTTTTTGTTTTCTTTTGTTGTTGTTGTTTTCTAAACATGGTCACACTGTGTAGCTCTGGGTGTCCTATTGCCCAGGTTGTTTTAAACCCTGCATTCAAGCAGTATTCCTGTGTCAGCTCCCAGTTAGCTGGAACTACATGAGTGTTTGTTTCTTAGTGATTGGTGATATTTAGCATCACAGTGCTCTTTTGCTGTTATATATACCTTCTTAGTGGGAAATACCATTTTCAAATTGAATTGTAAAAGTCTCTTCTATATTCTGAAGTAATACCTAGCTAGAAGTGTGTTTCCAAATATTTCTGTTATGCTTGTGGTTGGTTTTTTTTTCCTTTTGTAAAATCATTTTAATGCTGAAGGTGTCCCATTTATTTTTGTTATGTGTTTGCTGATACATTTAAGAAATGTTCCCTAACCCAAGATCATCAAGATTTATATTAATTAATGTGTTTTGGAATTTTTTTTAGTGTTAGCTCCCACATTTAAATCTGCTGTCCATTTTGAGGTGTGTGGATGTTGAAATGGGGGTCAAACTTTTTCACAAGGATATTCCATTGTCTTTGAATCATTTGTTGGTAATGGCATCAATGTCATTCCCCCAACTTGAACATTTAAAATTGTCTTGGCACTTTTTAAACATCAAAAATACCAATCAATCACTGAGAAATACAAACTAAAACATGGCCATAACCTGGTGGCAACAGGCATATAGTTCCAGCTCACTGGGAGCTGAGGCAGGAAGAGTGCTTGAGCACAAGGTTTGAGACAGCCTGGGCAAAATGGTGAGACTACATCCTAAAAACAAACCAAAAAAACAGGCTGGAATAGTGGCTCAGTGGTTAAGAGCACTCAATGTTCTTACAGAGGAGTGAGTTTGGTTACCAATATCCACATGCAGTGGCTCACAGCAAAATCTATTTTCTGAGATTTACTTCTGTTTGCTCAGTCAATAGGCCTGTGCATTTTGTTGGGATACCTTTAATTTTTCGATTTAATTTTGGAAGTTTTCATGATGAAAGTCTTAAGTTTGTTTTTTTTTTTAAATGCCTATTTCACTGCTTTGATGTTATAAGTGAACTCCTTATATTTAATGTTTTTTTGTTTTTAAAAACAATTTCTCTATATTTTGTTTCTTTCCATTCTTAGAAATGTGCTGGCAAGTGCATCCGCAGATAGCACTGTGATTCTCTGGGATATGTCTGTAGGGAAGCAAGCAGCCAGGCTTACTGCACACACAGACAAGGTATGGTGACTTAGGGGGTAAAGGGCTTCTAAAAAATCTGGTAGATTATTGGCTAAAATAATCCAGACATTTGTATATGGCTTTCTTCGACATACACATTGCTTTCCACAGTTATCCCACGAGGTTCACAGAGCCCTGTGCAATAAATAACAATCCTCCAGTCTTACAGAATAGTAATCAGGAACATGAATGCCCTGTGAAATGTTCCTTGAGGCTCCTGGGAGCCTGGGTGGGGTTGTCAGTCACAACAGTAGTAAGACTGTAGTAGATGTGTAATTACAGAACTCTGCTGAGGACGCTGACGTACTAAAAACAGTTGGACTTGAAGGCCTATGCGCTTGCCCAGTCCACTCTACTTCCCTTTCTTCTGAAGGGTCTAAGCATTCCACCACAGAGCCTGAGGAGTGCTACATTATTCCCGCAAGTGCTTGCTTTTATTTGAGAACATGGTTTCCCTTTTTAAGTATTTAATACCTCCTCTTTTGGCTAGGTATGGTGGCACATACCTTTAATCCCAGTGCTCAGGAGGCAGAGGAAGTTCAGGGCTATTAGGCCAGCCTGGTCCATACAGCAAGTTTCAGACCAGCCAGGCCTACCTACTGAGACCCTCTCCAAAAATCAAAACAAACAAACCCTGCAGATTATACACTATTGGAATTTTAAAGAGGTGGCATAGAAACAGTGCCAGTTCTGTTTGACTACCCCATAGCAATAATACTCAGAGTGGATAAAGACAGATCTTTTCTCGTTCCTTCCTCTAGGTCCAGACACTGCAGTTTCATCCATTTGAAGCACAAACTCTGATTTCTGGGTCATATGATAAGTAAGAAAGCACTTCTTGTACTGCAGTTGCATTATCCCTAAACTTATTTAAAAGTACCTAGCCTGTGGGTGTAGCTCAGAAGGGCTATTGCCCATAATGCACAAGACCTTGAGTTCATACCTTGACTAAGCAGATGCCATTTGATGCTTAGACAGGCTTTACTATTGAGGTGCTACACATTTAAATCATTAATGCTAGTTTTCAACCCTGATCCTACTTTCCCTCAAAAAGAAATGTGGTTTTGTTATAGTAATCTAACTATAGAAACTAGAAATGTATCTGGTTTTTAAAAGGTATATGACTTAGCCATTTTTGTGATACAAGCAATTCCAAACAGGGTGACTTAAGACAAGCATTTCTTAGGCCATTTTAGATTGTGTCCATGAAGACTGAGCTCAGCTGCTCACAGTGGCTTGGTTAGGCTAAACAAAGACAGTTGATTCTCCAAAGGCAGAGAGACTTTGGAGACTCGGTTTAGAGCTAGTACACCCTCTGTGGGTGCCTCTATGGGGAACATTCCTACATTACATGGCAGAAACCATGGGTATAGGAGAAATGAGCAGTTGGAGCTACTTCTGTCAACTGCAGGAGCCCTGGTCACATGTACTCTCCTTTTTATAGATTGCATCTGAGGGAAGGGGTGGCTAGTAGTATCAAACCAATTAGCAGTCTTTGTTTTGATTCCTTATCCTTTACAGGAGTTCCAGTTTTTCTTAGATGTGATTTGTAAAAAACTGTAAGACTGTATTTCTTAGTTCCCCAAGCACAGTAGTGACCAGAGAACAGCTGTGGTTAGAGCCTTAGTTGCATGGCTGTGAACCTTACCTGGGAAAGGGAAGTAAGAACTGCCTTGGACTTTGGGAATGGGATTCATCCGTAATTCAAGATTTTGATCTGCAGAAAAATGAGGCCCCAGTTAGAGCCATAGTTCCTTCCAGTGACAAAAAAACAGGATCCACCAGTAAAATTCAGCTTGGGGCAGTAGAGATGGCTCAGCAGTTAACACATTTTGTTCTTTCAAAGGATCTTATTTCAGTTCCCAGCACCCACATGATCTAACTCCAGTTCCAGGGGAATCAGATGCCCTCTTTGGCCTCTATGGTCACTGCACCTACATGTGATGCACAAACATTTATGCAGGCTAGAGAGATGGGCCCAGCTGCTCCTCTGCAGTTCATTCCTAGCACCTACATCAGATGGTTCACAGCCACCTGTAATTCCAACTTCAAGGGATACTATGTCTTTTTGAACCACATGGACACCTGTACACACAACAGAAATGGAATTTTTCTTTTTACTTTTTTTTTAAGTTTAGAACTTTAAAACAAGCTATAAATAATTGAATTCTCAATTCATAATGCTGCTCTGTTATTTCACTAAAGTAAGTTTAACCCTAACATGGCATACAATATGTGCAGGTCAGTGGCTCTGTATGACTGCCGAAATCCAAACCAGAACCAACGCCTGTGGCGATTCAGTGGGCAGATTGAGAGAGTGACGTGGAACCACTTTTCACCTTGTCATTTTTTGGTAAGAATATGCACATTGGTTTTTGGGTGTTTTAAGAACTTCCTTTTTTTTTCTGATTCCGTAATAGTGAGATTGTCAGAAAAGCATTTTCTCTGCTAGTATGAAGTTTCTGGACCTTAGAACTAAAAAACTGAAGTGTGTTTCTTAACAATACAATGACTTAACTACAAAGAAATTAGTAGCTTGTGAATCACTTAGCTAATTTTCAACTGTGCCAGTGTGCTACATATTGTTTTTACATTTTTAGATCATTTTACTACATACAATATTTTTGAAATACTAATCATAATATTCTATTGTTTCAAGGTTTTGAGATAGGATCTGTATGGCCCAGGCTGACCTTGATCTTGCAAATCCTGCTTCTACCTATTTTTTGGTGCTTTTTAACGGTTAAATCAGTCCAAGAGATACTCTTAAATCCTTTCATGTAGATGGAACTCTAATGGATGCCAGTGTTTGCCTACCAAATGGGAAAAGAATAAAGACTTTTTAAAAGTTCCACTAACATCAGCCAAACAGAATGCCTCAATATTACCCACTCTGTATTTTTCTTTTTGCTTTAATATTTCATGTGTTTTGTTGTCTCTTAAAAAAAAAAAAAAAAAACTTTTATTTGTTCTCAGTTTGCAAAACTTAGTTTATAGGTATATGTGCTTTGTCACAAATTCTGGCTTTCACCATAAAAACACTGGAAAGCAGAAGTTACGGTAATGTTAAAAGCCCACATTTCTAAGAAAATACAGCTTATACATACATGAATTTTAAGCATACTTTGGTTGCAGTACATTTAGACAACAGTACTATGCAGTCATGCTCTTAGGAAAATAATGAAATTTAATTTAAGTGCTTTAAAGTATACTATTCTTAGCTGTACAACATAAAACTGTGTTCTTAAATTTCTTTTGCCAATGGGTGGGGGTTGTTCCAGACAGGGTTTTCTCTATGCAGCCTTGGCACTATTTTCCTAATTTATAACCACACCAATTAAAAAAAAAAAAAAAAGTTTTTGGAAAGTTGGTAAGTAGGATTGCCATTTCCAGGTATATTGAGCCCATACTGGTTTTTCTTTTCTTCCCTTCTACTTCAGGACAGAGTGTAATTTGTATCCCAGGCTGGCCTCAGACTGCCTCAGCCTCCTGAGACCTTTTAGCAGTGTACCAGAGCTTCTTTACCTACAAACTGTAAAATGTTCCAGTTGAGCAAGAGAAGCACACTGTTCAGTTTAGGACAGCTTTTTAATAATTAAACTTTCAAAAGTGTTTCTAAAAAGGTCATTTGTTTTTTACCATGAGATGAGATTGTTTATGAATTCTAAACATTTGAGTGTTGTTTTTCTCATGGAAAGAGAACTTCACCAGTAGCAGATATACAACCTAACACCAGTGCCACTTGTGTAGTTACAAGGCAGACTTGAGTACAACTAAAACAGTTAAAACAGAATCTGCCAGTTCCTTCCTACTTAGAAGGCTCCCACTATAGGAACTGGATTGGGAATCACTGGTACTAGATGTGCAAAAATCGGTGATGTTACAACCTTCAGTAGAGATGCCTAGTCATTTCACCCCAGGTACATGAGCTTAATGTATCATAGTTACATTCACCCCAGAATTGAGCTTTTGCATAGAGCATTTTTGACGAATTTTTTTCTGGATTTATTGCATTACTGTTTATTGCATAAGTGTTTTTTGCCTCTGTGTATGCAAGTGTACCTACCATGTGATGTGATGCCAGTGGACTTCAGAAGATGGTATCTCATCCCCCAGAACTACAGTTATAAATGGTAGAGCCACATGGCCACTAGGAACCAAACCTAGGTCCAATCTTAGTTTTTGACCCTGCATCTAGCATTCATCAAGGCAGGCCTTAGTTTCTGCCCTTTCCTATTGGTGTTGCCCTACGCATGAATAGAGCTTTAGGTCTCTTTCACCTTTCTTTGCTCCCTGATTCTTGAGAGCCTAACAGCTTATCTCCAACTGTCAGTCCACTGCAAAGGCACTATTAAGACATCATCTGATTACCATCATCTTCATAATTTCCTTATTGGCTCCCAACATCCACTTTCTTTACTCCCACTGCTTCATTCTGTGCCTTCTTCAGCTCACACCTGCAGCAGCCACGCTCACCAAGATGGTGCTAACCCACTGCTCTTCAGTTAACCCCCACCTCACCCATTCCCCCTCTACCTTTGTGCAGTGACTATCTATAACCCTGCTCTCTTCTGCTTTATAGCTTATGCTAAAGTTCTTATGTCTATCTTAATTTTTAGTAAATTCTACAAATAAAATTATTTTTACTATAACTTATATACTTCTCTATTGCCAAATTTTATTGTCATATAACATGATCTTGCCTGTCTTTTACTCCGCAGGCCAGTACAGATGATGGCTTTGTATATAATCTGGATGCACGTTCAGATAAGCCAGTATTTACACTTAATGCACACAATGATGAAATCTCTGGTAAGAATGATGTTTCTTTCAAATGCATTAAGTTACGACAAAGTAAGTCTAAATTTCAGGCAGTAGTTCCTGAACTAATCTTATCTTCCAGGTCTTGATCTGAGCAGTCAGATCAAAGGCTGCCTCGTGACCGCTTCAGCAGACAAATATGTGAAGATCTGGGACATCTTAGGAGACAGGCCAAGTCTCATTCATTCGAGAGACATGAAAATGGTGAGCATCTCCCTGACATTTTTATTGTGTTTCTGACCTATTTATTTGCTTGTCTTTTCCTGGAAAACACTGCAGTTAAGGTTGTTTTGAATCCAATTTTGAACTAGTCAAGTTTAATGGGAGTGTATAACTTAGGAGAGTTTTAAAGAGTTCAGTTACTGTCTGAATTCCTTTCCAGTTTACAAGCTTACTAGTCACTTTATAGGATCAAGAAGAGTGGGCAAAGGACATAGGGAAGGGCCACAACTTAGCCTTCAAGGGAATCTTGGAGCTTCGGGCACTAGAGCTGTTGGGGGCTTTTTATTTATTTCTCATAGCCTGCTTTCTACATTGAAGTTGGTAATATATGTGTTCACAAAACATTTAGAATAAGTATTTTTAACAGTGAGTGCTTACTGGGTGAGCCACTGAGTTATATGAATAACATCAGCAGCATAGTAGAATTTCACAGCTTTTAAAACTGTGTGTAAAACTTAGCTTATTGAAAGGCAGGCAGGCCATTAAGTTTCTTAGCTCCATCCCAGGCTTATCCATAAATGACTACTTGGCTCATGTACTTATACTGAAATAACAAGTTATCTCACTGAGGGATTTTATAAGTTTTTTCATTCATACTTTCTGTAAAGTGTATTTTTAATATTTAGGAGTGTAAAAAAAAAACATTAAAAGTTTACTAATAAATTGAGGGCTAGAGTGGCACTTGCTGCTAAGCTTGATGACCATGCTGTAAAAGGAGAGCACCAACTCCTCTAAGTTGGCCTCTGTCCATACACATGCCCACCCCAACACAGAAATGTAATGTTTGCCAGCAGTTTGGGGGCTCAGTGGTAGAACACTTGCCTAGGAAAGCCCTGATCTCCAACCTGCATACATGCAGGACTATTTAAGAAAAAAGACTTCATAGTGGCCTATTATATGACTGTTACTGTTTGAAAAGATAAATAAGGTTTCTGGGTATATACAGGGAACTAGATAGGAGTTCCCTAATAAAAGAATGAGGCTGCATAGTGAAATCACGGCTGGCCTCACGATGCAGCCGTAATGCTGTGCTTATCTAGCTTTGAGTAACGAATCAAACCTGTCCTTAGAGAATAGGGGTAGGGATCTAGAGGTTAGAACTCTCTAGAAGGATAGAAATCACTGACATTTCAGTTCTTTTCTTCCTAGGGAGTTCTTTTTTGTTCTTCATGTTGTCCTGATTTGCCATTTGTATATGCCTTTGGAGGACAGAGAGAAGGACTCCGAGTTTGGGACATAAGCACTGTCTCTTCAGGTAAGAAGAGCCTTCTAGCTCCTGCTCTGTCAGAAAGTGTAAGGACTAAGCACAGGGTGAGAATTTAATGAGTTAAATAGTAATTGTTGAGGTTACTTACTATTTAGTGTACCCTATAGACAGTATGTCCCCACTAAATTATCCCTCCCATGATGAGGAAGGATCCTAAACTTTTGTCAGTTGTGTGGTCATGATATAGAGGGGAAAAAAATCTGAAGCAGAGCTCTGTTCCAAGGTAGATTAGAGAACTCTTAAGACAAGCCCAAGAGATGATTAAGAGTCACCAGGGACTGTCTCTGACATGAACTTAGTGGCTGGCTCTTTGACTGCCTCCCCTGAGGGGGGAGCAGCCTTGCCAGGCCACAGAGGAGGACAATGCAGCCAGTCCTGATAAGACCTGATAAACTAGAGTCAGATGGAAGGGGAGGAAGACCTCATCTATCAGTGGACTTGGAGAGGGGGCATGGGAGGTGATGAGGGAGGGAGGGTGGACATGGGAGATGAAGGAGGGGAGCTACAGCTGGGATACAAAGTGAATAAACTAATTAATATAAAAATAAAAAATTAATGAAATTTTAAAAAACAAAAAAAAAAGCTCCTTGAAATGTAGAGATAAAGAGACAGGACCAGACAGTTAAATTGTGTCTGCCCATGCTGTGAAATGCGATAAAGATGGATTAAGCAAAATTGAAAAAAAAGATTCACTCATTAAATTGGTCTGGCATCCCTGCTTCACATAGTATTAAATATATCTTTCATAAAGTTTTCACCTCAAAACAAGCCCTTGTATTGTTTTATAATCTAGTCTTTAGATTAACTCCTTTTCTCATGGTTCCTTTTAGTAAACGAAGCATTTGGAAGACGGGAGAGACTGATTATTGGAAGCGCAAAAGGCTTGTCTGTTAGTGGCCCTTGTGGGAGCAAGAGCCCACAGACACCAATGGAGACCTGACAACGATCAGTTTCCTGATTTGCTTACCTTAACTTGGGATTTCAAAAAGCTGGCCTAGAAATGTTCAAGTGTACCTATAGCCATAATGGTGGAAACAAAACTGAGTTCAGTTCCTGTTGTCATTCCCCTCTGCAGCTTTGGTGGCAGTCCACAGCCTTTGTATCTGCCTTCAACTGGGTATTGTACAGAGTTCTTGCATTTCTTGAAAATAAAAGATTTTCAAAAAATTATTTCTTAAACATGCTGTCTGACATAGGAACTGTAGGCTTATAAAATAAATAGTAACAGTTTTTGAGACGGGTCTTGCTGTGTTAGGCTGTTGTGGTAGTTCATGCTTGTCCTCCCAATACTGAGGAGAAGAGAGACAGGACTAAATGGCCACCCAGCCTGGCCTGCTCCAGGATCCACTTGGCTCCATCTTCCCAGGCTAGGATTACCAATATGCATGATAGATTCCAGAATTGAATTGAATTGAATTGATCGGGTCTTTTATGCTTGCAAAATGAGCATTTTTGCTGACTAAGCAGTCTCTCTGGCCCACTGATTTAAAAATGTGATTCCTAAAGGCATTTTCACCTTTTGCATATTAATCATATTTTTGACAAAGCCATTATGAACTTCATGGTTTTCAGGAATGTTTTGTCTCAATTGAAAAAAAAAAATAACGGGGGGGGGGCATTTAGTTCATACAAATTTTCTATGATCAAAACATATTGCTAAATGGACAACAAACTAAAAGCTGTCATAGTAATACAACCTTTTAAGTTCTGGCTCCAGAAGGTACCAGTAAATTCTCCCTCTAGTTACTTCATAATCTCTGTGCTTATCTTTTAAAATGAACTTGACCTTGTCAAGCTCATAAAACACTGGACTCAGAAGTATAAATTAAAGAATCTTACACTACTCCGTTTTTCACTTTGCCTCAAGAACAACTGTTCATTTATTCCTTCCATGAAATTCTCCTTTCAGACTTCACCAATTACGTAAACTGATTTCCAGGTTTTATGATGTTAATATTTAACAGGACATTCTTATTTTGAAGCAATACAGTAATGCATTCTACTTGTCGTTAATATTCACCTCACTTGTCTTTCATTTGTTCTTTTCAGAATGCCAGGGCCTTTCTCGAGTCACATCAGATTTACACGATCATTATAGACTTCCAAAATGGGACCACAAGCACCCAAGTTATATGTGTTTCCCACACAATGACTGCTGTGTAGCAGACAATGGGCAAAGCACAGGATATGTAACGAGATCTGAGTGAAGCCCAATCTCTGCACTTAAAAATTATCCTGTCAGGCTTTGGTAAGACCCTTTAAGCTCTTACTGTGAAAATAAAACTAACGTGCAGTAGGGGCTTAATATACTTTCCCTTCTTGGTAACTGCTTTGGCTTTGAGCTTGAGATTAAATTTCCTGGTTCAAGATATTTCACACATATGACTTGGTTTTCCAGATCTGGTCTGTTCATTCTCAAAGTCCAGCTCTCTTCACTGAGCCAAGCTTATGCACTTTACTCCTTATCTCTTTTCAGATAGCACCTTTTACTCCTGTTCTAGCCTTTAACACATTGTATATACAGTAGCATGCAGCAAAATAGTATGCAGTCCATGAAAGTGTCCCCATGGATTTACAATGGGGTTGGAAAATCTCCAATGAGGAAGTTACAGAGTAAGCACATTAACATTCTAGTACAAAGCATTGCTCATGGGTTTGTGGGATCTGGTTATAAACCTACCACACTGTCCCTGATGTAAAAGTATAGCACATGCAATATAGTATGTAATACTTGGTAATTTGTTACTGTAAACCACCCAGCCATGTTTCACCACAGCCTCCCAGTGTTTATTTTTTACTACACTGAGGCCATCCTGAATGATGGTCTATGCCATCTGGGTTTATATAAATATACCCTGTGCTGTTGCAAAGCAATGAATTGCCTGGAGACATGAACAGACCTTGTCTCACTATAAGCAACACAATAATAATGCTGCTCTAGCATGACTCATAGACAATGGCTCTATATTTGCAGGGCTCCTACATAAAATTGCAAGCTGCTTCAAAATTATCTGTTGTGAGGAGCCTAACAGGCTGCCTGGACATCTGGAGCTTCATAGGAAATCTGAATGTGAAACCAGATTTTGGAGGTTCAGAAAAGTACACTGTATAAAACAGATTTCTAATTCTTTTTGCATTCTTCCTACAGTGCCTCAAACTACTGGCTCTTTACATGGTTTCTTTTTTTTTTTTTTTTTTTTATTTATCGTATTTTGTTTTGTGTTTCTTATTTTTTATTTAAAACGGGCTTACAGTCTAGGCTGGCCTTGAACTTATGATGATCATTCTGCTTTAGTCTCCTAAATGCTAAGATTACCAGCTTGCATCACCACAATGCCTTACATGGTTTCTGGGGGTGAAAAAACTGTCCTTGTCTGAGGTCTATGGCCTAAGATTTTTCAAAAATATATAAAAGGAAAACTAAGGAACAAAAATACACAGTTGCCACTTATGGTAGTATTCTGCTGGTGGCAACAGGAGCCACTATATTAGCTGTCTTTCACATTGATCACAACTGATGGCTACTCTGAAAGCTACTCTTCCCATACTTTGGAGATATGGATAAATAGTTGCCAGGACACTGGCAATGTTGTCTAGTGGCTGAGTGAAGGAACTTCTTGCCTTACAGGCATCCATTATGAGTTCTTATCCAAACTTAGCTATTCTTTAAAAGATACCAATCATTGTATAGGGACCCAACTTGACGGCCACATTTTAACTTTGATTAAATGTCCAAATGGAGTTTGGTGATGGCACATGCCCCTAGTACTCAGGAGGTAGAAGCAGGCATATCTCTGAGTGTGAGGCCAGCCTGGTCTAGAGATAATTCCAGGACAGCCAGGGATACTTGGAGAAACTGTCTCAGAAAAACAAAGAATTAATTAATTAAAAATAAAGTCCATGTGGTTACATTCAGAGATACTAGAGGTTAAAGTTTAACCCCAAAAAGGAAGACACTTTAATCCATATAGACACTTAGCTGTGTATACGAAGAGAGGTTATTCATCTTTGTGCTTCCAGAAGCCAAGTTGGGGGGATAATCTAAGTTCATGTAATTGATGGACTGAAAGCTGCTGGCATATTTACGCTTTTCAGAAAACCAATAAAAGAACATTTATTGCATATTTGCACACAGGTATAAAAAGGCTGGTATAGACCCAGACTGACTTTATGCTGCTACTGTCACTCTGAACTCTGCTCAACACATATGCAAGAAATGTGAACAACTCACCTTTTAAGGAATTAGCACACATAATCAAGGCATTATAGATGTGTTCAGGTGTTAGCCCAGAAAAGGAATTATTCCTAATTTCCAAAGCTTAGGATGATTTAGGGCATCATGTATCCAGTTTATTTCAGGATCTGAACTAAGATGAAAAGAAAATGTAGGCAAATATAAAACAGTATTACTGACAGTTAAAGAGACACCCAATAGGTTGTGTAATTTGGCTAAGGTTACAAACTGTTATCCCGCAGCAAATCCCAGATGAGAACTTTCAGCTGGATCCAGAGGCCACATTTACCATATCCTGCCTGTCAGTGTGGCCACTGAACCAACAGTAATAGTGGACATGACCTCCTGCAACTAAGCAAGTAAGTTTAAATCCTGTCAAAGGTAGTTGCTAACTTATCTCTTAATAATTAAAAATATTTAAAATGTGCCACGTAACCCTAAGAGGTTAAAAGGTAGAAGCAACAATGTAAGTGGGCTGGAGTGATGGCTCAGAGGTTAAGAGCACTTGCTGTTCTTCCAAAGGTCCTGAGTTCAATTCCCAGCAACCACATAATGGCTCCACCCATCTATTATGGGATCTGGTGCCCTCTTCTGGCATGCAGGCAGAACACTGTATACATAATAAATTAATCAGTTAATTAAAAAAAAAAACCAATATAAATAGTAATATCTGCTACATTCTCATAGCAAGGATTTTCTGCCCTTCCTCTTATTTTGTGATTTTTGGTATGTAGGTATTTTGAAGAACATCTCTGTGTAGGGAAATAAAGGAGAAAAGGGAGCAGCCCCACATTTGAACAGTAATGGTAATGAGGCATCATGCTTTGGTATTAGCAGCCACACCCAGCCACCCACAACACCAGGCTTCAACTGTAGACCTACTGGTTTCCAAGGAGATAGTAAAGGCCCCACCTTAGGAAGAAGGAGGGAAGAGAGGCTACAAATCTCAGCAGTATAGTCTAAGCACCATTACACAGAAACAATTTGAACATCTCAGAGCTAAAACTAAGAAAAGCTTTCTTTTTTAACGTTTGAGTCCTTCTTCCACAAAAGATTGAAAAATTAATTTTCATTAAAAAATGATTTTAATTCTTCCTAAAGGAATACAGATTTGAATGAAATACATTCATTCCATAAACACATTAGCAGCAAAACCTTCCCAGCAGAGTCCTCCACTCAAGCCAAGGTTGTGCCCTTGAGCAGGAAGGCATGTTCCATCAATCCTGTCAACTTCAGGATCTGTCTGCTTCTTGCCAAAAGCTGGTTATACCTGCTCACAGGGACCTGAAAACAGACCCCATATGAGGACTAGTAAGCCTTCTCTTCTGCCAAATCCTTTGATATCCTCTATACTTAGCTGGTAAGGACCTTCAGCAAGGAGGATAACTGGGAAGGCCTGTGAAACCCACCAATGCATTTGGAACTACTTGCTGCTTTCAGCTAGCAACATTTTAATGGTTTTCATAAAGTAAACCTACATAAACAAACCATTCCCCTTCTTCCTTCTGTAGGCTGAAGTGCCAGTCTTGTCAGTTGAGTCCATGTGCACTTTCTGGTAGGCATTATGTGAACACTGTTAATTCCAGATCCTCTGAATGACTGAAGGCTTTCCTGAAGACAGAGACACAGCTAGAGCACAAAGTACGTGCTTGCGCACAGAGCCAGGTGGTTTCCATCAAAGGGGTTTTCTGGACCTCAGTCACTGTCTTCTGAACCATAACTACTTCTTTACCTTTGAATTCCTGCTGACACTGGGAAGCAGGCTCTAAACTTGAAGTGGCCATAAGTTAGGCAGGTGTTGCTTTTTAGGAATTAGTCATCCTAACACTTGCACTGCTGTTAAAAGTCTCTGTGAAATGCATACAATAGTGCTTAACATGTGGTCAACAGTGAGGATGGCTGGGGGTGGGGAGGAATGGAACAATGTGAAGTAACTCTGATTTGTTGGGACAAAAAGCCACTCTGACTCAGGCATAAGTGCATCTCCCAAATAAAAAAACATGTAAATAAAGAACAGATACCACAAGCTGGCCCTTTCCTTGCCACACATTACTTAAAAATAGAACAGACACATGCCTTATCTCCTATTCCATCCTAAAGAATCCATTTGGATACTCTTCTGTAAGTGCTGTAGCTATTCCCACTCAGTACACTTGGAACAGTGGGTTAGAAGGATCAGAGAGCATTTCATATCAAAACCACTGCAAGACAACACATTTACGGGCACTTAGTGTTCCCTGGGAAGTGAAGAAGTATGGATGCTAACTCACTGGTGTATGATGCTGTAGTGCTTCCTCCTCTAGATGTTGTGCTCAGTGCAGCCTTAAGCAACCTGTGTGCTCCTGAGATGACCAACTCCAAAATTCTTGGAGGAACTGTTATTACTCATTTGTTGCCTACTTGTAGTTTTTCTAGAACTATACACAACAAGAAAGACTGTTTGGGGAAATGTATGCCTTGAGCCAACCAAGAGGTCAGAGAAACACCAGCCCTGATGAACACCATATTCAAGAGTACTTGGGCTTCTCTACTATTCCATTTGGAAACCTCAACAAGCAGCTATTCAGCAGATCACAAAGTGGTTCACCACCAAGTGTTTACTCTTTTCCAAGGGTCAATCCCACCGACTTTTGAACTTGATACTGCCACTGACCTTAAGGCAGCTGCAATTAGGCTTGCTACACACAATTTAGATACTAGATTTCTTGTGAGTTTTGAGATGGAGGCAGAAGCAAACAATGCCACAAAGGCAACAATTGGAAAATTGTGTCTGGTGTCTGCATATTGCCAGTATGATATCCAACTTAACAATATGGTGTTTCATAGATGAAAAATTCTTCTATGGCTCACTTCTGCCAGGAGTTTGTGCAGAGATCTAGGCATTTATACACACTGAGGCCGACCTGAAGGAAAGACATGTTTCCGTATAAAGGCATTAAAGTTTGAGGGTCATGAGCGCCTCGGTCCAGGAAACTTTCTGAACTTTGTGCAAAGTTGCGAAACTCGCACAAGAGGAAACTAGGTGGCACATTCCAGGACTACAGATCAACCAAGGAAGGTCTATCAAGGCTGACCCTCCAAAAAGAGGAAGTGGAATCAGTGTCTACCGAGATGGCATCAAAGAAGCCTTTGGAGCAACAGATGAAGACATTAATGCTTCAAGGAGCCAGCTTTGAAGTGCGCCCTCAGAGAGAGGAAAAAAATTGACATCAACTCAATTAAGATGATTCAAAATCATAAATAAATATAAAAAAAAAACCACTGCAATAGGTTGGTTTTGTGTTTTCCCAATGCATGTTCCATCCAAAGCAGGTGCTTTTTCTTTTATTTATGTGTGGAGAGAGACTCATCTGTTGAGTAAATAGCACTGCTCATCCTACAGTCGTCTGTCCTCATGGAGTCTGTGACATCTTCTTCTTCTGAGTCATCATCCTCTTCCTCCTCCTGTGCTGAGGAACTGGAGGTGGGCCCTTTGCAGGTCTTCAGGTGGCGAGTGAGATGGTACTTGGTTAGGTAAGCCTTTGTACATTTTTCACAGACATAATCTCGTTTTCCTTCGTGAGAATTGAGATGCTTCTTCAAGTGGTTTGTTCTCAAGAACAGCTTATCACACTTTGGACACTTGATCTGGCGTTCTCTGAGAGGAACACAAGAACAATATATGCTATGGGAGTGCAAACAACAACGTAGGCACAAATACTCACTAATCTCAGGCCTTTAGGAATTTTTAGAACCAGACTGTGTTTCTCCTTCCAGAGTACTATGCAAACAGGACCACCCAGTATAGGTTTCTTTGACTGAGTATGAAACCTGTGAAGTTCACTCAAGTTGCACAAATACCTGTAGTTTGTTCCCTTCCATTAATACGAAGTATTTACAGTCTGCAACTGCCTTTCCTTGTTCTTAGTGTATATTCTGCTGGCTTTCAGTTTTATATTTTCACAAGCAAGATTCCATGAACATTTCTGTATTTGTATGTTTTTCTAATATTTTCAATATTTCTAGTATTGAGAAGATATATACAAAAGAAATACATACTTGAATCAAAAAAAGCACCCACATTCAAGGTCAAAAAGATGAGACCTCTGCTGTTTTCTATACACTAAGCAAGCACCCCACCAGAGAACTACATCTCGAACCTTGAAACAAATCATAAAATACCGTGTTCACCCCTGGGAGACCAAACTTGAAACTAACCAACAGGACAAGCTGCAGAAACTATAAAGACATGTGCTCTGATAAAAAGATCTAAGTAGAAGCATGACAGTAACCACAAACTATATAAAAAGCTGTTAGTTATAGAACTGATAGCAACTGGGGTTGTAACTCAGTGGTAGAATACTTGCCTAGCATGTGGAAAGCCTTGGTTTTGATTCATAGCACATATCATTACTGCCCACCCTCCAAAAAACATTAAACCTATATTTAAACCTTTGCAAAAGACAGATGTCAGAATGAAGGACAGACACTAATAGAGGCTGGAACAAAACTTGCCCCAAAATTACACTGATTATGTAGTATTCAGAAAGATGTAACATCCTTATCTGTCAGAGACATTTTGAACATTAGTATATCCCATGACTCCTACTGATATTAAAAGACCTCCAGGGGCTCAGGAGTCAAGAGTGTATTGTTCTTGCAGAGGACCTCACTTCAGTTCCCAGTACCCACTCTGAATGGCTTACAACTGCCTCTCAGCTCTACGAGATCTGAGGTTCTCCCTATTCTGACTACGGCACTCACGTGTACACAAACATACATATACACTTAATTTAAAATAAATCTTAAAGAATAATGAGGGTAAATTTAGCTGTGGAGGTATACTCCTATAATCCCACTTCAAGGCAGTGGGGAAAGATAAGAAAAAAGCAAGGCTGGGGCTCTAGTCCTGGCCAGTTATATTAGAATCCCTAAGGTGGGATCCTGACATCAGTTGATCTTAATATTCTCCCATGTGTGTATAACAGGCACTGTTATAGGCTGAGTCTTAAACCCCAAATTCCTATGTTGAAGTCCTAATCTCTAGAGTGAGGTGGGCTTTTTGGAACTGTGTTTAGACATAGTAGAGAATATGGAACCTGGAAATGTGTCTTAAAATAAAAGAAGAAACTGAAGCTCTTGTTCTTGCTTACATCCATCTCACCATATGTAAAAGGAACTTTTATTCAACTGTTTGAGTCATTGTCTCCAAGGATTATGGCCTCTGTGCTAACCTAAGCCTAGTCCTGGAAGCTTCTAGCCTTGGTACAATCTAACCTAGGCCTTGAATGTTTTCAGCCTCTGAGACTTACTGCTTAATAAGCTCATCCTTTATAGGTCTTTCTGAGCTCTCAGCTGTTCTGGCTCAAACTCCTCTGCCAACTGACTTATTCAAACTGGCTTTTCTCTCAGCCTCTGAATTGCTCTGCTTGGCCTCAAACTAACTCCCACACAATCTGCTCTCATCTCCTGGCTCCTTCTCACTCTCTGGCTCATTCTGTCTTCACCTATGTCTAGTTGTTCTCTCATTTAACCTCTCTCTGTAAAACTCTCCCAGTAAAGCTGCCGCCTCTTAAGTAGCTTCCCTTTCCTCTTCTCATGAGTTAGGTGTATCCTATTCTGTCAAATCTTCTCTAATTTGTCACTTTTTCTGCCACTCAATTAAGAATCATTTTCAAACATGGGTGCTTCCTTTTACAAACTAATTTTACCTTCATTTTTTGGGATTAAAGGCATGGACCACCATGTCTGGACCTGATATCTGCTCTATCAGGCAGGCCTTGAACTCAGATCTGCTTGCTCCTGTCTCCTGGATTAAAGGCATGTTTGTATTCCAGCCTAATCACACAGACCTAGAAGGTCTTTGGATGTAATCTCTTGTCAGAGAAGCCATGTTCTGAATTATAATTCCTATATACCACCTACCTTCCAACTATAAGGCTGGGGCTTAACAGTGTTATTTCCTCAAAGCTCTGGAGGAATAGGGCAGGGAGCTGGCTCATTCTGCCAACTGTCCAACTGCCAGCTTAATCACAGCTACTTCCTCCCCATGCGCTGCTGCTATTTACAGTGTTATGGGCATCTCATTCGAGCTCTCATACTGTACGACTTCTAGTAAATAATCAGATCAAATTTTCCAAAAATTGACATTATTAATGAAACTAAAAGATATGTCACCAAACATGACATCCCTTTCCTAAGTCTCTCGGCTTATACAACTAATATTGGTGAGCTGAACTCTTAAAAAATGCTAAACTGTTTCTCTATTAACCACAATTTCAACACACAGATACACCCTCAGCACAGAACTGCAGGCAGTGTATAAGGGAGCCAGATCTGTTCACAGCTCACCATTATTCTGAAA
Organism: Psammomys obesus; assembly: GCF_907164565.1. NCBI lineage: Eukaryota > Metazoa > Chordata > Mammalia > Rodentia > Muridae > Psammomys > Psammomys obesus. The sequence continues at coordinate 743,625 of NW_026596091.1, read as the reverse complement.
ATTAAATTCAATTTTCTAGGTAGACCTTCAACAGGGACGTAGCTCAGTAGAGTACCTATCTAACATCCAGAGCCTGTGCTGGATCCCCAGTAGAGCATAAATGGTGGTGCACTAATATTATCTTATTATCATCCCTAACCACTGGTAAGTTAGTTCAAGGCCAGTCAGAGATACACATGAGATCTTATCTCAAAAAAGAGATTGTGGTACTGGGTCTGCTTCCCAGCACTCTTTCCAAAGTACTCTGTTTTCTAACAAAAAGAAACAGTGTTCTATGTTCTTTGCTTCTATGTTTCTGCCTATGGTGTCTTCACACTCTTGCCACCACCTAGAATATCATTCTAATTCCTTACCCTTCTCCATTTTCTCAATTCTAACTGATCTTAAGACTAAGCTCAAACTACGAGGAAGTGAGGACAGGACCCTGGCCTTAAGCTAGACGACTGCCCTATTATTTAGCTGTACTGCCAACCATTTATTTTGCTTTGTTTTGTTTTTTTGTTTTACAAGATGGGGTTTCTTTGTATAATATAGCCTTGGCTGTCCTAGATTTAGCTATGTAGACCAGGCTGGCCTTGAAATTTCAGAGATCCACCTGCCTCTGCCTCTGCCTCCCAAGTGCTGGAATTAAAGGAGTGCCCAGCCTGTAAGTTTGTCTTTATTTCTGTGTGCGAATGTTTTGCCTGCATGTATGTCTGTGCACTCCTTGCCTGCGTGGTGCCCAGAGTGGCCAGAGAGCATGCTGGATCCCCTGGGGCTAGAATCAGAGTTATAGACTGCTGGGACCCTTTCTGCGGGGGCTAGGAATCAAATGCAAGTCTTCTACACGAGTAATCAGTGCTCTTAACAACTGAACCACTTCTCTAGCACCCGCTTATTTTTGTTTTGACTGGCCTCTCACAATCTGTCTACCTCAGCCTCCTGAGTGGATGAGAGTATATTGCTATGTCAGGCTAAAGTTCTGATTTTCTATGATCTTCAACACCCAATGCAACACAGCATGGCAACTATTTACTTATTTGTTTCACTTCCTAAAATTGGAGCTCTTTGAAGATAATGACAGTGTCTTTCATCTCTATCTCTATCTCCTAACACAACACTGAGCATCAAAGATGTCATTTTAAAAACTTACTGATAAGTAAAATGTTTTAGAAACTTGGATAAAAATGAATACAAAGAATGTATAAAAATAAGAAAAGAAACAGAAAAGTGAAATCTTCCCACAATAAAGCCCTAGCACTGCTTGGTTTGTCTGGACACTAGACTGTACAGGCCCTAATGCAGATGCTCACTGACTACCTCAGGTTCAGGGAGGCACATACAATGGTTCACCACCAGCAGACAGCATCCTCACTGCAGGGTACTTACTGTGTGTGGATGAGCACATGCTGCTTGAGGTCCTGCCTCCGCATGAACAGCTTGTCACAGTAGTCACACTTGAGATTCTTCTCACCTGTGTGGATGACCATGTGTGACTCCAGGTGAGCCTTCTGGGTGAAAGACTTGTCACACAAAGTACACCTGTAATTCTTCTGACCTGCAAATTAAGACATCACACTGAGAATAAAATAATTACAGATTCTCAGACAAGCAAGCATGATTGGAGAAGTAGCCCAAGCAAGAATCAAGCAGAACTGAATCATGTGTGGCACTTCACTCTCTATGCTATCTAGCTAAAAACACTTTAAGCCATTCCATTTATAACCTAAACTAAAGCTGGGAAAGCCAGTAAGTCTGACCTCCTAAAACCTTAAAGTACATATATATCTGTAGCTGGCACAGCATACAAACTTTGAAGTGAACGAAACATTATGATATCAGTGCATACCTAATTTAAAAGAACTTGGGAGTCAGCCATGTAACAGAGTTGATAGAATGCTTGCCTAGCATACCTAAAGCCCTAGATTCAATTTCTAGCATCATATTAGCCAAGTATGGTGGTGTATGCTTCAGAGCCCAACACTTGGGAAGTAGACACAAGAGGGTTAAAAGTTCAAGATCATACTCAGCAAGTGTGAGGCTAGCCTGAGCTAATAAGACTCATTTCAAAAAAGAAAGTAATAACTCAAAAACTGTAGCACTTATCTACAAATCTATAACCCAACATTTCCACTGAATAATTTATATTTTTCTTTCTTTTTTTTAAAACACAATATGATCTCAGAAAGCAGAAATGAAATCAAATCCAAGTGTTTTTTTTTTTTTTAAATAGGTAAAGGCCTAGCAAATCTTTTTATTTATATATATATATAATGTATACAATGCTCTGTCTGCACACACACCTGCATACTACAGGAGGGCACTAGGTCTCATTATAGGTGGTTGTGAGCCACCATGTGGTTGCTGGGAATTGAACTCAGAACCTTTAGAAGAGCAGCCAGTGCTCTTAACCTCTGAGCCATCTCTCCAGCCCCCAAGGCCTAGCAAATCTTGTAAAAAACAAAAACAAACAAAATGAGGAGAGACGGGGAAGGGAGGAAGAAAAAAAGAAAGAAGAAAACTTTAGGGGAGTTTAGCTTCTGCAGGACAAACCGTCTCTGCTCAACTACCCATTTTTAATAAAATGGACTGAGGAAGAAACTTCCTTTTAATTATTTGTTCAACAAATGATTCAACCAAGAAAATTAAAACCTCACTGGTTATTTTGAAGCCTATCTGGGGAGGTCAGGGGAGAGCTGAACGACTGGAGAGATGGGCCAATGGTTAAAAGCAATGGCTCATTGGCTACTCTTGGCAGAGGATCTGGGTTTAGTTCCCAGCACCCTAAAGCAGCTCATAACCATCTGTAACTCAAATTCCAGCGATGGATGTCCTCTTTTGTCCTACACAGGCACTGCATACAAATGGGACACATATAGACAAAATAATCACATATAAAATACAAAAAAAAAAAAAAATCGTTTTTTAAAGAGCTTGTCTACATGGAGTTTAGAAACTACTGAAACTTCAAATACTGAAATCGGGCTCCTTCAAACTGCACAGTATGACTCCTTAAAAGTGAAATACCTTTGTAACTGGTAGTAACACCCTTAGAGGCCTTAGGTTTCCACCTCACAAAGCTTAGCACTCAATGCTATCCCACAGCTACCTAGACACTTACTACGACATATTACAACTCTACCTCCAATAATTTCTTTCTGCCCAGTCTTCAGAGCTGCAATTTCTAACTAATATAAAAACTCCATGCCAATGGTTCCATACTAATATAAAAACTCCATGCCAATGGTTCAATACTGCTTACCTGTATGTATTTTGAGGTGTGTCCGTAGGTTGCTTGGATCACTAAAAGCTTTGCTACAAAAATCACACTTGTGGGGCTTCATACCCATATGACCCATAAAATGAACGTGGAGTTTGGAAGGAGAGATAAAAGCCTGGGGGCACATTGAACACTTCCACTTCCTTTCTTTGCTGTGGCTTGGCCCATGGCTGCTGCTGTGGCCCTGGCTAGGGAGATGGTTATGGATATGGCTGGTCAGATGAGCTTTGAACTCTAAATAGGAATTGCACTCCTTGCCACAGTTACAGAGGTGAACATCTGGGTGTTCAGGAACACCTTTAAAAAATTAAATCAATATCTCCCGTTACTTTAACTTCAAAATTATTCTTGAGATTAATAACTGACAATTACAATTCCCATTTCTACCAAAATGTCTAACTTGCTCACTACCTGTCAAATTAAGATGCCTTGTTCAGTGCCATAGTCCTATCATCTAAAATCGTGCACCAGGGCACAGAAAAAGCATAGAATTGATAAGAGTTCTTTTCCTAGAGAAACCATTTACATTTTGAAGTGCACAAAAACTCTTAACAGACCTGTGTCAAAGTGACACAGTGGAAAGAAAACAAAAACACATTAAATCAAACCCAAGGGACTTTGCTAACTTCTAAGAAGTTCAAAAAGAAGATCTGGGAATTTACAAGCCCCAATGCAAAGCCCTACAACAAAAGCTTGTTTATCTGAAACAGTAACACAAACCTCGTGAAGAACTACGATTTCTGTGGCCTCACACACAGCTAGGAGCTTGCTTTCATAAAGCTGCCACTGTAAAATCATTACCAAACTGTCTTCCTGGTCACTGATGATACTGTACTAGACTCATGTAAGAAATCTGACAGACTTACCAATTTGTTGAGCATAATCCCGACTATAATAGAAAAGCAGTTCATTTTCAGGAGGGATGTCTTGTGAGGTACAGAAATAGATTTTTCCATCATGGGGATAGGCCACCAAATTCTGTTCTTCACGGTTCCTACATAATCACATTTAACAGGTGCTCATGCTGATTGCAAACTTCTGGCCTCAATTTCCCTGTTTCAGCCTCTCAAATAGCTGTGCTACAGGTATATACCACCACACTTGGCCACAGATACTTTTTATTCAGTTCTATGGGTCAAACTAACGCTTTCCACATACTAATCCTGCAATCCTATCAATAAGCTACATCTCTTGTCCCTTGAGTACAGTAATTTTGACATACATACTCATCATGCCGTACCCTCTATAGAATATCCAATAGAAAAGCTTAGAAAGAACTATTTTCTCTATCATTTCTGTAACTCTACCCTCCTTATTAGGGATTATAAAGAAACATAATTCTTGCTTTAACTAATAGGTGGTTTTTCCTTATAGTCAGAAACGTCAGTGTGTTACTAGCTGCGAAACGAGTAAGTAGCAAGACATGGTCAACTCACATCTGTAATTCCAGCACTTGAGAAGCAGAGACAGGACTGGTTATAGGAGGGTTGCTCCAAGTTCCAGGCCAGCATGAAGTACATAATGAAATCCTTTCTCAAACCAAACAAATGATAAACAAAATGAAGTGTGCCTGTTTATTTTGACACAGGGTCCCAATCTGTTTTCAGACTGACCTAGAACTTGCTATATAGGCCAGAGCAGCCTAGAACTTGCAGACATGCTATCTCAGGCTCCCAAGTGCTAGACGCTGGGTATTTTAGGCCTGAGCCACAATGTCCATGAAGTCTTAAAAATTCTTTCCCATTGAACAACTAGCTGAATGGTAACAATCCCATTATCTAAAGTACTGTTACCTGGCTTTGCGCACAAACATCATCCAATTACACTCATTTTCATCAGCTGTAATGATGTAGAACTCTAGGACACCATTGTGGTATATCTGCCAACAGAAGTCAGGCATAAATGTTAAGTGAACTGAAATCCTTTCATTTATTCATCTAGTAAATGCTTGTTATTGCCCTTTTCACAAAAGAGAGCATTAGAAGTCTTTAGGTGCTGCTCCATGTACAAAATGACTTTCCTCTTGAGTGCCTTTGGCTAAAAATACAAAATACAGTCTACTTAGCTATCCATCTTTATCAACACTACCAGGCAGGTACAGTGGGAATGACTGCCCCCTAAGGGGCATTTTTCCAGTCAGACATCAAAATTACAATCCCCTATGATGCACTGCCTCACCACTTCAATTTTGCACCTATCATTCTTCAAGATTTTATATAAATGTTACTAGTATAGCTACTGATGTCAAAACCTTATATTCCCATTAGGTAACTAGAGACATAATTGTAGCTAGTTCTAAAGCTAGTTCCTACGCCAAATGATTGAGGAATGTTTAGTTAACTAAAAATAACTTTTAATTTGTAAACAAAGTCCATAGCCTTGGCAGCCATAAGAAATCAAAATGCATAAAGTGATTCAAATTGGGGCTGAGATAGCCTGGTGGTTAAGAGCACTAGCTACTCTTGCAGAGGCTCTCGGTATGGTTCCCAGCTCCCACATGGAAGTTCACAACTGTCTTTAACTCCAGTTCCAGGAGCCCTCTGACATCCTCTTCTGGCCTCCATAGATACTACACACATGCAGTACACATACATTTAGACAAAACACCCATACATATAAAGATAAATCTTTTCTAAAGACATCTAAATCATTGCATGAATTAATCTACAAAATGAAAACTATCCATTTATCCCCTATTCATTCAACAGCTGGAACACTGTTATACAACTTTTATATCAGCAATAAGAGAGAATGTAATACAAAATAAACAATGACAATGAATGCCCTCAGTCCTAGTGGATTTTTAAACTATCACAAAATAATGAAAACAGCCCAAAAAACTGTCATGCATGGTGGTGGCCTGGCATAATCCCAACATCTGGGAGGCTGAAGAGGAGTTTGAAGACAGCTTGAGCTACAGAAAAACAGCAGCAACCAAAAGCCAGAGAAGTGTCTTCAACACTGACCTTCCAAACATGGTTAACTGCCTTGTCTGTCCACTCTGCTACTTCCATGGAGTGGCTCTGCTGACCAATTAGAGGCCCGAAGCAAGTCCGCACAGGAATGGTTTCTGCAGTCCACACACCTATCAATGGAAGGACACCAACTACACAATGATTTAAACAACTAATAAGGGTATTGAGACAGGAGTTTAACCCACACAAAGAATCTCATATTCACTAAAGCTAACACTTCTGATGTGTGAACAATTCAGAGACAGCTAAGATGTGTAAGTCCTAGCTTACAGTAACTGACAAAAGTAGCCAACAAAATGGGCCACTGGGTAAAAGCACTAGTTACAAAAGCTTGATGTACATGAGTTCCCCCTGAGGAATTCCACTCCCAAAAGTTGTTCTTTGCCCTTCACCTGTGTATCATGTATCATGGCATGTGTGCACCTGTACTCACACACACTAGATATACACACAATAATAAAATTAAATTGAAATGTGGAAGGAAAATCAAATTCCTGCTGTATACACACAAAACCTATGTCCTAGCAAACATATTTTAGAATAAGCAAAAAAGAGACCAAAAAACATTTTATCAAAAACCAGCAATTTATATATATCAAGCTTCTAAACCCCCTTATGCTTAATGTACTGAATAAGCTATTTAGTGCTTTCAAGATTCATTACCAAGTTGAAGCTGAAGAATAAACCAATCTCATATTTTCAAAGGACTGGCACAGTAAACCTGTGTTTAAATCAGATATAGGCAAATTTGCCCTGGTAGTCTTGATTCCTTCCTGAGGATTACTACACAGGTACATTTTTCTAAAAGTCTGTATATCATCAGTTTATCAGATAAATTTTCCATGTTTTAGTGGAAAACAAAGACAAGTTTTGAGCAGCACAGTGGCTTGGTAGTTTTGAGTAGATGTCACAGCTGAGAACAAAAGTTGGCAAAGGCTCGGGCCAGGATTTGTGCTTCTATTTAATTCTGACTCTAAGGGGAGGCTTCCCACCTAAGTTTTCATGGACTTTACTGTTCTCACCATCAGAGAAGTCAACTATTCTCTAACATTAAAAACTTTATTCCAAAAATTCATAATTTTAAGCCACTGAATTTAAGATCAAATAATCACTAATTACACACATATACTTTTACAACTCCACTCCATAAAGGAGACTTGAGAGTTTGTGGTTTCTTCCAATATTCTTACCAACTTCTGTTCCCACAATGGACTGGCGGAGAACAAGCTGCTTCGGAAGGGATAGTCTTGCTCTGCTCTCTATTGGTGTGTCAGGAACAAAAGTCACTGGTCCATGATCAGGGCAGTCTGAGGGATAGGCTCGGTCACAAAGAGTGCACCCTATAAATAGCACATGTGAAAGACACAAATGCAAATGGGTGTACTTCACATAAGCTAAATTACCACTTGATACCAAATGCTAATTACTAAATATTAACCAGTTTTTTTTTTAAAAAAGGCCTTAGTGTAACACATAATATAAATTTGGACTGTTTTTTGTTTTGTTTTTTTAATTTTCAAAATAGTTTTGAAAGTCATCCTGGACTTGCTCTGTAATACCAGGCTAGTCTCAAACTCACAGAGATCCTCTTGCCTCTGCCTCTTGAGTGTGTGTGCACTCAAGGTGTGCAGCGCCACCATCACCCTGTTAATTTGAGACTTTCAAGACTAATACAGAGGAGGGGCTCCTTACTGACTGGCTTCTGTACCTTTGGACCTTTTTGTTCATTTATATTCAGACACTCTTCTGTACCCTTACCAGATGGTTTCATCCCACTGCCATAGCCATGACTACTACCCCTTACTTAGGTAATCCCTCTCTGAGCTCCATTAGATATCTCTGCTGAGCACCTTACACACTGAATCGATGTCTAAAATGGATTCATCACTCCCCTCTTCCCCAAAAAAAACACCAATCTATTCTCACCTTTCATCATACTGTTTATGTAGTCTCTCATGCAGAAAATCGAGCTTTCGCCTTAGCACCACCCCTTTCCACCTTACAGGTTACTAATGTCAGTTCCACAAATGTTCTACTTTCTTCATCTTAGTTACTTCTAATATAAGGTAAGAAAATAATCACCTTTCACGTAATTTCAGCACTATCTTCCTACAATAAATGCTTCTAACAAATCTAACAGCTCACAATGCAGTAGTTCCTACTTGTCTCCCCAAGTGACTGTTCCCTCAACCCCATTTTCTACTACAGTCATCTGAACCATTTACGACTCTGTTCACTCTAGGCACTTATAGGTGCCAACAGCTGTCTTCCCATCAATTGCCTACCATATTCCCTTTCCTTAGGCCTAAATTAACACATATCCTCTGTAACTAATTTGCCCTGACCTTTCCACAGCTTAGTTAGCTGTTATTCAAGCTCCTTAAGCACCATGAACTTAACCCCAAAGTTGCATTTTTACTGTTATTCTGTACTATAGTAGTCCATGTCTTGGCCATGCTTCCTATCAGGCTAAGGTTCCTCACAGTTTGTACTATCTTGATAGACTGCCATGACCCCTGCATCTGGCAGGGCACAACAGATAGTGAGCACATGAAAGTTTATGGATTAAGCACATATTGAAATTAAGAAATCTACCATATTTATTTATGTTTTCTACCTAATAAAAAAGAACTTTTATATGCCCAACTATAGTAATTTATACACTCTAAGACAAACCACTGAATATCAACCTACATTTTCCCATAGTTATAAAAGTGATCTAGCAACCTTTTTCTTCTGGCATATGCTGAAAAAGCACAATGTGTATCACCAAGATTATCTGTGTTAAGTCTTACTCCTGTAATGCTATTTGGATAATACCTTGAATATTATAGGGCTAATTGGTAAAATATAGACATGAATATATACTCCAGGGAGTCACTGTAAGAGCCAATAAATTGTGAATGTATTACTTGACTTGAGGAAATGACACCAGATTAATATAAGGACAATATGAGGACAAAGAAAACTTCCAAAATGAAATTCCTTTCTACACTCCCTTAATCAGCATCAGACTATGACAAACACTAGCCAGGACAATGGCATTTTAAAACCAGTATTTGGGATCTGGAGAGATGGCTCAGCAATTAAGAGCACTTGCTACTCTTGCACAGGACCCACATTAGATTCCCAGATGACTCAAACCATGTGTAACTCCAGTTCCAAGGACTCCAATATTGCCCTAGCTTATATAAGCACTATGCATGCATGTGGTACGTGTGTGTGTGTGTATGTATAACCCTCAAACATATATAATTTAAGAAAACAAAACCCATTACTTCCAAAAGAGAACAGTGAAGCACACTTACAAATTGTAAACATGGCTGCCATGTTTTCCTTGTTTGAACTGGAGTCTTCCATTTGCAGTGAAGGTGGTACAAAAGACAAGCTATCTGAGGGTACATCTACATGACCTGTCCCCATAGCAACCTCCTGTGTGATGGAAGAGACAGCCACAGGCTCTAGACTAAGGCCAACTTCATGGAGGGAAACTGATTCTAGGGAGGCAAGGTTGTGTGAGGTAGAGAGTGCCACGCTTACAGAGTTGGTGCTCATGGCCACGGTGTGGATGGAGTCACTGAGGGCACTGTCAGACATCCCATTGACCCGATTTGCAATGTGGTCTGTCTCCATAACCACAGGAAGCTCCAGACCATTCCCATGAATGGGTATCACACCACCATGTCCTACAGTGTCTGCGGTAAGGTTGTTGCTCACGGAATCCACAGAGAGAGGCTCATGAGTTCTAGAGCCATTTGGGATTTGGGAATGTTCTCCTGTAACACCGTCCATGGTAAGCTCCTCTGCCATTCCATCTGTAGAGATTGGGCTGGTAACCCTAGAAACATTCTCCATAGTGATTGTTGTGTCCAATGCCACTTCGTGGCCATCATTAGGATGAAGACTTTGGGCACCATGCGTGTTCACAGAACGAGAGTCAATTGAAACAACGCCTAGTTCTAATCCAACATTTCCATTGGCCTGATAGGGATCTAGTGCCGAAGGGTTGTTGGTGATAGATAATGCTGTATTTCCATCAACATTTATAGAGTTGGGGTGGATGTACTGAGGAGGTGGTCTGTCAGCTAAATAAGATAAAATGCCTGAGAACAGAAGAGATAACAGAGATATTTAGCACATTATTAAATACAAGAAATTGCAACTGCTAGGAATCATTTTCCTCACAAAAAAACAGCTAAGTTAGATAACCTGCTATCTCTTTAATCATTATCTATTCAAGTAGTACATATACCATTCTGAGTTCCTCTATGAAATTCAAGTCCTAAACACATGAAGCTGATCTGAAGCCAACTAGAAACAACTTAAATGGGACCAACCTCTAATAGCTATGTGGTTGCAATTCTTTAGTCCTAAGATGCTAAAATTTGCTGTATTAAAAAAATATGTAAGGGGCTGGAGAGACGGCTCAGAGGTTAAGAACACTCGCTGTTCTTCCGAAGGCCCTGAGTTCAATCCCAGCAACGACATGGTGACTCAGAACCATCTATAGTAAGATCTGGTGTACAGGCAGAATGTTGTATAAATAATAAATAAATCTTTAAAAAATATGTAAATAAACAATAAAATTATTCAAGAATTTGTTGCAAAACTATCAGAACACATTAAGTTATTCAAAACAAGCATATTTTACAGAAACATTTTGGGAGACAGGGGCAGGTTGGGATCAGACCCAGGGTCTCAAAAAAAAAGTCTTGAATTACATCCCAAATCCAAAGCTGTGCTTCTAAGGATGTGGGATGTCACCTGCAGTACTGCTAATGGGAGAGTATATACTAAAACACAATATATTTATGAAACTCAAATACACACAAATACACCCCTAAAAACATCAGCTATAATGACAACAAAGTCTGGAAAAACCAAGCTGCCCAACAAATAAAAGACTGATGTAATAAGCCAGTCAATATCCATTCAGTAGATTTTTATTTTTGAGATAGACACAGGCTAATCTGAATTGCTGGTCTCCCTGCTTCAGCCTCCCAAATGTTGAATCACAGGGTATGGTACTTAAAAAGCCCATTATGGATGTCAGGCTTAGTGGCAAACCAAGGCAGGCAAATTGCTGTGAGTTCAAAGCCAGTCTGGTCTACATAGTGAGTCCTTAGGCCAGCCAGGGCAATATAGCCTATTTTAAAAACAAGGATAGGAAGGGAGTTATGAAAAAACACCGAGGGGGCTGAACAGATGGCTCAGAGGTTAAGAATCCTTGCTGCTCTTCCAGAGGCCCTAAGTTTAATTTCCAGCAACCACATGGTGGCTCACAACCATCTAAAATGAGATCCGGTGGTGCCCTCTACTGGTGTGCAGGCAGAACACTATATATGTAATAAAAAAATAAATCTTTTAAAAAAAACCAAAAATCATCCAATGGGAGGGCAAAATACTAAGTGAAAAAAGACACACAACTGTAGGAAAATCACGGTCTTAATCATGAAAAATTGTGACAACCAATACTTAAAAATAGAAGACAGAAGTATACACCAGAAACATAGTCATGGCTTCCGTTTCTCCAGGTTTGCCAAATTTTCTGAAAAGAGTATATATAATACATTAGTAATAAAAAGTATATATAATACATTAGAATAAAAAGTCAAAAAACTTTAAGCAGGGCAGGTAGCTGGTTAAATACAGAACTAAAAATTCTGAACCAATGTTTAGTGATCATAATTCTCTTTAAAAAGATTGACCATAGGGAACTGGAAGATTGCTCAGCAGGTAAAACACTACTATCTAAACCTAAGAACCTGAGTTTGGATCCACAATACCCACATGTAAATTCCAAAAGTGCGTGGTGGCCCACCTACAATCCCACAGATCACTAAAGCAAGCTAGTTAGTTATAATAGCTATTTAATCAGCAAGTTCTGAGTTCAGTGAGAGGCCCTGCTTCAATATTTAAGGTGGAAAACAATTGAGAAAGACAAGCAACAATAACCTCTAGCATCAACACATACCTGTGCACTCATATATAAGAATGCACACCACACACATATACAAAGAAAAAACTCTTATGTAAACCAGGCACAGTGGGGCTCATCTATAATCTGACATTGAGGAGGCAGAGCTAGAGAGAATAACTTCAAGTTTGAGGCCAGCCTTGTCTTCATAGCAGGTTCCAGGGCTACGAGCAAGACCCTGTCTCAATCCAACAACAAAAAACTTCATGCCTATAATCTAGCACTTTGAAGGTAGAAGGCAAGATCGGGAGCAAGGTCATTCTCTGCTGTATCTGCAGTTAGCTACCCAGTCTCAAAATAAAAATGGCTTCAGAGGTACTTCTATGGTAAAGTGCCTTTCTAGCATGTATGAGGCCCTAGGTTCAAACACCACTACTTCAAAAAAATTAAAACAGCAGCAGCAAAACTCTGCAAAAATAAAAAGAATTACCTAATCAAACTGCTTCCTTAATATTGAACTGTATGCATGTTCTAAGCAAAGCACACCAATATCAACAAACCCAGAGATTGCTATCCAATAACAGAGAAAAATATGTTAATTCCAATCTCCAGAAGCTAATTGGTTCTCCCCCCCCCCATCACCCCACATTCCCCCAGCACAAGTAACTATAAAACTTACCAGGTAGAATTGTTCTGAAGTAACTGCTCTCTAGGTGAGGGTAAGGTGGTGGAGGTAGGGTATAGTTTCTTTCAGGTAACCCACACATCACTCCTCGATCTCCAATGCCCATGGGAAGCATCAGAGACAAGGCAGAAGGCAGAGAGCTCAGAGAGGGACCCAGGTTTGGAATTGCGACTGGGAGACCTTTTAAAAAAAAAAAAAAAAGTTTTTCTTAATTAAAAGATTAGTATGTAAAAACCACTTACCAGACTCTCAGAATTTAACCCAATTCACAATTTAACTGTAACCCAAGTCAGTACTGGGAAACATCTATAATGTAATTAAACAAACAGTTCTAGTCCCCAAATTACTTCTCAAAAAAGGTCTATGTATCCCAGGCTTACCCATGGTCCTCTGGAATGCTGGATTACAGATGTGCATGACCAAACCTGGCCCTTAAATTAGTATATTTTTAAAGTGCTAAACTGATCCTCCAGTTGTGTTTCTCCTAAATAGCAAAACAAGTAACAATCTATTTAAATATCAGCTAAGCGAACAAATTACATTAAAAATAAAAACAACAAAACGGGGTCTGGAGAGATAGCTCAGTGGTTAAGAGCATGTACTGCTCCAGAGAACCGCAGTTTGATTCCCAGCAACCATATCACGGTAACTCTAGCTCCAAGACAAAACTCTGCAAGACACCTGCCCTCATGTGTATATAGTTACACATAATTAAAAATAATTTTAAAAATCCTTAAAATAAAATAATTATTAAAAACAGAACCTTCGCAGGTGTGGTCTCTTACAGTGATAACTTTTTAAAGCTTTATTTTATTTTCCCATTTTTATCATTATACATTTCACTTTAAGAACACAAGAATGCTTAGCATGGTGGTACATTACTGTAATCCCAGTATCAGGAAGGCCAAGGCAGAAGGATTTTGAATTTGAGGTGAGCGTGGGCAACATAGTGAGATCCTATCTAAAAATGTAAAAGACAAAAACCAGGTATGTATGCACTTGGAATCCACCCAGATTTAAGTTAAATGTGAATCAGTATGTGTATATTTTCAGCCCCTTCTCTACATGCTGTACTTCACAATCAAGAGTCTGAAATTTAGACTATATCCACCTTGGATTACACCCATTTGCAAAATCGCTTAAATGACTTTTCCTGTGCCTAAGCATCAAATGAATATCCACCAATTTAGTAAGCACTGATCTGCATATTTTACAAAGAGGAGTATTTTTAATATAAGCCTTTTCCTCTTAATAAGACTATCTCCTAAAAGGAATGCCTAAGAGAGAAACAGATGAGTTTCCAATTTTTTAAAAGAAAGAGTTTCAAGGCAAACCCTGGCCTTCAACTCCTGATCTTCCTGCCTATATTCCTAAATGCTAAGATTACAGTCTAGTCCACTATGGTCTTTTAGGGGTTTTGTTGTTGTTTGTTTATTTTGGGCGGGGTTGGCGAGATGGCTCAGCAGCTAAGGGCATTTGCTACACTTAGAGAGGACCCAGGTTCAGTCTTAGCACATGGTAGCTCACAACCATCTCAAATTTCAGTTCCAAGAGTTCTGACTACCTGCTCTGACCTCTGTGAGGACCAAGCACACATATGGTACACAAAAGTGATCCCAAGTCTGCTTCAGATTATCAGTGTGTAAAGAAGTTCCATGTCTTCAACAAGAATCAGACAAAATACACAGACACACATACATCACATAAATAAGAATTATTTTTTAATTTCTTTTGCTGATACTTTGAAAAATACTAATTTTAATTTTAGCTGCTGCATTTTAGTAATTCAGGATATAGTTTTCTACGAAGAATTATTTAAACATCTTTTTCATATTATTTAAAATATTAAACAATTCTAATACATATTCCAATACAATATTACGATGCTACATATCCTTAAGAATCAATAGCTTGTTTCATTTCAATAGGAAAAGAAAACACAACTGGACAGTAAAAGGCTTTCAGAACCAGGTATGGTGGCACATACCTGTAATCCTAGCACTTGGGAAGTAGAGCCAAGGGGATCAGTGCAAGGTCATCCAGGTTATATTCAGATTGAGGCCAACCCAGGCTGCATAAGACCAGTTCTCAAACAAAACAAAATCTCCCAACAACAAAAAAGGAACTTAATTTATTAAGGCATGGAATATGGAAGAACAAGCCTCCCCTCCTCTATTTCTGAGGATGTGAATGCTCACAGAGAATGCCACATAAGAGCTCCACATCTGGCACTAATTTTCCATAAAACCAATCTTATACATTTCTACAGATGCTCAGTTTCCAATCTAAAAGAAAACAAGTCTGATTTCAAATGTTTTAGGAACTTAGTGAGGAAATCTAACTGATCCTCTTCTACTAGTTAAGGACATGACGTCAAAGTGTCAACCAGATGAGTGTGAGAAGCCCCGGATAAAAAGCCAATTTTGGTTCTGGATGAAAGACACTAACCCCAAAGAGACTATTAGAAAAAACTGCTACTCTCCATCCACATGGACCCTGCAACTATACAAAATATTTTGTAAAGGGCACTCACTAGTTTCTCTGTATCATCCTAAAACACACTCAGAACTGAGCACAAGGTTGAAGTGCAGTGGTTCTCCCTCCCACTCACCTGGGGCAGGGATGGCACTGTGAGAGGGAGAGGCAGCCAAACCCAGGTGACTTCCTGAGACTGGCAGGGCATTGCTCACAGAGGATGAAAACAGCTGCTCCATCCCCACTGGGCTCAAGTTCGTGTCATTCATCCTAGGAAAAAGCATACACAACGATTATAAACACAAGAGCCAAGCATCTAAGGATGGGGAAATGGGACCTGACCAACTGATCATTATGCACATGATCCTGAAACCACAGAAACCATGATTCAATGTTAACTAATCCATGTCAATGCTGTATACTATACACAGGATTGGAATTCAATCTGCCCTGTTCCAAGCACATGGATATATTCTGCAGCATGAGTCATGGTGGATTATTTTGCTTCTTTTGTTCATGGTGGTTACAAGCTCTATTTGGCTTATCAGCTCAAACCAGCAACTTTTAGGCATTTTAAGTACTTGAATAGTTTTACTAATCCTTTTTATAGTGGGTTAAAAGTCTGGGTCTGATTCAGATGGCATAAAGAAGCACCATGTTCTCCCTAAGAATCAGTATTTTCTTAAAAATCTGTATCTATACCTTATTAAACAATAATCTTAATACAGTCACACACTGAGGTTCATCATGCAAGCTTTGCTAGAACTCTACTAAAACAATTTTGGATTCTCACACTAATTCTGCAAAGTAAAGTAGATGAGGAATTAAGTGTCAAAGATATAACATATACCTCCAATCACAAGGCAGTTCAATAAAAGGGCAAAAGCCATCCTGCAAAAGATTGTCAAAGGTGTTCCAACACATCAGACTCTATTAATACACAGACCATTTTCAGAAGGCTGAAATACAAAGGAGTCAGCTTTTCCATACAGTCCATCCTACAGTGTCACTAATCACATCTTAGAAGGTAGTGCTGATGTGAAAAGACCATTACTGGAAGTTGTTATTCAAAGGCATTAGTTTTACCTAGGTGCGGTGACACAGAAAACTAGGGAGGTGAGGCAGGAGGACTACCAGAAGTTACCAGACTACCATGGACTGCATGGTAAACTCAGGGTCAGTCTACACTACACAGGAAAGTCTTGCTTCAAAAGTATATGGAGCTGTAGAGATGGCTCAGGATTAAGAACCCTTGCTGCTCTTCCAGAGGACTTGAATTTAGTCCCCAGTAACCATGTTCAGCTCCCAGCATTTACAACAGGTTGCTTCACAATCCTCCTGTACTCCAGGGGGTTCCACAACCTCCTAAAGCCTCAGCGGGCACCTTCACAGACAACATTGGCATAGACACATATGACTAAAACTAAATATTTTAAAATACATACATATGTATTAGTTTCTAATCAGAATTTAAAAATCATCACATTATCACTTACAGAAGCTAGACAGCAAGTTATTCAAAGGAGATCTCCAATGACTTCTCATCCTTACTCTGAATTCACTGCAACATATTCTTGCTGTGAGCCATTGATAATCATGAGCCATAATTTACTCCAGCCTCTCCTAAACCTCATACTTTTATGACAGTAATTCTTCAGAGGTACATAACTCTGAGTGTGCCTATGAGGGTGTTTACAGAGAGGTTTTCTTGTAAAAGTAAGAGGCACACTGAGTATGGTTGGGGACACCCACATTCAATGGGGTAGGACCTTACCTATAATAAGTAAAAATGAGAAAGCAAGCCCATCACCAGCATTTCTCTTTGCTTTCAGATTACAGGCTACCATGTAACTAGCCTCCCCCACCATAATAGATTGTGTCCCCTTGAACTAAAGTCAAATAAACCATCTTTCCTCAAATTGCTTCTTGTAATGTATTTTGTTATAGCAGCAATATAGTGTTAGCTAATCCAGTCTGTCATCTTCTTTTTTTTAATTAACATACATGTATGTGTATGAAGAAGAGTGTTATATGGTGGTCAGGAGGTAGTTTTTTTCAACTTTCATGCGGTTGAGGCATGGTCTTTCTTTTTGCTGTGCTATATATACTAACTGATCTACCAGCTCCTGGGTACCTCCCATCTCCCCTCGGCTGCTAGCATTAAATGAACACCACTGAATACAGCTTTTTATTTGGGTTCCAAGGACCTAACTGTCAGCCTCTCTACACAGCTAGTGCTTTTATTCACTGGGCCATTTCCCCAGCCCTAAAAGTTATCCTATTTTAATAATAAAGAGGAGATTTTAAGGTTAAAAAGACAACCTAAAATCATGTAACTAGACCTGATAAGCTAGGGTCAGATGGAAGTGGAGGAGGTCCTCCCCTATCAGTGGACTCGGAAAGGGGCAGGGAGGAGATGAGGGAGGGATGGTGGGATTGGGAGGGAATGAGAGATGGGGCTATGGCTGGGATACAAAGTAAATAACCTGTGATTAATATAAAAAAATAAAAATTATTATTAAAAAAATCATGTAACTAGTCAGATGTACAACTGAGTTTTAAAGTCAGACCTAATTTAAGATTTCCAATCTTAAATTTTGTTACTAAGCCTAGTAACAAACTACAAACAAAACTGTTTTTGCCTTTTACAGAGTCCTATTTACGTAAGAACCTAGCTAAACTGTGGGGTATAAAGTCCTATATAGGCCTGTTTCTTGAATTACAAATATATCTGTATGGACATCATCTAAGTATGAAAGACCTTAAAGCAATGCTCATTCATCACCCTGATGAGAGAACTAGAACCACATGGCAATTGAGGTACACTATCTGAAGGACCATACACCAACAAAAGTATGTTATTTCTCACAGAGTAAAGGAAACACCTTATAGCCTAAAAAAAAGCCATTGGTATTTTAACTGGAAAAGTTTCCAGGCTCCAGCTAGTTTAAAACAGACTTCTCTAAATTTTCCCAGCTGCAACCATACATAAAGCACAATCATCACTGAAACCACAAAGCCTACAATACAACATACCGATTACAATAAATTATTAGAGTTAAGTTGTAGCTTATCTCCCATTCCGAAAGCTCCCGAATGTTAAACTGTATGTCAGAATTTTAAAAAATAAAAATAAGGGGGGGCGGAGCCAAGATGGCGACTAGCACACACAGTTTCCAAGCTGTGGAAGAGAAAAAGTTCTGAGTTGATGAGTGGAAGAACTTCTGAAGCCAGGGAAACAACGGAGAGACTTTCTAAACAACAGGGAACATCGCCGGAGGTGAAAACCTTGGTCTCGGGTCACCCAGGGACTTGTTTGGGGAAGGTGAGAAACGATCCTTTGATCTCTTGGCACTCCCCTCCCCCAGACCTCCCTCCTCCTCGGCACAGCGGACTCGCCTTTCTCAGCGCAGACCTAACTGCCTGGGGCCTGCAGCCACTGAGGCTGAGCCCCAAGTCCTTTATCGGCAAAGGCCAGCAGTACTGTGTCTCGGAGCCCCAGATTCACGCGCGGCAGCTGCACCATCCTCCCAGGGCCCGAGTCTGCTAGACGCCATACTAGCTCCGCACTGACAGTACGGCCCGCCCAATCCCACAGTGACAGAGAATACGCTATATACTCACCAAAACCAGACAGAAACGCCATACAAGCTAGACACACCAGGCGCTGGGCCTCCGAAGCTTGGAGAGCACAGTAAAGAGACCCCAGGACTTCCCAGAAAGCATCTGGACTAGCAACCCAGTCTCCAGTTACAGCGGGACTTTCTAACCTGGCGGCGGAGCAGCACTGAGCTGGCGGGGCACATCAGCCCTCCAGTTTAAGACTAACCAGGGCCAAACCAGAGAATAGAAAGGCTGGTTACCCCGATTCCCACTGACGTGACCACCCTGAAATCTCCAGCTGCAGCAAGACCTCATAACCTGGCAGTGACAGCAGCACGGAACTGGCGGAGCACATCAAAGAAGCAGGGCCAAACCAGAGAGCAGACAGCCCAGATACGCCGATCTCTGCCAAGTGTCCTGCCTGTAAGTGAGTGCACCCTTGAGAATCTGCAGCTCCACTGATCCTGGCTTCTTCTAAAACAGAAGCCAGGCATCGAACCCCCTCCCACCCATATACCCACTTTGGGAAACAGAGGGGCACTTGGAACATTGAAGTTCCTGCTCGGTGGGTCTAATTGAGGAGTTAAGGCAGTTAATGCCAGAAATTGCGCTGCGATCATCACTAGCGCCTGCGACATATACATTGCAGAGCCCCTCCCACACACTCAAGGGTTCAACATTAGCCATCACTCTGTCCCTCTAGACACACGCCCACACCCACTTACACACACACACACACATACGCTTGCATTTGCCTCTGTTTGCGCCTGCGTACTTTCCTCCCATAGGTACAGCTAGTCCTCAGCATACGCTAAGGACACGGGACCTCTCTCAACTTCCTGAAGAATTCTCCAGACTCGAGAGAGAGACAGTACCAGTCTGATCGGCTGAATCCAAAAACAAACAGGGAAGGTCTCAGATAAGCCAATGGCCAGGGGTAGGCGAAAGAACATTTCCAACATAAATCAGGACATCATGACTTCACCAGCAAACCCCAAAATCGATGGATATTCCAATTCATCAGAAGCACAGGAAAATGACCTTAAAGCCATGCTTGCTCAATTATTTGAGGCTCATAAGGAGGAAATGAACAAATCTTTCAAAGAGATGGCCAGTCAATTGGAGGTAAAGAAAGAAGAAATAGACAAAACCCTTAAAGAAACACAGGCAAACATAGCCAAACAAATAGAGGCACAAGTAGAGAAGAAATTAGTGGCATACAAAAAGGAAATGAACAAAGAAAGAGAGTCCATCGTAGAGAGACAGGAATCCAAATTCAAACACATAAAAGAAATGGTGCAAGGCATGAAAACAGAATTAGAATCAATAAAGAAAACACAAAGTGAGAAAACTCTTGAGCTGGAGAACTTGGAGAAAAGATCAGGAACCACAAAAGTAAGCATCACCAACAGAATACAAGAGATGGAAGAGAGAATCTCTGGAGCTGAAGACACACTTGCAGAAATTGATACTTCTCTCAAAGAAAAAGTAAAATCAGAAAAATTCCAATCACAAAATATCCAAGAAATCAAGGATGCTATGAAAAGACAAAATCTAAGAATAATAGGAATTGATGAAAAAGAAGACTCCAGGCTCCAAGGTCAAGAAAATATTTTCAAAAAAATCATAGAAGAAAATTTTCCCAACTTAAAGAAAGAGATGTCCATAAATATACAAGAGGCCTACAGAACACCAAATAGACTAGACCAGAAAAGAAACACATCACGTCACATCATAGTCAAAACACTAAATCTACAGAACAAAGAAAAGATATTAAAAGCAGCAAGGGAAAAAGGCCAAGTAACATATGAAGGTAGACCTATCAGAATCACACCAGACTTCTCATCAGAAACTATGAAAGCCAGAAGGGCCTGGGCAAGCATCATGGAGACTCTAAGAGATCACAAATGTCAACCCAGACTACTATACCCTGCAAAGCTTTCAATCAACATAGATGGAGAAAACAAAATATTCCATGACAAAACTAAATTTACGCAATATCTATACAGCAAACCAACCCTACAGAAGATACTAGAAGGAAAACTCCAATCCAACGAAAACGAATTCACCCAAGAAAACAGGGCATACAGATAATGTCCCAACAAAAATGAAAAGAAAACAAGCAATGAAACTAGGTAAGATCATCGACTCCATTACACAAGGAACTAACATGCATTGGTCAATATTATCTATCAATATTAATGGACTCAACTCACCAATAAAAAGACACAGGCTAACAGAATGGTTACGGAAACAGGACCCAACATTCTGTTGCATCCAAGAAACACACCTATGCAACAAAGATAAACACTACCTCAGAGTAAAGGGCTAGAAAAATGTTTTTCAAGCAAATGGTTCCAGAAAACAAGCTGGAGTAGCCATCCTAATATCTAATAAAATAGACTTTCAACCCAAGTTAATCAAAAAAGATAAGGAGGGCCACTATATTCTCATCAAAGGAAAAATCCAACAAGAGGACATCACAATTTTGAATATCTATGCCCCAAATACAAGAGCACCTACATTCGTAAATGAAACAATATTAAAGCTTAAATCATACATTGATCCTAATACCTTAATAGTGGGAGACTTCAACACCCCACTCTCATCAAGGGACAGATCAACCAGACAGACACCAAATAGGGAAATGAAAGCACTCACAGAATCCCTAAATCAAATGGACCTAATAGATGTCTACAGATCTTTTCACCCAAACTCAAAAGAGTACACCTTCTTTTCAGCACCGCATGGAACCTTCTCCAAAATAGACCATATAGTTGGTCACAAAGCAAGCCTCAACAGATACAAAAGGATTGAAATAATCCCTTGTATACTATCTGACCACCATGGACTAAAGCTGGACATCAACAACAACAGAAACAACAAAAAGCCAACACGCACATGGAAACTGAACAACTTACTACTCAATGACAGCTGGGTCAAGGAAGAAATAAAGAAAGAAATTAAAGACTTTCTAGAATTCAATGAAAATGAAGGCACAACATACCCAAATTTATGGGACACATTGAAAGCAGTGCTCAGAGGAAAATTTATAGCACTAAGTGCCTACAAGAAGAAATCCGTAACATCACATACAAACAACTTAATGGCCCAACTGAAAAACCTAGAAAAAAAAGAAGCAGATACACCCAAGAGGAGCAGACGGCTGGAAATAATCAAAGTAAGGGCAGAAATCAATCAATTAGAAACAAATAAAATTATCCAAAGAATCAATGAAACAAAAAGCTGGTTCTTTGAGAAAATCAACAAGATAGACAAACCCTTAGCCAAACTAACTAAAAAGCAGAGAGAAACCATACAAATCAGCAAAATCAGAAAGGAAAATGGGGACATAACTACAGACACTGAGGAAATCCAAACGATTATTAGGTCATACTACAAAAGCCTATATGGCACAAAATTTGAAAATCTAAATGAAATGGATAACTTTCTTGACAGATTCCATCTACCAAAATTAAGTCAAGATCAGGTAGAAAGACTGAATAGTCCTATATCTCCCAAGGAAATAGAAGCAGTCATTAACAGTCTCCCCTCCAAAAAAAGCCCTGGACCAGATGGCTTCAGCGCAGAATTCTACAAGACCTTCAAAGAAGTACTAACACCAATTCTCCACAAACTATTCCATAAAATAGAAACAGAAGGAACACTACCAAACTCATTCTATGAAGCCACAGTCACTTTGATACCTAAACCACACAAAGATCCAACAAAAAAAGAGAACTTCAGACCTATCTCTCTTATGAACATTGATGCAAAAATACTCAATAAAATACTTGCAAATCAAATCCAAGAACACATCAAAGATATCATCCACCATGACCAAGTAGGCTTCATCCCAGGAATGCAAGGGTGGTTCAACATACGGAAATCCATCAATGTAATCCACCACATAAACAAAATGAAGGAGAAAAACCACATGATCATCTCCTTAGATGCTGAAAAAGCATTTGACAAAGTCCAGCACCCATTTATGTTTAAAGTCTTGGAGAGATCAGGGATACAAGGCACATACCTAAAGATAGTAAAGGCAATATACAGCAAGCCTATAGCCAACATCAAACTCAATGGAGAGAAACTTAAATCAATCCCACTGAAATCAGGGACAAGACAAGGCTGCCCACTCTCTCCATATCTCTTTAACATTGTACTTGAAGTCCTAGCCAGAGCAATAAGACAACTAAAGGAGATCAAGGGGATACAAATCGGAAAGGAAGAGGTCAAAGTGTCACTATTTGCAGATGATATGATAGTATACATGAGCGACCCCAAAGATTCAACCAGAGAACTTCTTCAGCTGATAAACACCTTCAGCAAAGTGGCAGGATACAAAATCAACTCAAAAAAATCAGAGGCCCTCTTGTATACCAAAGACAAAAAGGCTGAGAAAGAAATTAGGGAAACAACACCCTTCACAATAGCCACTAACAACATAAAGTACCTTGGTGTGACTCTAACCAAGCAAGTGAAAGACCTATTTGAGAAAAACTTCAAGTCTTTGAAGAAAGAAATTGAAGATCTCAGAAGATGGAAAGATCTCCCGTGCTCATGGATTGGTAGGATTAACATTGTGAAAATGGCCATCCTGCCAAAAGCAATCTACAGATTCAATGCAATTCCCATCAAAATACCAACTCAATTCTTTACAGACCTTGAAAAAAAGATTCTCAGCTTCATATGGAGAAACAAAAAACCCAGAATCTCCAAAACGATCCTGTACAACAACAGATCATCTGGAGGTATCTCCATTCCCGATCTCAAGCTGTACTACAGGGCAACAGTAATAAAAACTGCATGGTATTGGCATAGAAACAGAAAGGAGGATCAATGGAATCGCATAGAAGACCCAGAAATAAACCCACACACCTATGAATTCTCAATATTTGACAAAGAAGCCAAATCCATTCAATGGAAAAAAGACAGCATCTTCAACAAATGGTGCTGGACCAACTGGATGTCTACATGCAGAAAAATGAAAATAGATCCATATCTATCACCCTGCACAAAACTAAAGTCCAAGTGGATCAAGGACCTCACCATAAAACCAGATACTCTAAATCAGCTGGAAAAAAAAGTGGGAAACAGCCTAGAATTCATTGGCACAGGAGACAACTTCCTGAACAGAACACCAACAGCACAGGCTCTAAGAGCAACAATCAATAAATGGGACCTCATGAAACTGAAAAGCTTCTGTAAAGCAAAAGACACTGTCATCAAAACAAATAGACAGCCTACAGATTGGGAAAGAATCTTCACCAACCCTTTATCTGACAGAGGGCTAATATCAAGTATATATAAAGAACTAAAGAAGCAGAAAAGCAACAAACCAAGTAATCTACTTAAAAAATGGGGAACAGAGCTAAACAGAGAATTCTCGAAAGAGGAACGTCGAATGGCAGAGAAACACTTAAAGAAATGCTCAACCTCATTAGCCATTAGGGAAATGCAAATCAAAACGACCCTGAGATATCACCTTACACCCATCAGAATGGCCAAGATGAAAAACTCAAGTGATAGCACATGCTGGAGAGGTTGTGGAGAAAAGGGAACCCTCCTCCATTGCTGGTGGGAATGTAAACTGGTTCAACCACTCTGGAAGTCAATCTGGCGCTTTCTCAGACAACTAGGAGTAGTGCTACCTCAAGACCCAGCTATACCACTCCTAGGTATATACCCAAAATTTGCTCAAGTACACAACAAGGACATTTGTTCAACCATGTTCATAGCAGCTTTATTTGTAATAGCCAGAACTTGGAAACAACCCAGATGTCCATCAACGGAGGAATGGATACAGAAACTGTGGTATTTTTACACAATGGAATACTACTCAGCAATCAAAAAGGAAGAAATCATGAAATTTGCAGGCAAGTGGTGGGATCTAGAAAAGATCATTCTGAGTGAAGTATCCCAGAAGGAGAAAGACAAACTTGGTATATACTCGCTTATATAGACCTACAAGACATGATAAACATAATGAAATCTACACACCTAAAGAAGATAATCAAGAAAGTGGACACAGGCGAAGGTGATTAATCCTCATTTAGAAAGACAAATGGGATGTGCATTGAACTTATGACAGGAGTCCATCACAAAAGGCATCTGAAAGACTCTACCTAGCAGTGTTTCAAAGCAGACACTAAGACTCATAACCAAACCCTCGGCAGAGTGCAGGGAATCATATGAAAGAAGGGAAGTTAGTATGATATGGAAAGGATAGGAGCTCCACAAGGACCAAATATATCTGGGCACAGGGTCTTTTCTGAGACTGACACTCAACCAAGGACCATCTATGGATATAACCTAGAACTTCTGCTCGGATGTGGCCTGTGGTAGCTCAGTAACCAAGTAGTTTTCCAAAGTAAGGGGAACACGGACTATTTCTAATAGGATCTCAAGGGCAGGCTGTTTGACCCCCACCCCAGGGGAGGAGCAGTCTGTTAGGCCACAGAGGAGGACTTTGCAGCCAGCCCTGAAGATACCTGATAAAACAGGGTCAGATGAAAGGGGAGGAGGTCCTCCCCTATCAGGGGACTTGGAAAGGGGCAGGGAGGAGACCAGGGAGGGAGTGTGGGGTTGGGGAGGGAATGAGGGAGCGGGATACAGCTGGGACACAGAGTTAACAAAATGTAACTAAAAAGAAAAATAAAATAAAAATAAAAAAATTAAAAAAAATAAAATAAAATAAAAATAAAAATCGGTGTGAAATCCCAGACCCTCTCAAATCAGACTTTAATACCAGATGCAAAGCATTTGTGCTTTGTTGTGAGTCCCCAACAGCCATAAACCTAAGGTAACAAGTACTCAAAGACAGAAGACATGAATAAGGCATGCATACCGTGATTCTCAAAGGGCTTTCTCACTCAACAAGGCAATTCCATTCTAACTGCCTGCCTCACATCACATCCTGAGAAGGCCTAAAGTCAGGGTACTGAGTTCTATCTTCTACACTACATCTTTGGCAAATCGTTCTTAACCATTTTTATGTTTCTAACACAATCATTTGGCAGTTCCGGACCTCACACTGTTTCCTAGAAATGACATGTTAGAAACTAACAGAAACATAGCCACTTTGCAAAAATGCATCGACCAGTACCAATAATTTCAGTCACTACATTTTTTCTCTTCCTCACTCTAAAAAGCCTTTTAAAGAATTCTAGACGTAGCAGCTAAATACAACTCTGGTTTGTTTCTGTGCTGTGCACCTTCTAATTCAAGAGGCTTACACATTTAATAACTTAATCTCCACACTCCACCATCTCCGTCTACGGTAACCTGCAAACCCAAAGGTGTAAGGGTAGTGATACTACGGTAACAGACAACTAAACACCAAATTAAAATAGCAAAATCTACATTGCTTTTAAATAGCTTGGCAGGAAAAAGGTGCCAAGCAAACAATGTGTGGCTACTCCCGAGCAAGCACACAGGGAATCAACCAGTACTCTGGATTTGGGGGATGAGGGTAGGGAGGTGGGAGTGTTCCGCTGTTCAAATGTACATGCTATACTTGCCTAAAGGCACCCAAACAAAGACTCCGGCGGTGTCCGCCCTCACCTGCGCATACAGTGCAGGGGACCGGCGTCCGTCAGGAGCGCGCCGGGGCCGGTGTCACGTGCTACCACATCCCGCCGGTGACCGCGCCGCCCCGGACCGCCTGACGTCTCCAAGGGCCGGCGGCTGCACTCCGCGCCGAGTGCCCAACATGCTGGGCGGCGCCCAGCGTTGTTTTTCCGGAAGCGCTGGCAGCCGAACCGGCTGACCTGGAAGAGGAGAAAAGCTATCAGCAATGGCCTTCCCCCGCCCCGGCCGCTCTAGCCCGCCCGGCCGCGTCACCAACCTGAGGCCCGCGCTGAGGAGCACCGGCCCAGCCGCCTGGCTCTTCATCGGGCCAGAAGCCGGCCCGGGCACCCTTGCCCTCCCGGGACCCAGGGTCTTGCTTGTGGCTCCTCTACCGTTTCCCTCCCGGCCCCCGCCCAGGCAGGCCCGCGGCCTCCTCTGAGCCTCACCCTCTGGGGCGCGTTTCCGGCTTCTCAGCCACTCGGCTTACGTGCAACCTGTCCACTGCCTGCGCTCTGACCCTCCCTTCCGTATATGCGCACGCCCACCACCCCTCTACGCGTGCGCAGCACAGAGCTCCGGGAATGGGCGGGCTTCCAGACCTCCACCCAGAGCGTTGGGCTCAGGTGTGTCCCAATCCGATAGAGCACCAAGTAATCGATCGCCGTTGCTAAGAGACCAAAACAAGTACAAGAGCAAGAGGTGCTTTCTGAAGGCCAAGGTTCATCTGCTTTTCGGTCCAAATAGCATGTCCTCACGTAGGGAAACATAAGTCTGCATAGCACATTATGAAATATAGGATTAGGCCAGACAGTGGTAGTGTGGCCCAGAAAGAATTGGGTTTCGACTCTGAAACTTGTAGGCTTGTGAAGTTTCCCCGCTTCCATGTCATAAAGAATGGTATTGGGATTTGTGCAGCTTTTCGTCTTCTCTCCTTGCCTTTCCATCCCTACAGCACGGACAACCTTACATTATGTTTATTCATATGGGCAGGTCGGTGGATGAGTACGCGGTTACTAGAACAAATGTGCATGTGAGGTTAGAGAACAACTGACAAGAATTAGTTCTAGAGCTGGAGAGATGGCTCAGAGGTTAAAAGCACTGACTGCTCTTCCAAAGGTTCTGAGTTCAATTCCCAGCAACCACCTGGTGGCTCACAACCATCTATAATGAGATCTGGTGCTCTCTTCTAGTGTACAAGTGTACATGCTGGCAGAATAATGTATACATAATAAATAAATCTTTAAAAAAAGAATTAGTTCTAATGCAAATCAAAATGACCCTGAGATTTTTACCTTACAACCATCAGAATGGCTAAGATCAAAAACTCATGTAACAACACATGCTAGAGTGGATGTGGACAAAGGTTGCTGGTAGGAATGTAAACTTGTACAACCACTTTGGAAATCAATCTGGCACTTTCTCAGACAATTAGGAATAGTGCTACCTCAAGATCCACTCCTAGACATATATCCAAAAGATGGTCAAGTATACAACAAGGACATGTTTGTA
Source organism: Psammomys obesus (assembly GCF_907164565.1). Taxonomy (NCBI): domain Eukaryota; kingdom Metazoa; phylum Chordata; class Mammalia; order Rodentia; family Muridae; genus Psammomys; species Psammomys obesus. The sequence goes on along the minus strand of NW_026596091.1, from coordinate 715,627 downwards.
GCAGCTTTATTTGTAATAACCAGAACCTGGAAACAGCCCAGATGTCCATCAGCTGAGGAATGGATACAGAAACTATGGTAAATTTACACAATGGAATACTACTCAGCAATTAAAAACAAGGAAATCATGAAATTTGCAGGCAAATGGTGGGAACTAGAGAAGATCATCCTGAGCAGAAAGACATACAGTGTATATACTTACTCATAAGTGGATATTAGATATATAAAACAGGATAATCATACTAAAATACTGAAGAAGCTAATCAAGAAAGAGGACCCTGGATAAGATGCTCAATCTTCATTCAAAAAGGCAAATGGGATGGATATCAGAAGAGGGAGAAAAACAAGGAACAGGACAGGAGCCTCCCACAGAGGGCCTCTGAAAGACTCTACCCTGCAGGGCATCAAAGCAGATGCTGAGACTTATAGTCAAACTTTGGGCAGAGTGCAGGGAATCTTATGAGAGAAGGGGGAAACAGAAAGACCTGGAGGGGACAGGAGTTCCACAAGGAGAGCAACAGAACAAAAAAAATCTGGGCACAGATGTCTTTCTGAGACTGATACTCCAACCAAGTACCATTCATGGAGATAACCTAGAACCCCTGCACAGATGTAGCCCATAGCAGTTCAGTGTCCAAGTGGGTTCCATAGTAATGGGAACAGGGACTGTCTCTGACTTGATCTCAGGGGCTGGCTCTTTGATCACCACCCCTGAGAAGTGAGCAGCCTTACCAGGCCACAGAGGAAGACAATGCAGCCTGATAGACTAGGGTCAGATGGAAGGGGAGAAGGACCTCTTCTATCTGTGGACTGAGGGAAAGGCATAGGAGAAGAAGAGAGAGGGATGATAGGACTAGGAGGGAATGTGGGAGGGGGCTACAACTGGGATACAAAGTGAATAAACTGTAATTAATAAAAAGAAAATGAAGTATTAAAAAATTCTTGTGGGTGAAGGAGTAGAAGGCAAAATAATTAAAATACAGTCCAGCTTACTTTTTTTCTGTCAGAGAAAGTTCTCTCTCATCCTCAGTTGATAATTTTCTTGGACTATGTAATTCCTTATTACCTTGTAAGGTTTGAAATAAATTACTTAGCTCTTGAGTATTTATTCCAATTGTGGACCTTAGCCAATTAATATCTCCCAATAATTATTGAAAATTTTTAAGAGTTTTAAATTGGTCTCTTCTGGTTGAACCTTCTGTACTACAATTTTCTGTAGACATATCTTTTTCCCTAGATAATTAACAGAATCTCTTTGCCCCGGCCAGCGGAGCTTGTTATTAGCGGGGATAGAAGAGAATCCGAACCTGTAAAAGATGGGTGAGAAAGAGAAACCAGTCCAAGCAAACAGGTGCTTGTCAAAGACTAACTTTACTGAGCAGAATCAGCTTTTATAAAGGGTTCAGGATAAGGAAGTAGGGTGGGTGAAAAATTACAGATTCTTCTCGGCCAGGGGCCTGAAACATCTTGTGATAAGCCATGGTTCTGTGAGCACATCTCTGCTGTTGCCAAGCAGTATGTTTACCGCAGGTAAGGAAACGGGCAAGTTGAGGCAGGTTGGTGAGTTTCTACAGGTGGTCTCTGACATCTCCAAGCAGTATGTTTACTGCAGGTAAGGGAACGGGCATCTCCAAGCAGTATGTTTACTGCAGGTAAGGGAACAGGCATCTCCAAGCAGTATGTTTACTGCAGGTAAGGGAACAGGCAAATTGAGGCAAGTTGGTAAGCTTCCACAGGTGGTCTCTGAAGTTGGCGAGTTCCCTCAGGTGGTCCCTGACATCTCTTCACTGGATTTTTTCAGGAGCACTTTGTAATCCCCAGCAAGGCAAAATTCTCATTTACCTCATCATTTTTCCCCTAAGGTATCTCCATCTGAAGTAGCCAGCAAAATATCATCTATATAATGGTAAATTATGAATTGAGAATGTTGCTTAGAATTATTTCTAATGGCTGTTGTACAAAATATTGACATAAAGTAGGACTATTCAACATTCCTTTTGGAAGTGCTTTCCATTTTTATTGACCACTTATTATTATAAATATGTATTGAGAAAGCAAACATTTCTGTATCATGTGCATGCAAAGGGATTATGAAAAAGCAATTTTTTAAGTAAGACCTAATAATTCTTTGTATTTCCTCAGTATGTGTTATGTCTTCCTTTCCATTTCTGATTTTGTTAATTTGGATACTGTTTCTTTGCCTTTTAGTTAGTTTGGCTAAGAGTTTGCCTATCTTGTTGATTTTCTCAAAGAACCAGATCGTGGGTTGTTTGTTTTTTTTTTTTTTGGTTGTTTGTTTTTGTTTTGTTCTGTTTTTGATTCTTTGTCTTGTTCTCTTTGTTTCTAATTCATTGATTTCAGTCCTGAGTTTGATTATTTCCTGCTGTCTGCACCTCTTTGCTTCTTTTTGTTCTAGCACTTTCAGGTGTCCTTTTAAGTTGCTAGTATGAGATCTCTCGAATTTTTTTTTTTTTATGAACTTTCCTCTTAGCACTTTAATTGTGTCTCATAAGTTTGGGCATGTTGTACCTTCATTTTCCTTAAATTCTAGAAAGTTTTTTGTTGTTGTTGTTTGTTTTTCAAGACAAGGTTTCTATGAGTAAGTCCTGGACTTGCTTTGTAGGCCAGGCTGTGCTCAAACTCACAGAGATCTATCTCCCTCTGCCACACCACCCCCCGAAGTGCTGGGATTAAAAGTTATCATTTGGAAGTCTAAAAAGATGTTCCAAAAGTTACAAAAGATAGAATCATGAGGACTGTGTTACAGATCCCAGAATTCAACTTAACATGCAAGGCCTATACCTAATGCCTATACCTAATGCCCAGCTCCAGCAAAAGCAAAGGAAGGAGATCTGTTGGACTTGATGGCTTTTATCCTGTATAAGAAAACATGAGCTGCAGATTCAGGGAGAAACCCTGCCTGAAAGGAATAAATGGATAGTAACAGAGACAAATAGCTAAAGGATACATGTTAAACCAAGGCATGGTAATATACAGTTGTAATCCACACACTGGAGAAGAAGGGACTCACTAGACAGGCAATCTAACCTATTGGTGCAGTCCAGGCTAATGAGCAATCTTGTATCAAGAAACAAAATGAGTGAAGCCTGAAGAACTGAAACCAATGTTGTCACTTTGAACTCCATGGACAGGCACACGTAGTGTACACATCCCCACCACCACACACACACAGAAGAGAGAAAAAAAGAGAGAAAGAGAAAAGAAAGATTAGGAGAATCAAACATTCTGTCTTTAAATATGATTATTTTCTTTATCCAATGTAAGCATACATTTATTTATATGAAGGAAAAAGAATCCTCAATTGTATAATAGATGCTAAGTGAGAAAAATATATTTACATATTCCAAAAAAAAAGATGAGCACCACTATACCCACTTTTCTAGAAAGTTTAATTTATTTCTTTATTTCTTCTCTGACCTATTGGTCATTAAGTAGAGAGTTGTTCAGATTCCATGAATTTGTAGACTTTCTGTTGTTAAAGTCCAGCTTTAATCCATGGTGGTCTGATAAGATTCAAGGAGTTATTTCAATTTTCTTGAATCTGTCGAGGCTTGCTTTGCGATCAACTATATGGACAATTTGGAAAAGGTTCTATAAGGTTCTAAGAAGGTATATTTTTTTGTGTTTGGTTGAAATGTTCTGTTGATACATTTGATTCTGTTAGGTCCATTTCAATCATTACATCATTTAGTTTCTTTGTTTACAGTAATATCTTTCTTTAGGTTGGGGAAGTTTTTCTGGTTTTGTTTGTTTGGTTCGGTTTAGTTTTTTGAGACAGGGTTTCTCTGTGTAGCCTTGGCTGTCATGAACTCTCTTTGTAGACCAGGCTGTCCTCAAACTCACAGTGATCCACCTGCCTCTGCCTCCCTGATGCTGGATTACAGGTGTAGGCCACCGTGCCCAGATGGAAGTTTTTTTCTGTGATTTTGTTGAAAATATTTTTTGGGCCTTGGAGCTGGGAATTTTCTCCTTCTTCTGTTCCTATTATTCTTACATTTAGTCTTTTCATGTTGTCTCAGATTTCTTGGATGTTTTGTGTCAGGTACCTTTTAGATTTAATATTTTATTTGGCTGATGTATTGATTTCTTCAGTTGGATCTTCTATGCCTGAGATTCTCTTTCATCTCTTACATTCTGTTGGTGATTTCTGTCTGTAGTTTCTGTTCTCTTCCTTAGGTTTTCTATCTCCAGTATTCCCTCAGCTTGTGTTTTAATTATTGCTTCTATTTCTATTTTCAGGTCTTAAACAGTTTTATTTTTTTTCCTTCACCTGTTTGATTGTATTTTCCTGCATAAAAAGGATTTATTTATTTCCCTTTTAAAGGCTTCTATCATATTAATAAGACTGGATTTAAGGTAATCTTCTTGTGATTTCAGCTGTGTTACATATCCAGGGCTTCTTGTAGTAGAATTACTGTGCTCTGGTGATGCCATATTACCCTGGCTGTTGTTGACTGTGTTCTTACACTGGCCATCTGGTTGCCCCTGGTGTTGGCTGGATGTCCCTGATGCCAGCAGGACTCCTTGGGGAGTCCGTCAGAGCCTTGGCCCGAGAGTGGAGCTCAGGGAACAGCTTGCTGCTCACCTCTGCTGGCTGTGCTCCAAGTGAACTTGAATGTTCCTGGTCCCATAGACCTCCTCTGAAAGGGATGCAGAACTGTGGGCCTGATAATAGAGCTCAGGGGACAACATGCAGCTCACCTCTGCTGGCTGTACCCAGGTGGACCTGGAAGGCCAGGGTAAAAGTTCTATATCTTGATCCACAGGCAGAACAGGGAGACTGTGTGCCACACTGGGTGTTCTAGCCTAAGAATACCACACAAACCACTCAGACTCTCCGATATGGATGGGGAATGCCTTTTCTAAGCTGATCAATCAGGGTGACAGTAAGGACTGGGGAGCCTATCTGTGACATCTACAAGTTCTCACAGCAGGGTTTTTATAGAAAGACCCAAATGCGAAAGACATGAGGAGGGCAGTAACACATTTTGGCAAACAGTACAAAGTAATATTACAGTTTTGGCTAACTAAACGAAGTATTATCAGCTAACCTTTAAGATGATTGTTCCTAAGCGAGGTAAGGGAGGCAGGGCTTAGGGTCTTCTAGAGCACATCCAAAGTGTAGCCAGGTGTATAAAAAGAAGGGTGCAACCAGAGTGTAGCCAAGTGAATAAATAACAAAGTATGAGTTATGACACTTATTGAATCATAGTAAAATATAAGGTCAGCTATGAACAACCGCTTCCAGGAAGCAAAGTTGAAAGTTTAAAATTTTGAACTTAATTCCACCTTAGAAACAAAATGGAAGCTGAATACAAAATGGCTACAGCCTTGTTTCAATTAGTAGGCTACAACACTGGGCACAGCTTGAGCTTAGGAGACCTCAAAGCCTGCCTTCCCAGGGTGTGCCTTCAACAAGGCCACACTTCCTAATATTGCCAGCTCCTGTGGGCCAAGCATTCAAATACATGAGTCTATGGGGGGCTGTTCCTGTTCAAACCACCACAGTTGTCCTTGGAAGATGCAGCATATAGAGATATAGATACTTAATACTTAAGTTGTATAGAGAAGGGATAATTGAATATGCCCATGTAGATAATCAATTTAAGACTGAGTTAATTATACCTAGTAGAATTCTAGCATGAGATTATAATATATGGATACTTGTTACCTCTTGTGATGCATGATGCAAATTCCGGGCTCAGGACCAGAAGCACATATATAGCTCTATGTCACAACCCCAGGAAACAAAAATCTGTAATGAAACATGAAATATTTTGCAAGAAGAGCCAATGCAAATCCTCTTCCCTTCTCTTGTTTCAAGCAGGTGATAAGAGAGCTGTCAGGATGGAAATTTTCCTCTTCCCTAGGAATATCCTGAAACCTAATGAGTTTGACTTTAGTGAGTTCCCTGTGATTAACAGATCCAACTGAGGTGACCCAGTTCCAAGTGTTCTTAGTGCTGTAGTAAATGTCTCCATCTAGCCAGCCTTATGTGAGACATTTAGGTTGGAGAGAAACTTTAGCTCAAAGAAATGGTAAACTTAACACTTGGCTGTTTTGCTACAGTTTTATAAATTCTATACACATTTGTTCCTGCATTGTAACTTTCCTGACAAGAACTAAGAGAACATCTACTCACCTCAAATAGGGAAGGAGCAAACAGACCAAGGAAAGATTGCATGAAACCCAACTTAGAAAAGTTTATTGGTGTTATTTACAGGAGCATGGGGCAACTTGTGAGCAACTATACAACAGAAAAGTCTTACCACAACCTTCAGGCATTTTTAAACCTCTTTTCTTTCATACAAGATCCTATGTAGCCAAAGCTAGCCTTGAAGTTGCTATAGAGCCAAGGTTGGCTTTGAACTACTGGTCCTCCTATATCTTCCTTCCAAGTACTATGACTACAGGTATGTGCTATTATGCCTACCTACCTTTTTACAGCAGTAATGAAATCTAAAAGGATAATTTTATGAATCTCCTTCTCTGAGAAGGAATGTTTTTTTTTTTCCATTACCATATGTTTGGCTCTGATGGATAAGGTTGAAGTTAATTGGAATAGCCAGTTCTTTGCACTTGACCTATGGTAATAGATTGCCAAAGCCCACCGGCAGAGTCGAACAGTACCTGAGTGGGAAGTGAGAATTTAAAATAATTAAAACAAAACACACTATACAAGGAATGGCTTGAGAGGGCTGTCAGTATGACTGAAGCAGCATGAGTTTATTCCCGGGTCCATTTTAAAAGCTAAGACAAGTCACATCAATTCAAAAAGAAAAGGTTTGTGGAAACACCCAGCTTACATTTCAAAAACTATCTCTCTATAGTGGATAAAGTCCTATTCTAAAACTAATTCCCTAAAGCATTTATGGTCCAAGGTCACACAGACAAGCTTTTAAGGAATTTGGAACATTCTTTTAAGGAATTTGGTGAAACTTCCTCCTTTCTTTGTCAAGGTAAAGGCCAAGATAAAAACTTAACAATGCAGTTTAAAGAGCAGCTCTCCACAATAGATTCCCTTTTTTTCAGCAGGGGTTTTAAAAGTCTCCCTTGATCTGGGTGATTCCAGGTCTTGTAAGGAGGTCGGGGCAGATTACAGGCCGGCCAGTCCCTTCCCCTGATAAGGAAACTGCTCTAGCAACCATCTAGCAATTTCTAGAAACTCTCCACCAAGCTAAGGATTTTAGTCCAGCAGTGATCTCTAATTGTACTTGGAGTTCCTCCTGCCACACCCCCAGGATAATTAAGTATTGTATTTTCTTTCTTATGATAGTACCATTTAAGTATTCTTGACTCCCTGACCCCAGCCAATCAAACACATTCACCCTTGAAATCCCTCCCTCTGCCCAATGTTTATATTGCCCTTGATTTCACATGAACAAAGATTCACACTTTCTCAATTCAAGACTACCTGAGATTCATCATTTATTCTCCACTGGGTCCCATCTCACTGGGCCTGCCCCTTGCTGGGACTAGCTTGGCCTGGGCCTTGCTGGGTTTGGGCCTCGAAGGCCTCTGTCTTGACTGCAAGTTGTCCAGGCATGGGTTTTAGACTGTACCTCTGCCGTGCTCAGCACAGCAGCTTGACCAAGAGCTGTAACACATTGATATTACCATTGACTTTGGAACGTCCAAGCTTCCATTGCCACCAGTGACCTCCTGCTGAAGGAGCTGAATTGTAACATTCTATGGAAAATCTTTTCCATACCCCAGCTTAGAGCACTCAGGCCTCACCATAAGGCACTCCAGCTGCCTCTGAGAAAAAATGGAACCCTTGTTCTCTATCTGGAAGCCAAACTCCAGGACCCCAGCCAAGGTCCAGGCCCCGGCAAATGGAGAACAGCAACCACAGACCTTGCTAAGTGATGTACACTCTTCATGTGACCAAGGTCTCCTGTGGTCACTCCTGCTTCATGGTGGTGCTGCTCATGTCAATAGTGCAGGAAACAACTATACCACATTCCTTAAAAAAAGAATTTATAAGAAAACTTGGTCCAATAACCTTGAATGCTAATAATAAATTTGTCAGTGTATCATTTAAGTGTGACATATATGTCCTCTTATTATTTTAAAATTCATTAGATTAAAAATATAAAGCTTGTGCTGTTTGTAATAAGTGAACAGTAGAGAGATCTATGAAGGACAATGATCACTATTCTATACCCAGTGACATACTTGCTAGGCAACCAATGACAAAAATTCGATATACATCTTTCCACTTCATTCTCTTTGTCTGCACAAACACACAAAGACATGTATGGCACCTGTCACAGTGGCATACACCTGTTATTCCAGCACTCAAGAGGCTGAAGTAGGAGGAGCTTGAATTTGAGACCAGACTGGGCTACACAGTGAGATCCTGTTTCAAAACAATAAACAAAAATGTATAAATCATATAAAATTGTTTTATGTTCCTATTACAAACATTAGTCTGAAAGTTTCTTATTTTCTTTTTGCTTAACACTTTTTTTACATTTCTTATAAGTACGTCCATAGGTTTTGCTCACTTTTAATAATAACATAAAAGTCTGTAAGTATTAGTCTTTTCCATATGGAAAAGTATTCAGACTTTGTCCTATATCTTCCTCAACCCTACTCCCTTGGGATAGGAACCTAGGGATTACCCTTGCCTTCATTTTACTTTTCTTTTGGAACACAGTCTCACAAGTTGATCAGATTGGCTTTGTACTCACTCAGCAGCTCAGGCAGACCATGAACATTTTTTTTTCTTTTTAAGATTTATTTTATTTTTGAAATTGTTATTTCTTTTTACTTTTTGATATTACAATATAATTCTACCATTTCCCCCTTCCCTTTCCTCCCTCCAAACCCGCCCATATTCCCTCTCCTGGCTATCTTTAAAATTCATGGTCTCCTCTTTTTTTCATTAATTGTTGTTACATATGTATATTATATATGTAATATATATATATAATATGTATATTATAAACATATATATTCCTAAATGCATAAATAAGTCTCACCAACACAACTGTCTAAACATGAGCTGGACAAGGGCAAACAGCAATAGACATGCTAACGTGGACAGGGGAAAGCCCCAAAAGCCTCAGTCATATGCAGGGAACTGCAGGCAACTACAGATGCTGACAGTGGGAGAATAATCTTCTTCAGGGGAAAACACACCAATTGATTATCAAATATCACATGGTAGCCCTGAAAATGTACCTACAAGTAGGGAGAGACTAAAAGATAAATTAGCAGCTATTATTAAGACCTGAAGTAGGTACGTAAAGAAGTCTAGTAATGCCCTGAGAAGAAGAGCCACCTCACTGCATTCTTTCCCCACCCACTAGAGATACAGTTGCTAGAAAACTGGACCATCCCCCTAGGGAGGGACACCAGGTCATTAATGGTCTGGGAACCTTCCTATAGCCAATTGATTCAAAATGTAGCATTTTAACCAATAGATGCTTGACAGGCAGGAATCTCCCCTGCCTTGGGCATGCTGGGATGGACCAGAATCTTTAAATAACCCAACTAACCTGGGCACACATGCTCGGCTCCCACCGCTTCGGCGGTGGGTGTATGTGGGCCCAAGCTGCAGCTTGTAAATTAAAATAAAAAAAAAGCCTCATGTATTTACAGCAGAGTCTAGTTATTCCTGGTCTTTTGGTGTTCGTGAACTGGGCAGAACAGTAGCAGGCCTTAAACTTGCAATCATCTTGCCAAGCCTCCCAAAGTGGCTGGGGTTATAGGTAGGCAGCCTAGCCACAGCCCTGTTTTTGGCTTTAATTCACTACAAATGCTGTCATCAGTATTGATCTGTAGCTACATATAAACCTGTAGTGATGCATTTATTTCTGTGGGACAAAATTGTCAACATTTCCAGATCAAAGGCAATGGGATAATAAATATACTGTTGATTATAATTATTCCTTTCCCAGATACTTCAGTGGTTTATGCTTTCACTGTTAGATCTATTATTAAAAGATGAGTCTGGTAACCGATCTTCTATGCAAGAGGTTTATTAGGTGGATATGGGAGAGGGGGGTAAGGGAGAGCAGGACATGATGGGGAGAAAGGGGGGGCACCCCGAGAGAGAGGGAGGGCAAGAGAGATCGAGAGAAAGAGAGCTATCACATGTCGGATTGTCCGTTTAAGGGGCAAGGTAACCACACCTTCCAGGTGTGGCCACCTGGCCCAGGACAGATGATGACATCATAAGTTGCTAGGTAATGCAGAAGCAGGTTTTGTTCCAAAATACTAACATTCACCCTCAAGTCCTTAGCATCACCAGTTGTTAGTCAACCTGTGTTTTTATCTTACTTTATTTTATTTTTTAAGACAGGGTCTCAGCACACAGCCTTGGCTGCCCTAGAATGCACACACGCAGGTAGCCTCTGTTTCCTCAGTGCTGGGATTAAAAGTGTGCACCACCACACCAAGCTTGCACTCATTTTATTTGTTGTCAGCCTGAGAAATAAAAATAAAACTATGTTATGTTCCTGTTTTCAATTATCTCATTTTCTCTTGTTACTCTTAGCAGAAAGGCCAAAATATTCTACCTGGTCCAAAGCAGCTCTTGGTCTCTGAGCCTATATTCCCTGCAGGAGGTTTATCTGCTAATAGGCAGGCTTTCTGAACTTATGAAAAAGTGATGGCTTGAGAATTCATGATACCATATTGAGTTGTTTGCCAGTATAAGCTTATAGGGAACTTTGCCTTTTAAAATGTGACTAATTTATGCCTAATAGGAATAATTAATTGTTTCTATTCTATTTGCCTTGGTGCAAATGTTTTCCAATTTCTTCAGGCTGTTCAGTGAAACTCCAAACTTTAGTAAATATGGAAGCAGAGGATTCTTTAAGAAAAAAACAAAGCATGTTAGGGCGACACCCAAGCTTCCAGAAAAGAGGCAGATCTGGTTGTAAATGTGTGTGGCGGGTTGCATCTCTTGTTTTTAAGTTGGCGTTTTCAAGTAGAAGATGTCTTTAATGTGTTGGTTTGCGGAACAGGAAATCTGATTTTTCCATGTGATAACAGTCTTTGACATTAACCAGTATAGTTGGATTTTTAATGATACTTTCATCTTCAAAGCCCTTTACTAGCACAGATGGATTAATTATTCATTTGTCTGGGGGGCGGGGAATGAGTGTTAAAAAGACAAACCTTCAAAGCCATATTCTTTTTCCTTGGGATTGGGATTCTCTGCTTTTCAAATGTTGTTTTCCAGTCCTCAAGGGAGGAAGTAAACACAAAGATGAATAAATGGGAAAGTAATTTATGCTATGGGAAGAGATCGTTATATCCTGAGTGGGATTAGAAGAGTTGGGAGGCAGGACTAACGCTGTGTTTACAGTAAGCTAAGAAACTATGCTAAAAGCGTTTGTTACTGTTCAGGCTTTTGATCTGTTTTTACAGAGCAGCAGAAACATAAAGATACGTCAGAACACAGTATACGGGCCCTTATATTTGATGCTAAAGTACATAGATTTTGTTCTTGTTACCTTCAAAAAGTGTCTAATTTGTTTCTTAAAAGATTTGATATCACAGAAGAAAATTTTGGGCTTCCCCGGAGGCCCAAGAAGGACTTGACACGTCTTCTAACCACAAGAGAGCAGTCTTCCCTTTGATGAGCGCTTCTTCACCACCACCGCAGAAATGAAAGAGCAAGGGTATGTTTGCAAACACCCTGAAAGCTCTTTCCATCAGACCTGTACGCCGGAAACCACAAAGGCCACTTACGTTTGGAGTTTCAAGGAGAAAGCCGGGGTAAGCTTTCGCTCTGTCAGCCATCCGATCTGCAAGTGCCTGGGAAGGGCTGTGCTCGATTCCTGAACAAGATCCGGCTCCCCTGAGAGTCACACTTGCTGACCCAGGAGTGAATTACAGCAACTGGGCAACTTCGAAAGATTCATCGGTTTAGGGTGAGATGTCTATTCAAGCTTGGCACCCTTTGTTAACTCTTGAACCAAACGTGGATACGTCTTTGCCCCCTCTGGTGTGAGGCTTTATAAAGATGGGAGAAGAGTAACGAGCTTCGGAAATCAAGCAAAGTTCCCTCCAAGTGTATTTACGTACCTAGCTTCTGGACCTAGAAACTTCTCCAAAGACAGACTGGGAAGTCTGGATGGACCAGCCTCTTGGCCAAGAAAGCTTCAAGTCTTCCTGCTGAGAGAGTCATCTCTGGGTGATCTGCGCGCTTTTCGGTGGAGGATGGAAAAACGCAAACCGGCGGGATTGCTGGCCCTGCCGTCCCCACATTGTACCGCTCCGCTGGGTGCGCTGCCCTGTAGGGAGCCCTGTAGGGTCCCCGCGAGCCACAGTGCCGCCGACTGCCCGGGAAGTCGGTTGTGCCGGTCCCTGCCGCCGGGGGGTGTGGGCGAGCCTTCCTTTCTGTGCCAACGCAACGAGCGCGAGCGGCAGCGAGTGCGCTGCGTGAATGAAGGCTATGCTCACCTTCGCCAGCACCTGCCACGCGAGCTGGCCGGCCAGCGGCTCAGCAAGGTGGAGACGCTGCGTGCCGCCATCAGCTACATCAAACACCTGCAGGAGCTGCTGAAATGCCACAGGCCGGACTGCAACAGCGATGGCGAGTCCAAAGCGTCCTCAGGGGCATCGCCTTGCAGCGAGCCGGAGGAACACAGCTAGCAGCACGTTGGCCCACCAGGCTATCATGGTAACTGGCTTCTACTCTGGGCCCAAATCTTAAGAAAAAGAATTAAGTGCTTCTGGATGGGGGAAAAAAAAGTTGTTTTAATGTTTGGTGGTTTTGGGTTATTTATTTATTTATTTTTAACTTTATTTTTCGCCCTGCACCTTCTTTGGTTCTGAGCTTCTAACTTACAAATGCTTAAGGAAACTCATTTCTTGTACTTCTAACGCACAGAAGGACCGTCCTAAATCTATGAGGCAATTTTAAAAACACGAAGGTCTGTAACAAACGTCAGCCAGAGAAGAAACCACCCACTGTACGCAGATGCACGCACGCACACAGGGCAGCGCTGTATGTGAGAGGAACATTCTCACTCACTCCTCCCCTTTGGGAAAGGTGCTGGACATTTCATCAACACTGCACTGTGGATGAAGGTGGCCGAGATGATACTCTATTACACATTTGTGGAGCATCGGCTGAACCTGAACACAGGCCTGAATCACTGTGCTAAAAAGGGCAATGCTTGACACATACTGCTTTATCTGCAAGAAGTTTGGAAACTTTAGCAGGTAATAAAGTGTCACAAATGTTAACGATCTTTTTGGAGGAGATCTGGACGTTCATCTTCGCTACCAGGTTCTGCCTACTGTCTCTCTTGTCCTTTTCTTTGTTTGTACCTCTGTAGAGTTCTCATCCCGTCTAAATTTTGGTTAGGGGGGAAAAAAGCAAACATCCTCAGTGCCTTTTGGTGTTTGAGCTGAATGGGGAGAGGTGTGGACAATGGAGTTGAAATGAACTTGCTGCATGTCCAAGCCATTTTTCTTTGAAGGCTTTCCAGACTATTGAATATTTACCTATGCCCTGTGCCTCCCCAAAACAGTTATGAAGCATAGAAATTGCTTTCTAAAGTCTGTGCCCCCACTCACCCACACCTTCTGAGGTGCTGGGAGTTTTATGCTAGGCACTTCTTCTAATAGAGTGAATTATCCTTTCTTTAGAGGTAGCTTGGGCTAAGAGGGGCGGAGTTGAGTTGGTGAGCACTGTCCAGGCACCATCTCACGCAATCCCTTACTGCATGCCCCTTTTCCTTGCTAGAACTTTGGCTATTGATTTTTCAATTCTGTCTTATTTAATTCTCAGATATTTGTGGAATGGATATTACACATATATTGTGCTTTAAATAAAAGTGTGTCATGGTGGAAACTTGTACTTCAGCTGGGCATGGTGGTGCACACCTTTAATCCCAGCATTTCAGAGGTAGAGGCAGGAGGGTCTCTCTAAATTCAAGGCCAGACAGGTCTACATAGCCAATTCCACCCAGGCAGGGTCTTCACTTCCACATGTGCACTGTGGTGCTTGTGCCCAGTTATGTGAATTACATGATAAAGCTCTGTCAAAACACAACAACAACAAAACACTTTTTTAAAGACATGAGGTGGGGGACACTGGAGAGATGGTCCAGTAGTTAAGAGTGCTTGCTGCTCTTGCTAAGGACCTGAGTTTGGTTCCCAGCACCCCCATGTAGCATCAGTAACTTTAGTTCCATAAGATTGGCTATCCCTTTATTGACTCCATGAACACTACACACACAGTGCTCTTACATAATACCAGCAAAGCACTTACCTAAAATAAAAATAAACCTTAAAAAAAAAAGGAAGTGAAAGTGCCTTTGAGCAAGTCATTGTTGCCAGGACTGGCTGAGCTGCATCCTTAGTCTGCCTCACTCCTAGTCCCGCTCCCTTGCTTTGTTATTTGCTAACCAAACGTCCCAGAGATGTTCTTTTTATCTTCTCCTTTACTGTTTCACAGGAGATGTGGAGGTGCAGGGCTTAGTGGTCTGTGAGGTACAAATGGTAAGGCAGTAGTGTTGTTTGGAGAAAGTCTTGTACTGTTTTTTGAATTGTGTGTAAAGCCAGGAATACCGTCTGGGTGGAGGTGATGAAATAGCCTGAGTGTTTCTAAAGGGTACAGTGACCATCTTATTTTAGGGTTTGACCTTCTGTGCTTCTAGAAGACAGGACTTGATCCCTAGTATGTCGGATCTGAAAGACTCCCGTTGAGCCTCTCTAGATGGGGAGACCCCGCTTCCC